>NC_081390.1:10247303-10581470 GCF_030684315.1 Stegostoma tigrinum | reverse complement strand
TGTCAGTGACAGTGAGGATGTTCTCCCAGTGATCGGAGTCAATGACAGTGAGGATGTTCTCCCGGCGAACGGAGTCGTTGACAGTGAGGACGTTCTCCCGGTGATCGGAGTCGATGGCCGTGAGGATGTTCTCCCAGTGATCGGAGTCGGTGACAGTGAGGATGTTCTCCCAATGATCGGAGTCGATGGTAGTGAGGATGTTCTCCCGGCGATCGGAGTCGGTGACAGTGAGGATGTTCTCCCAGTGATCGGTGTCAATGGCAGTGAGGATGTTCGCCCAGTGATCGGTGTCAGTGACAGTGAGGATGTTCTCCCTGCGATCGGAGTCAATGGCAGTGAGGATGTTCTCCCAGTGATCGGAGTCGGTGACAGTGAGGATGTTCTCCCAGTGATCGGTGTCAGTGACAGTGAGGATGTTCTCCCGGTGATCGGAGTCGGTGGCAGTGAGGATGTTCTCCCAGTGATCGGTGTCAATGGCAGTGAGGATGTTCTCCCAGTGATCGGTGTCAATGGCAGTGAGGATGTTCTCCCAGTGATCGGTGTCAATGGCAGTGAGGATGTTCTCCCAGTGATCGGAGTCAGTGACAGTGAGGACATTTTCCCTGTGATTGGAGTCAATTGCAGTGAGGATGTTCTCCCAGTGATCGGAGTCAGTGGGAGTGAGGATGTTCTCCTGGTGGTCGGTGTCAATGGCAGTGAGGATGTTCTCCCAGTGATTGGAGTCAACGGCAGTGAGGACGTTCTCTCGGCGATCGGAGTCAATGGTAGTGAGGATGTTCTCCCGGAGTTCGGAGTTGGTAGCAGCGAGGATGTTCTCCCGGTGATTGGAATCCATGGCAGCAACAGCGAGGGCACCCTCCTGGCGTTTGGGGCCTGCAACAGCGGTAGTGAGGCTTTTCTCCCAGCCTCTGAGCTGGCGGCAGCTGCAAAGCTACTCCAGTGATAGGGGATGATGGAGTTGCCTGTAGTGTTGGCAGGGTGACGTCTACAGTGAAAATGGGACTGGTCGCTCGGCCTCAGCCTGACCTGGCAGAAGAGTCAGAGACACAGGTTCTGGGTGAGTGTGGGTTCAGCAGCAAAGAGATGGCACCTAAAGAGGGACGACCCTTATGTTGGTGGGTCTGGTGTTGGTTTTGGTGAGGCAGTGGTATCTCTCTTGAGCCTAGGTGCCAGCTTGGACTGGATCAGAAAGACAGATATTCTGAACTTTTCAGCTTTATATTCCCAATTTGTTCCTATGACCTTTAATGCTGGACTGCTCATTGCTTTACCTTGCTATTTTTTTCATTTCCTCAGAACTTGATCTTAACTATCTGTACCTAGGTAACTTTGTACGTAAGATGGCACTGTAATGTGGTGATGGTCAACCTTTCACTGTAGTCATTTAAGTTCATGTGACAATAAAGCTAATGCAATTCAATTCAAGCGGGGTATCATTTCAATTCCTGGGACTGAATGGTTTTTATTGGAAATTCGCATTGAATTTTAGCAATGTGGTTACTTCACTGGTTGAAGAAGTACAGAAAATTTCAGTAGACAGCAGACTGTCCAAAGGCATTTGACAGCCTGTAAGTTGTGCTAACCACGGCCCCAATGTCAGCCATATACAATTATGCAGTCTTTCAAGGTGGCCATCGATGCGAGCAATGTAGGCGTTGGTGCTGTACTCTTGCAAGAAGACAATGAGAATGTAGAAATGCATAATGAGTATTTTTCCAGAAAAATTGCTAATTCATCAACAGAAATAATCCACAATTGAGACGAAGATTTTGAGTTTCATGTTGGCGTTGCAATATTTCAACATTAATTTTGCCAGTGATGTGTCTGAAACAACTGTATATACTGGTCATAATCCCTTAGTGCTTTTGGAAAAATTTAAGGATAAAAATATCAAGCTGTTTACATGAAGCTTAGTATTTTAGCCATTCACTTTGAAAATTATACACAGGACCGACAAGTAATAGCAAATGTGTTGTTATGACTTTGATGAAGGAAGATGGAGGCATTTGGTGGCAGTGGAAAAAGAACTGAAATAGATTGTAGTAGTGAATGTTTGCAAATGTAGAGCCAATGTGTGTATATATAGTCGTCTACTAACAGCGTAAGGCTGAAGGTTTTTAAAAACGATGCCATCTTCGCATTTTGACGGTTAATTTTGGTGGGGTTGGGGGAGGTGATGAGTCATGTGGGACTGTGGTTTTAAGAGGTATATTTCATCCTGTTTATTTCGATGAAGAAAGACTGAGAGAAATGCCAGGCAGTCTGCTCCAAAGCCAACAGAGTAAACAGTTTGGGGGAACTTGTTTTTTTAGATGTGGAAGCTCTCATTCCTCTCTCTGTTGTAGCTGAAAGCTGGGGTTTTTTCTTGCTGCTAGAATTGCATGTGAGACAACTGTTTTAGAAAATTTGCTTTTGCCACTATGTGTTCATGGATTCATGGGATGTCACTCTATCGGAACAGTTAATTAGTAGTAGTTAATATATCTATTACTTTGTTAAACATTTTGTTGGTTATTGTTAAGCCAATTCTTTTATTTTTATTTTGTATATGTTTTAACTGGAATGTAAAAATTGGGTATATTTTTCTTAATGTTGAGTAGTTTGACCACTTGATTTGCATCTAGAATGCAACACCTTGCACTTACCTTTAAACTAAGAAAAAGAGAGTGTCTCGGCTATATTCTTAATATATTTTGAGAGGATTTGGTCCAGCAGAGTTGAAAAATTATATACACACAACACATGGCAAAGACAAGGTACACATCCAACAGATCTTACAGACGTGTTCCAAAATTCATGCCCTGTGTTATAATTAGACGTTGCATTGTGATACCATTACAAAGCACAGTTGAGGAAAAGCCATAAATGATGCCCTGATGCCAAAAAAAATGCTGCTCATTTATCTGCATTACAGCCTAAATGCAGTGGAGTCATGCAGAGAGTGGTATTGATCTTAAATCAGAAGGTGAGAACAGGTATGTCTAGCTTTATATTACAGCAAAAACAGACCTGATGTGGAATGGGGATTAATATGTTACTGAAATAACTTCACAGAAGCTGGTATCTCGTCACCAAGTCACCTTTTATTTACAGGGAGAGAGTCTTTCACACTGATCCAGCTCCCTCAAAGCCAGTGCTCAAAGTGAACAGAATGTCTGACACTCCTGTTCTTTTTTTTGAGCCAGCTCAAAGCTAGTCCCTAGACTGAAGAGGTCTTCCGAATTTCCTGCATTTTTAAAAATCCTTTTTACCCTCTCTGCATCTAAGGGGGATCCCAGCAGTACTGCTCATGTTTTCCCCACACTGACCATGGCTGTGTGTGTATGTGTAGTGATTCAGCAAAATGGACACCGTGCTTCCCATCAGGAAAGCATGCTGGGGGGTCTAGCGAAACATTAACAAGCAAGGCCTGAGAAAGGCAATGTTTACATGCAGAAAGTGAAGGGGGAGGATAGGGATTAAATCAAAATGGAAGTGAAAATAAAGTACTCTATTTACCTCAGTGCCCATCTCTCCGCAAAAGCGTCAAGATTGTTGGTGGATAAATGTGCCCCCTCTCCAAAAACACCCGGGCTCATATATAATCATGGAAGCGGGGCAGGCTGTGGCAGAGATGACCCTTCCATGGCCCACTGCCCCGACCTGCTTACAGCTGACATTCCGTATCTTATCTGTTAGCCAGGGCTCCCTGATTGGACCATGTAACAGCACCATTCAGGGAACTCATATTCTATCAGGTCTAACAGGCTGACCTCATTACAGTTACTACACTTATCTTAATAACAAGGCAAAAGTCCTGTCACAGTTTTCTATTGACAGACCATGTACTGTGAAAATCCTGCAGACTCACTAATCTGGCTGCTCAATTAGATTGTCAAAAAGGCAAGGGATTTAGTGCAGGGAAGATTGGGATTAAACCATAATTAGCATCATTACTTTTTGAATAATAAACCTGACAGCAGCTATCGGAAATGTGCACTTCTTCAATTCCAAGTCGGATACAGCACAGTTATGCTTGATCCTGTTGAAATTATAAATGACTTCTGCCTGCGGTTTATAATTGTTTCTCCACAGAACCAGATTGTACTAAATTGGTCGCATTAGTTAGAGCCATATGTCATTAAAGGTCTTATTTCCAGGTTGTTCCCAGCATATCCTGTTTATGGCAATTTCATAACCCTTCCTCAATTTTTTTATGACTTGTGGAATTCCTCTGCGGTATGTGGTTTTTTTCTGTATCACAAGCAATAGTATTAATTAGCATCATTCAAAAGGACCTTTTTTAAAAGCATTTGCTTGCACCTCCTTTACCAACTCACTTGGCTAAATCTACGAAAAATGTGTGATTATAGATGTAGCAAAGATAATTTATAGATTTGAGCATGTGCTTATGGAAGATTAATTTCCATAACCAGGATTTTTAGTTTTAGCTTTCAGCAGTTGTTGCGGTCTTTCTGCATGTGATCTGTTTTGTGTTTTTGTTGCAAAAAATCACAACCTTTGCAAAATGATCCATAAACCTTCCTTGGGGCAAGACCTCCAGCCAAAATCAGACAACTGAGATTCGATGATTGAGCTGATCTGATCATTGGAGGCATGGTATAGCATGACCATACTCTTTGTCCAATAACACTTGATTGGAAACTATGAATCTAGCTGTTCATCTTCAAGGGCCTCATTAAACCTTGAAGAAACAAATGAACGAGATCAAGATGACAAAATCTCCACAATTACATTAAACAACATCGAACATAGAAATTTGTTGTGGGTGGAGGCCATCCAACCCTTTAAACATGCTGTGCAATTCAATGTGAACACAGCTGATTCATTATCTCAATTTCTTATCCTGCTTTCCCTTGATATGTCTTGTTGCCTTCAATCACAATATTGAATGTGCTCAGCGACCTTGCCTCCAAAGCCTTCTGTGGTGGTGAATTCTACAAGTTGACTGCACTCGGAGTGAATAAATGTTTCCTCATCTCAGTCCTAAATGCCTACGAACCACATCAGCCTGTATCTCTCAGGATCATTGAAATTAAACATTAATGACTCCTTGTGAATGGATACAAGGGTGCAGAACTGAACAGCTTGTGTAAAAGCCAATTGTAAATAATCTTGACCCAAGTCACAACATTAGTAGGGTTTCCTAAATAACTATCGCCTTTAGAGTTTCACCTGCATGTTGGAATTAAATCCTGCCCTCAGTCTTTGTCAACATAACATGACAGCATCACTGGGCATATGGTCAAAGACAAGCAATTGACTGCATCCTAGCCAGCAGGAACAAAATTGTGTTCTTGACCAATCATTGTTGTCACCTTCTTTAAAAGTGACATGCACCAGGTACAGTACAACCTCTATTTCGCTATTACATTGGTCAATTCTTTAGCCAAGTTGCTCGTATTTGTTCCCATGCAGTGTACCAACTCTTTGCTCACCACAGTGCCTTTCCCACATCGCTCCTCCGGGGGAAGTTTCTGGAAAGTTGTAGATCCTTCACTAAAACTCTTTAATCCCCATTGCATGGACATGGCACCACAGATTGAATCCACAATCCCAGTTAATTTGAAGTCAGACTGAAAATTCGAGCGGAAATTGAAAGTGGTGCAACAGTAACATTAAGTTTCTGATGAAGGGTCTAGGCCCGAAACGTCAGCTTTCCTGCTCCTAAGATGCTGCTTGGCCTGCTGTGTTCATCGAGCTCTACACTTTGTTATCTCGGATTCTCCAGCATCTGCAGTTCCTATTATCTCAGTAATATTAAGGTTTTTTTTTCACGTTAATGCCACTATCATAACTTTTACCATCTTACTTTTTTTTATGCTGTACGGGCACTTCTGTGGGATTGCCTGGGTTGTGTATATTGACATCTTGGCTGAATTGGCAGTTTCAACTTTGACATTTTGCAATTGTTGCAGGTATGTCAGCACTTGGTGTTAGGATTTTAATACTTTGACATGAATTATATATATTACATATCCATTTTTAAAAGCAAAATCCATTCCTCATTAAAATATAGCATAAATAAATAAACATTTGGACTATCTACTCAGCAGTATTAACATGACAATATTCAATCTTCCGGACTCTCCATGCTCCTAGCAAGAGCAGGTCAGAACTGATGTGAGATGGGTACTTTCCTTACACATTCCTGAATATGCCCTACTGTGAAGACATCTAATATCTAAAGGAAAAAAAAACACTGCTCTGGCCTTGTACTTTATAAGTCCAACACAGTAAGCAAGGCCATGTTTCTTTGCACAGACTTCTTTGAAAATTACATGATGTTATAATCTTTGCAAGCCTCACCAGGCTACCCATTTTTCTCACTCACTGTTTGAGCCAACAATTTCAGAATAATGGATAATCTTGAATCAAAGTCAAAGATTACTGGCATACAACTAAAACTTTACTACAAAAGAGTCATAGACATGTATGTATGGAAACAGTTTGGTCTGACTCATCCATGCTGACTCTGATATCCTAAATTAATCTAGTCCTGTTTGTGAGCATTTGGCCCATATCCCCCTAAACCCTTCCTATTCATATACCCATCCATAAAGACAATGGTTTTATATTATTTCCACAGGTAGCAAGCTTCCAATCAAATTTACTAACCTGTTTCTCTATCCAATTCCAGTTCCGTATACATGACTATGTTGTCCAATCATATTCGAAGTAGCTCACATCGTTATATTATCTCATCACATCGTAACATGCTCACCTCTTCTAACTGTAAGTACAGACTTCTAACTGTAAATACTGTCCTCTTACAACCCCCTATCAGCTTGGGACTGTTTTATGTAGAGAAAAGAATGCTTTGAAAATCACGATGGGTCTGGATAGAATAGGCGAGGAAAAATTGTTCCACTCATAGAAGGATTGGGAATGAAAGGGTAGGTATTTTAAGCAATTTGCAAACATATTTAATGTGAGAACAATCTTTTTAACACAATGAGTGATTGGGGAATGGAATGTACAGCCTGAAAGTATGGTGGAGGCAGATTCAATTGAAGTATGCATGAGGGCATAAGATGATTATTTGAACAGAAACAATGGGGAAAGTTCAGGAGAATGTCACTGAGTCATGAGAGCTGGGACATGCGCTCTGGGCTGAATTGCCTCTGTCTGCACACCCTAACACTTCAGGTGATTCAGTGAGAGAGGTTACATTCTTCAGAGGAGGAAAATGAGGAGGTTGATCACCTTACCATGACAGAATTCCCACAGGAGCATCAGCTGTAATGACCCAGCTAGAGCTTTTTTTTCACAACTGCTATTAATGGATCTGATTTGGGTGAGGTCATCATTCATTGACTGTCAGTGTGTTGATGCTAGAAAGGCCCTTGTTCATTCCAAAATACAACTGCAGCTTTTCTCTACATACTTTATTCACTTTTCCTATATTGCAATGAAAATTACCATTGCATTCTTTTGGAAGGCTATGTCGATCTGATGGTCACACATTCTAATGTGTCAATGTTTTATGACAGTGTGTTCACTGGGGAAGATGTAACATTCTTTCTGACAGGATTCGAACACCGAGTAGTGCTAAGGGAGGGCAGCCTCTCTATTTACTCTTGGAACTGCAGCAAAAATGACAGTCGATCAGGCAAGTGACAATGTAAAGTGAAAAAAGAATTTATAAATGTGAGATTCTGGTTACAGTGAGGTATCAGCCACAAACTCCCTCATTAGGTTTCTGTTTTCTTTCCTCCCCACTATTTTTCAGTGCGGTCCCAGGATTCCTGAGCTGCAGGGAGCCTTGCCTACAATGGAGCTTGTTGACCTTGGAGTTTTGCTCAGGTGAGTCCAGAAGCATTTATGAGCAGAGGCCCACACCCAGTGAGAGGATCCTAGCCAGATGCAGGCTCACCCTCCTCTGCTTGAACTCCCACAGGCTTCAAGATCAGGAGAGAGACCTGGCACCTCTGGAGAGCCCAGAGAGGAGACAGCTGGAGGCTCTGTATGTGGCTCTTCCTCCAGATACATACCTACTGAAACCATCCTATCTCCCTGGGAGAAAGGGGCACTTGGAGTGAAGTCAAGTTCCCTCTTGCTCTTGTCACTTTTCCATTGATCCTGAGCACCAATGCAGTTTCAGTCTGTTTGCTTCTCTGGCAGTCAATGTCTATTCGCCTGGGGATGGCAGCTCAGTCTATCCATAGTGATAGTCAGAGGCAGGAGCATAGTATCCAGCACTGCACTGATAGTGATGGTGGAGTCCTCCAACCTTTGATCCAGTTTTCCCGAGCATTCCCAACAAACCTGTCTGCTGCTCCATTGTAAGTTTGTGCATTTTAACAAATCTATCGACAGCCGAGATCGATGGAACCCTCTCGTGTCGAATATTGGGCAGGTACCTGATCTCCAGCAGCCCTTCAAATGCT
Source organism: Stegostoma tigrinum (assembly GCF_030684315.1). Classification (NCBI taxonomy): domain Eukaryota; kingdom Metazoa; phylum Chordata; class Chondrichthyes; order Orectolobiformes; family Stegostomatidae; genus Stegostoma; species Stegostoma tigrinum. Next base: position 10,573,080 of record NC_081390.1, on the reverse strand, counting down.
GCAGACTGAGGCATTTCATTCTCAGCCAGTTGTGGAGACATGCAATTTGTGTACCTCAGACACAGTATCACGGCATCTCTACAGTGTGGAAGCAGGCCATTAGGCCCGTCAAGTCCAGACTGATGCATCAAAGCGCATCCCACACCGACCCAATTTCCTAACCTATCCTCCTAATTCACCTAGACAATATTGACATTTAGCCTGGCCAATCCACCTAACCTGCACATCTTTGGAGGAAATCAGAGCACCCAGAGGAAACCCACGCAGACACAGGGAGAATGTTCAAACTCCACATAGACAGTCGCCCAAGGAGGGCATCAAATCTGGGTCCCTGGTGCTGTGAGGCAGCATTGCTAACCACTGAGCCACCGTGCCACCCGGGGTGAGGAGATGGACATTGGGCACTCCAGCTTGGTTCCCCATGCTCTGTTGTGGGCCATTTTCTCCTGGTATGAGAGAAGGGCCAGGAATGTGTGAAATGAAAGTTGCTGGGGCACTGCTGTTAATGCTGATATAGGAGACAGTAAAGGTGGGAGTAGTGTCGTGTGAATGAGGAAAAGGCACAGAAGGCATGTGAGGTCTGGGTGGGGTGCAAGGTGGGAGAGAGTGGGGGGGGCTGCGATGAAGCAGATATACAGTAGGTGGCAACCATTGAGCCATGTAATAGTGAGAGTGGTGGATCATGAGACATGTTGGAAGGTGGGAGATGTAATGGAATAAGAGGTAACAGAGATGTTGGCAGCGTCTGGTGATGTGATCTCCTCCAGTAGTCCCTCCTCTCCCCTGCCCCATCCACCAGGATCTGTCAATGAAGCAGAGACTCAGCTTCTCTCTGTCAACCATGGGCAATATTTTCCACTATGTCTTCTGTAAAAGACCAGTTCCTGGCTTGTAGAGTTCAAACTGGTGCAAAGCTAGGCTTTAGATGTGTTGACAGTGGAATTGAATAATTCTGTCAATGTTGAACTCAAAGTAGCATTCTATCGTGCATTTTTAATGTGAACAGCATTGTGAAATTGCCCTAGAATGGTCATGACTTTAAGATCAAAAACAAAGTTGCTGGAGAAGCTCAGCAGGCCTGGCAGCATCAGTGGAGGAGAAAACACAGTTTACGTTTCAAGTCCGGTGACCCTTCCTCAGAGCTGCACCGGACCTGAAACGGTAACTCTGTTTTCACCTTCACAGATGCTGCCAGACCTGCTGAGCTTTTCCAGCAACTTTGCTTTTGTTCCTGATTTACAACTTCCGCAGTTCTTTGGTTTTCATGACTTTAACATGGTCACTATAGGGATAAATGAAATTGTTGGAAGAACTTTTTTTTTAAACACTTCATTAGAAGATTGAAAATCCTCCCAGACAGAGCAGAGGATGTATAATTCATAATAGCATTTGTATAGGACTACTTAAGAAAGAAAAATATAAGTATTTGAGACAGGCTTCAGGAAATGTGACAGGGCGAAAATCTTCTTCAAAGCTGTTGTCAAATTCTGTGATTGAATGAGAAACACAATTTTGCTTGTTCTTTCTGAGGTTTAGACCACTTCCCTTAAGCAAGGCTAATTAATCACAAATACTCCCTGTCCTTAGAGGAAATCACCAGAATATATATTGCTTACTCCATTTCCATTCCGCAAGCCAAACCACGATATAGAGGCTATTTCATTACTTAGTCTCTACTTATCCCTGTAAGCTGTCTTATTCTGCAGGCTCCAGTGGTTTTACATGTTTTTGCCTCACTCTCTTCTTGCCAAAATTATCTTGCCTCATTTCCTATGGAAATCATCTGTTCACTGAGGTACAGTCCCAAAGAAGCAAGTCGCCCTCTGGTACCACACTCTTGTGGTTAATCTTCATTTCTGAAACTATAATGCCTCAATAAACCTTCCACTGCGTGGGTCTTCATACCTAGCACAATGCTGCTTATCTATGTCTATAAACTATGGATATGCACTTAATGCAGGGACTCTGGAAAGCAAGAGGTTTGCAAAAGAAAATTCCCAATTACAACCCAGTTGACATTGTCATAATGGACATATTGAACTGTTAATTTCAACTCATAAATCCAATGGCACTCTGGCTTTGTATGAAGTGACAGAATAACACACCTGTAAAGTTTTGGAGCAACTTCAAACAAATGTGAAAAAGAGAGGTAACGTGGGGCTGAATATCACTCTCACTAGAAAACCACATCCTATGATTACATTCCAAATTGCCAACACGTTGAATTATCATTCTTCCAGAGGATATTCAAAAAATTTTGAAAACCCCCAACTGCAACCTCTTATCTGTGTGTGGCAGTGAGCTGATGACCTCGTGAGGAATTGTGTGTCATGAAGATGACTGCTTTAACAGCAGCCAACAGACTTTACTGAAGGTAAAGAATGATCCTCTCTCACTTGGAGTGCTGCCAACCAGGCCTGTCAGTGAAATCACCAACAGGAAGGAAACAGGACAAAACCCATCAGCAAACTGCAGTGCCAAGTCCCTTGAAATTAATGTCATTTCTTCTAGTATCATCCAATTTAACAGCCACAATGTTTGAACATTTCATAGAATTCCTACAGTGTGGAAGCAGGCCCTTCAGCCCAACAGGTCCACACTGACACTCAGAGCACCCACCCTGACCCACCCCCTATAACTCACCTAATCTATCTGTCTATCCCTGAACACTATTGACAATTTAGCATGGCTAATCCACTTAGCCTGCACATCTTTGCATCGTGGGAGGAAACCGGAGCACCTGAAGGAAACCCACGCAGACCCGGGGAGAATGTGCAAACTCCACACAGACAGTTGCCCGAGGGTGGAATAGAACCCAGGTCTTGACAGGTCTTGACTTACTCTTGACAGAATCTAAAGTCTGACTTAGAACATAGAACTGTGCAGTACAATACAGGCCCTTCGGCCCACGATGTTGCACCGAACTTTTACCCCAAGCCTAAGGCCTATCTAACCTCCACCCCCACCTTATACTATCATCCATATGCCTGTCTAATAGCCACTTAAATGGTCCCAATGAGGCCGACTCCACTACCCTCTCCGGCAATGCATTTCTGCCTGGAAGTCAGTGGTGAGTGGAGTTCCACAGGGCTCTGTCCTTGGGCCTCTACTGTTTGTAATTTTTATTAATGACTTGGACGAGGGAATTGGAGGATGGGTCAGCAAGTTTGCAGACGACACAAAGGTCGGAGGTGTCGTTGACAGTGTAGAGGGCTGTTGTAGGCTGCAGCGGGACATTGACAGGATGCAGAGATGGGCTGAGAGGTGGCAGATGGAGTTCAACCTGGATAAATGCGAGGTGATGCATTTTGGAAGGTTGAATTTGAAAGCTGAGTACAGGATTAAGGATAGGATTCTTGGCAGCGTGGAGGAACAGAGGGATCTTGGTGTACAGATACATAGATCCCTTAAAATGGCCACCCAAGTGGACAGGGTTGTTAAGAAAGCATATGGTGTTTTGGTTTTCATTAACAGGGGGATTGAGTTTAAGAGTCGTGAGATCTTGTTGCAGCTCTATAAAACTTTGGTTAGACCGCACTTGGAATACTGCGTCCAGTTCTGGTCGCCGTATTATAGGAAAGATGTGGATGCTTTGGAGAGGGTTCAGAGGAGGTTTACCAGGATGCTGCCTGGACTGGAGGGCTTATCTTATGAAGAGAGGTTGACTGAGCTCGGTCTCTTTTCATTGGAGAAAAGGAGGAGGAGAGGGGACCTAATTGAGGTATACAAGATAATGAGAGGCATAGATAGAGTTGATAGCCAGAGACTATTTCCCAGGGCAGAAATGGCTAGCACGAGGGGTCATAGTTTTAAGCTGGTTGGTGGAAAGTATAGAGGGGATGTCAGAGGCAGGTTCTTTACGCAGAGAGTTGTGAGAGCATGGAATGCGTTGCCAGCAGCAGTTGTGGAAGCAAGGTCATTGGGGTCATTTAAGAGACTGCTGGACATGTATATGGTCACAGAAATTTGAGGGTGCATACATGAGGATCAATGGTCGGCACAACATTGTGGGCTGAAGGGCCTGTTCTGTGCTGTACTGTTCTATGTTCTATGATCTATACCACGTCTTTACCACTCTCTGAGTAAAGAACCTACCTCTGGCATCTCCCCTATATCTACCTCCACCAACTTTAAGACTATAACCCCTCATAATAGCTTTCTTAAATTAGTTTCTTAATATTTACCTTTTCACTCAATTCACATTGCTAAGCTGTGTCTATCCCAGAATTGTTCATTGAACCATTGAATCATTGAATCACTACAGTGTGGAAACAGGCCATTTGGCCCACACTGACCCTCCAAACAGTATCTCTGTGTGGGAAACCCCACACGCAGACACGGGGAGAATGTGCAAACTCCACACTGACAGTCACACTAGGGTGGAATCAAACCCAAGTCCCAGCATTAACCATGCTGCTGTTGTGGTACTGAAGGAGACCATTCAACCCATCATGTTTACACTATCCATTTGAGCATTTTCACTTAGCGTGGATCTCCTACCTTTTCCCTGGAACTCTGCACATTATTCAAATCTAAATACAATCATCTAATTCCATTCTCAATTCCATAATCAAAACTTCTTGCTCCGCACTTTCCAATAGTACATTCCATCTCCCCCTCTCTCTCACTCAAATGAGAGAGCAGCTTCTGGTCGCGTAGGATGATGGAGACGTTAGCGTTGATTCTTTGGGAAAAAGTCTGTTCTCAACTCACATTTTGATGCTGTGGCAAAGGCAGGCACTTGGAGTAAAGCCACAGATCAGCTATGGTCTAATCGAATTGTGGAACAGGCTTGAGGGGCTGAATGGCCTACTGCAGTTCCTATGTTTCCCCTCTTGAAGGAATACATCCCCAACTTCTCCAGTCTAGACTCATAAGTGAAGTTTCTTATCCCTGGAATCATTCTCATACCCCTCTTCTGCACTTTCGCCAATACGTTCACATCCTTCCCAATGAGATACTCAGAACTTTGTATAATACTCTAGCTGATGTCTGACCAGAATCTTATACAAAGTCATCACATCCTCCTTACCTTTGTACTCTGTGCACTTATTAATGAAGCGTTTAATGTTGCAGCTCTCTCTGCCTGTCCTGCCACATTTAATTTCTTTTACACAGACATACCTACATCTGCTGTTTTTGCACATCCTTCAGAATGATTTCCTTTGTTTTATACTGTCTCTCTATTTCCTTGTACCTTACACCTCTCACCTTGAACTTCATTTGCAACCTACCTGCCCACTCCAATGTGCCAACATTATCTTCTGCTCTGTCCTCCCCTCAGTATACAATTTACATAAGTTTTGTGACATTGTAAACTTTGAAATTGTCCCCTCCTAACCAATATTTAGATCAGTTACATATATTAGGAAAAGTAAAGTTATAATCAGAATTATAACATTCAGGAATTCCAATACCAACCTTCCTCCAACCCAAAAAAAAGCCATAGATCATATGTTTCAGTTTTCTGACCCTCAGCCAATTTTACATCCATGTTGCTACGATCCCTTTTAGTGCAAGATCTACCACTTTCCTTGTTGTGTAGAACATCATTGTATGCCTCTTTGAAATCCATGAACAACACGTCAGCAGCATTCTCCTTTCCAACCAAACTGTTACTCTTCGAGAAACTCCAGAAAGTTGATATTCCCGTAACAATTTCAGGCTGACTCTTCTGAATTCATCCACATTCTTCATACAACTATCTAGTTGATCCCAACTAATTGATTTTAGAAGCTTCCTCATCATTGAAGTTAAACGAACTTGGGTGTAATTTCTGGGCCAATCTTTGCAAAGTTTTTTTGAACAAGGGTACGTTTGCAATTCTCCAATGCTCTCACCACCCCTGAAGTCAGGAAAGAATGAAGGATAATTAACAGTGTCACTTAAATTTATATTCTCATTACCTTCATTATTCTGAGATACATTTCATTTGGTCCCAGTGCCTTTTCAATTTTACACATCGACAACTAATCTTAAACTACCTCCTGTTCAATTTTAACCTTGCCAGTGTCTGAGTTTCCTCCTCTGTTGCTATGGGGTAGGCTGCAGATATCTTTTAAGTGAAGAAAGATGCAAAGTACTCACTTAACACTTCAGTCATGCCACTTGTTTTTATGTGTATGGTCTCTCATCAGCCTACTCCTCCTCTGACCACCCTTTTGTTATTGACGATTGTATAGAGGTATTGCATTTTGGTAAAACAAACAAAGGCAGGGCCGCACAATTAAAAGTACGGACTTGAGTAGTGTTATAGAACACAGAAGCCTAGAGGTTCAGGTACTTCTTTGAAGTTTGCTTCACATATCGACAGGGTGGTTAAGAAGGCACCTGCATTCAATGCTGAGATCTTTGAGTATAGGAGTTGGGACAGTGAGTTGACGTTGTGCAAGACATTGGTGAGGCCTCTTCTGGAGTATCCTACCTAGTTCTGATTGCCCGACTATAGGAAGGATGCTATGAAGCTGGAGAGGGTTCAGAAGAGATTTACCAGGATTTTGCTGGGAATAGAAGGCTTGAGTTATAAGGTTAGGCTGGATAGGTTGGGGCTTTTTTCATTGGAGCATATGAGGTTGAGGGATAACCTAATTGAAGTTTATAAAATAATGAGGGATATAGATAAGATGAATGGCAAGTATTCTTTCCTAAGGGTCGAGAATTTCCAGACTAGGGTGCATATTTTTAAGGCGAGAGGAGAAATATTATTCAAAAAGATATGAGGGGCTTTTTTTTATATAGAGTGGTTTGTCTATGCAACAAACTTCCAGAAAAAGTGATAGTTGTAACATTTGAAAAACATTTGGATAGGCACATGAATAAGAAGTATTTGGAGGGATGAGGGCCAAGTGCAGGCAGCTGGGTCTAGTGTAGTTGGGAATTATGGTCAACATGGACTGATTGGACCGAAAGATCTGTAACTATGCTGTATAACTCTGTGTCTCTATGCTTCTAGAAGATTTTGGCGTTTTATTTATGTAAACTTCCTGTCTTTTTTCATAGCTACTTTTTGTTTCTTGCAGTTGCTTTAACACCTATCTTCTGAACCCTTTATGTTCAGCGTTGTTCCCAACTGTGCTTTCGACCTGATACTTGATGTGAGCACGCTTCTACTTCCTTAGCGCTTACATTTCTATCTCCTTTTCTCTTCAGTAGCTAATAAACTTACCCTATTTTGACTCAATAAATCCTGTTTAATTTAGCTCCTTTTGAAAAGGATTCGGCTTGAGAAGAGGCGTCTACAAAGGAAGGGACACTCTTAAATTAACCATGCACCGAGGTGTTAAGTAAAGAAAGAGGGTCAGTTCACAGATTATTGCCTTGGAGGACAACCTTCAGGAGGATTCCCATCTGGAGACCCTTACCTGGTTATCAGGAGCAACAAGATGCAGGCTTAGGTAAGAGTAGAGACTGATATATTTCTGCACTCCATTCCTCAGCTAATTGGGCTTTAAAGAACTCAGTCAGTGAGGGAGCTGGTGGCCAGTTTTGAAACTGCTTGGCTCACACTCTAGAAACTCCATGAAGACGTCAAATGAGAACATTTGCAATTTTGCCAGAGGAACTTTGGCTGTCTGTGCTTCATCAGAGGACCTTGCTGTCAATTATTTTCTTTATCATCCCTCATCAAGGTATGTTACACCAAAAACAGGGTAACCATTGAAACAGGAGGGAATATAAGCCTGAAATTTTCCAGAGATGGATAGCCCAGGAGTCATGCCTGAATTTATTTTGTTTGTTTTGGAGGATTTTAATTTATGGTGGAACTTCCTGGAATCTAATTGGACAACACTGAAGCATTAAAAAAAGCTAACAAAATTATTGCTTTGTGTAAACATGGCCTGCCTCAATTATTTGTGATCTGTTTCCCATTTCCAGATTACCAGACAATGACACAATTTATTTTTCCAATTTACTGTTTATGAATAAAATTTTAATGTAGTCACATTGCCATTTACTTCAAACACTTATGTCATCAATTAATTACAATGTGGGAAATAGTGTGACAGTGAAAAGGTCTAAAGCACCTGTGTTCGGTTCGTGACAAATGACTGCTCCTCCCAGTCACGAACCACTTCAACTTCCCCTCCCACACCCTGGACAACATGTCCATCCTGAGCGTCCACCCGTGCCACAATGACACCACCCAGAAACTGGGCGAACAGCACCCCATATTCCACCTCAGGAGCCTACAACCCAATGGTCTCAATGTGGATTTTACCAGCTTCAAAATCTCTCCACCCCGGAACACACCCCAAGACCAGCCCCACCTCTCATCCCCGCCTCCTTCACCTGCCCGCCTTCCCTCCCACCTATCTGCCCCTCCCTCCTCACTGACCAATCCCCATCCCAACTTCCTACCTACATTCACCTTTACTAGCTTCATCCCCACCTCCTTGACCTGTCCATCTTCTCTCCACCTATCTGCTCCACTATCCACTTTCTATCACCTCTCCCCCGCTCTATTTGTTTCAGAGCCACCTTCTCCTCTTCCATTTCTGAAGAAGGTTCCAGACCTGAAACGTCAGCCTTCCTGCTTCTCTGATGCTGCCTGGCCTGTTGTGTTCATCCAGCTCTACACCTTGTTATCTCAGACTCCAGCAGTTCCATCTCTGAATGTTTATGATTTCAGATCATCAGGTTTCAGTCAGACCATCATAAACAGAAGAAAGAAAATGAAGAGTTAAAAAGTTATGGTCATTTAATGCAGCTGATTTCTTATTTAATTGCACAAAAGCCAATACATGTTCAGTCATTGCTGAAATAGATTATTTATATCTTCCAGAGATACATCAGAGACGGCAGTATAACCCATTGCTCAGCTATTATGATATATTACACTCCCTCCTCACTTCAAAAAATTTCCACTTTGAAATATAAAATCAGACATGCATATAATTCCCAGGATACAATGGGATTAAGTTATAATCAACATAATCTGAAATGTAGGAGCAAATTACAGATGCTGGAATCTGTCCTGAAAACAAAAAATTTTAAAAATCTATAGTGCGTCGGGCAGCATCCATGGAGAGAAAGTAAGCTAACATCCGAGACTAGATGTCTCTTTAGAGGTGATGTGAACTGTGGAGGAAGCAGCATGTATGGAATAGTTGGCAGAGTTGGATGTGGAGTGCTTCTGAAGGAAAGGGCATTGATGTTGCCGATTAAGTGATTAGAATGTGAGAATGGCAGAACAATGGTGCGTCTAACCGCTAAACTTACCAGTTTCTCCCTTTCACCCTTTCTCCCCAAGCACCCACCCCCATTGCTGCCCTTTCTTTTAGCTTTACTTATTGCATTCTCTGTCACCATGACCTCTCCATCTACCCCCAACCCCCACCAACTTCAGTGGGACTATCTTAGAATCAAAAAAAAACCGCAAATGCTGGAATTCAAGGTAGATAAAGAGGATGCTGGAAGAACACAGCAGGCCAGGCAACATCTGGAGGAAAGGAGTAGTCAACGTTTTAGATGTTACCCTTCTGCAGGACAGAGCTTCACCTGCATCTCCCTCAACCTCATCTATTACATCCAGTTCCATTGATGTGGTCTTCTCTGTGTCAGTGAGACCGAACATAGACTAGATGACTGTTTCACTGAGTATCTTTGCGTGACCTGTAACAGCACCACTGCCTCACAGCGCCAGGGACCTGGGTTTCATTCCAGCATCAGGAGACTGTCTGTATGGAGTTTGCACATTCTCCCTGTGTCTGCGTGGGTTTCCTCCGGGTGCCCTGGTTTCCTCCCACTGTCCAAAGATGTGCAGGTTTGGTGGATTGGCCACGCTAAATTTCCCATAGTGTTCAGGGATGCGTAGATTAGGTGGGTTGTAGGGGAATGGGTCTGGGTTGGATGCTCGGAGGGTCAGTGTGGACTTGTTGGGCTGAAGGGCCTGTTTCCACACTCCAGGGAATCTATGATTCCTACCTCACAGTCATTGTCCATTTCTAGTCCCCTTCCAACATGTCCATCCTCGGCCTCCTCTGGTGTCACAGTGACTCAGAATGCAAATTTGAAGAGCAACGCCTTATCTTCGCCATGAGCAACCTACAGCCCAGACAACTCAACCTTGAGTTTCCCAATTTCAAATAACATTCCCACCCATCCCCCACCTCCTGTTCTAGCCCCACCTCCTCCCTTCCATACCACTTTCTGTCCCTCCTTTCTAGCCACCAACTAGATTCATCCCTCCCATTGACCAACCAGGTCACCACTACCACCAGTGTCCATCTATCACCATCCCCTCCCCACTCTTTATCTGCAGCTCCCCCTTCCCCCCACATTCAGTCCTGAAGAAGGGTAAAATCTGAAATGTTGTTTGCTCCTTTCCTCCAGATGCTGCCTGGCTAACTGTGTTCTTCCAGCCTCCTGTTTGTCTATCACTCGGACTATCTGTTCTTTTCATTTGGCTGTTAAACACCCCATTGTTCTGCCATTCTGAAATTCTGATCACTTAATCTGCACTATCAACACCCTTTCTCCGCCAGCACACCCACCCGCCCCCACACTATTGCATAAATACTGTCCCTTCCACACTCTGCGTAACTTTGATGAAGAATTATTTAGACTTTGCTCTCTCTCTACGGAGAATCTGAAATCTAATTTGTTGCAATACAAATTTGTTGTTGCTATAATCATACTTCAAACATGTGACTGATGTGTCCAGACTAAGTTACATTTTAAAAAACCATTAACACCAATATGCGTTTAACAACGATGTTTATTTGACAAGTAGTGGGAAGTTGGGAAAAGAACAATGTTTTCTTTCCTATGTAATTTCAACTAGTCCATCTGTCCTCTTTCTCTACCTACATAGACATCTCCTTCCTTTCCCTTCACTTGATCTTGCTCACTTGACATCTCTATCTGCGTCAAAATTGAACTTTGACTGCCAACTCCATTTAATGATTAGAACTGTGACATTTATACATTCGATTTAATCAAAGCCCTGACTCACATTCTCTATCAGTGGATTCTATGAAATGAGCAAACTTTCATTTTCTTTGATAATACTTTTTCTGATTTTCGCTTTGGATTAGGAACAGGTTTATCACGTTCTCCTTTTGTCACATTTCCTCTTTCAAACAGATATGTGATACTGACGGAATCTTTCTCCAATCTTCACTGTGTGAGTAAACCTAATCTGTTCACATCAACTCGAATCACAAAATTCTCATGTCAGTGGTTCTTCACAAGGATCATGTGATCAGAATTAAACTCACGAATTCTCATGACTCACCTTTACATTGCTTTGCCCTTCTATTAACATCACACTTAAGTAAGTTAACTTTGCCCAAGGATCACACTGAAATACTAACTTACAAAGGTAAGCAGTCTGTTGTCAACAGTCATGGGGATTATCCTTTAGGGGAATAGAACATTGACTAGCTTGGTCACCACACTGTCGGAAGTGATTGCACTGGAGTGGGTGCAAAGGAGATTCATCAAGATGTTGGAGATAATGGGAACTGCAGATGCTGGAGATTCCAAGATAATAAAATGTGAGGCTGGATGAACACAGCAGGCCAAGCAGCATCTCAGGAGCACAAAAGCTGACGTTTCGGGCCTAGACCCTTCATCAGAGGTGCACAAAAGCTGACGTTTCGGGCCTAGACCCTTCATCAGAGGGGCACAAAAGCTAACGTTTCGGGCCTAGACCCTTCATCAGCTCTGATGAAGGGTCTAGGCCCGAAACGTCAGCTTTTGTGCTCCTGAGATGCTGCTTGGCCTGCTGTGTTCATCCAGCCTCACATTTTATTATCTTCATCAAGATGTTGCTGGGTTGCAGCATTTCAGCTGTGAAGAGAGACTGGATAAGCTCAGGTTGTTTTCTTTGGAGCAGAGAAGGCTGAAGACGGACCTGACAGACGTGTATAAGATTGTGAACCGCATTGATACGGTGAATAGAAAGCAGCTGTCCCCTTCAGACAAACAGTTCATAACAAGTTTTGAAGTGAAGGGCAGGAGGTTTGAGGATTTTGTTTCCCCCAGATGGTGGTGGGATCTGGAATGCACTGTCTGGCAGGGTGGTTGAGTCAGGTAGCCTCTCAAGCTCAATACTTGGATGAACACTTGAAGTGTCATTGCATTCAAAGCTATGGCCCTAGTGCAGGAAAGCGGGACTAGTGTAGGAAGAGGCTTTTTTGCTAGTACAGACTCAATGGGTCAAATGGCCTCTTCTGCACTGTGCAATTCCATGTGTCGAAGAGAAACATGGAAATTACAGCCAAGCTTGTGATGGAACAAATAGTTCTACAAAGATCTTGGCACAATCAATGTGTTTCTTTCTAGAGAACCATTCAATCTTGGATGTTATCCTGGTTGAAGAGTGTATTTTGCTTCATTCACACTCATAAATATTTCAAACCCTTCTTATTTTGAAGAATGGACCATTAGCTGACACCAACACACCTGACATCTCATAAATTGGAAATCAGCTTCTCAAACTTCAATACTCTTCACTCTTCTACTGGATATAGACTCAACATTTATCTGGTCTCCTCCCACATTCCACAGATGTACAGGCTATGGTTACGGCTATCAACAAAACAGGACTATTTGCCATCCACTTTTGAAAAAAATTGGCATAGAATCCCTACAGCATGGAAGCAGGCCATTTGGTCCATATCCACTCTCCAAAAAGCATCTCACCTAGACCCACCCCTGGAACCCTGCATTTCCCACAGCTAACCCACCTAGCCTGAACATCCCTGAACACTATGGGCAATTTAGCATGGAATCCACTCTAACCTGCACATCTTTGGACTGTGAGAGGGAACCGATGCAGACACGGGGAGAATGTGAAAACTCCACGCCCAGTCACCTGAGGGTGGAATTGAACCCAAGCCCCTACCACTGCAAAGCAGCGAGAATGACTTGGCTGTAATTTCCGTGTTTCTCTTCAACACATGGAATCATACAGTGTAGAAGAGGCCCTTTGGTCAATTGAGCGATACTAGCAAAAAGATGCCTCTTCCTACACTAGTCCCACTTACCTGCCCCAGGGCCATAGCCTTGAATGTAAAGATACGTCAAGCGTTCATCCAAGTATTGAGGTTTAGAGGCCACCTGACTTAACCACCCTCCCAGACAGTGCATTCCAGATTCCCACCATCATCTGGGGGAAACAAAATCCTCAAATCTCCTGCTCTTCATTTCAAACATTGCGTACTCGTTATGGACCATTCATCTAAAGGGGACAGCTGTTTTCTATTCACTTTAGCAATACATTCATTTGGTTCACAATCTTATAGAGCAGCAGTGCTGACCACTGAGCCACTGTGCTGCCCGAAATGTGCTCTCTCAAATGGGTTTTTGTTTGTTTGATCATGTTTTTTCTAAATCTATCCAGTTCTTTCCTTAGCACTGCTAATAGTGGACATGGTGGCTCGGTGGCTAGCACTGTTGCTGCACAGCACCAGGGATCCGGGTTCTATCCCTCTCTTGGGTGACTGTCTGTGTGGAGTTTGTACATTCTCCCTGTGTCTGTGTGGGTTTGTTCCAGTTTCCTCCCATAGTCCAAAGATGGGTAGGTTAGGGTGGATTGGCCATGCTAAACTTCCCATAGTGTCCAGGGATCTGCAGGCTAGGTGGGTTAGCCATGGGAAATGCAGGGTTGCAGGGAAAGGTAGGGGGATGTCTCTGGGGGAATGGTCTTTTGAGGGGCCGTGGGGACAAATAGCCTGTTTCCACACTGTAGAGATTCTATGATTCTAGTGCTCAAGGCTTTGGCCTAGCCTTACAAAATATCCAATGTACATCGTCTTTTTCCTGTGCTGCCTCATATTATTTGGTCCTTCTTACCCTGAGGTCACTTTGGACTCTCTTAGCACCTCCTTAATGTCAGATATACCTTGACTGAGCTGTACTATAGATAATTCAAAACAGTCTATTCATATCTTCTTAAAGCAATTTATTTCTACTGGGGAGACTTTGGTTCCTGCCCGGGACTATCAATGGCAAGCAACAGGATATATCAGACCCCACACTCTGCTACAACAAGGCCATTGGAAGGGTTTCCCAATTTCTTACATTTCCAGGCAGGATACTCCAAACTGTTGAATTCCTGGGTGAGGAGGGATGAACCAGTTTCCCCTGTTTATTCACCCCCCCCCCCCCCCACCCCCCCCACCATTGCTTGGTTCTACTTTGAAAGGAATCCTTTCCCCTTGTGGATAGCTGTCTCTCAGACCCAAATGAATGTATGCTTTCAAAGGAGCCAACTTACCAAGGCTTTCCTGAATTAACAAAAGAGTCAGTTTAACAATAACTAAATGTAAGAATAATTCGGGACACAACACACACATATAGACAAATTAGAAATAAGAGGCCTGCCCAAAAAGATTCAAATTTCAAGGAAGTTCTTCTGATTAGCCTCTGCATTATTTTGGGGGGAGCATAGAATTGAATGTCACAGCTGATGCTGTGGGGGTTACTGGTAGATTTGATATTGGTGGTGAACAATAGACTTCAAGATCCTTAGTTTTTCAGATTGATTGAGATTCAGTCACTCTGATGCCTTCAGACCATGACTGAATTCTAAATTCAGTGTGAGAGACCCAGTCCTTCTGTTGCCCTGTTCCTTTCATCTAATTTGCAGCGCTCTGAGTGAGAAATGGTCTTCCTTAGCCACAACAGAGGTATAAACAAGGGATCCTTCTTCAACTGTGAGCTTCATAGCAAGCTAATGTTTGAACCCAGGTTGGTACAAGGAAAACTTTCAGTCCCACTAACACAGTCCAACAGAGATGAAGACAGTAGGAACTGCTGATGCTGGAGAATCTGAGATAACACAGTGTGAAGCTTTATGAACACAGCAGGTCAAGAGGCATCAGAGGAGTAGCAAAGTTTGACGTTTCAGGTCGGGACACTTCTTCAGAAAGTTTTGTGAAGATGTCTCACATGTGAACAGCGAATGCGGTATACTAGATCCTGGGAAGTGCAGGTGAAGTGCTGCTTCACCTGGAAGGTCTGCTTGGGCCCTTGGATACTGGGGAGGGAGGAGGTAAATGGGCAGGTGTTACACCTTCACCGGTTACAGGGAAAGGTGACATAGGGCTGTGGGGATGTGTTGGGCGTGATGGAAGTGTGGACCAGGGTGTCCTGAAGGGAAAGGTTCCTGCGGAAGGTAGACAATGGAGGGGAGGGGAATGTGTGTCCTGTGGTGGCATCTCACTGGAGGTGGCAGAAATGAAGTCTGGTGATCGTCTGGATGTGGAAGTTGGTGGGATGATAGGTGAGGACAAGGCAAACCCTATCCCTGTTGCGGGAGGGAACAGAACGGATGAGGGCTTTTGTTGTGTTTGAATGTGCTGACTGCTTTCACGAAGCAGTGGGAAACGTAGACAATGTCAGTGGAAGGAAGAGATAACACAGTGTGGAGCTGGAGGAACACAGCAGGCCAGGCAACATCAGAGGAGCAGGAAAGTTGATATTTCGGGTCAGGACCCTTCTTCAGAAATGAGGATGGGAAAGGGAGCTTAGAAATAAATAAAGAGAGGAGGGATAGGCTGGGGATGGTAGGTGGGATGGTGATTGGTGAGTGCAGGGTCCTCTGATGCTGCCTGGCCACTGTGTTCCTCCAGCTCCACACGGTGTTATCTCTGACTCCAGCATCTGTGTTTCTTGCTATCTCTGAGGCAATGGAAGGAAACCTGGTTTTCATGATGAAGCAGGCTGAGTTGACAACTCTGTAAATTTTTGCGGCCTTGGGCTGAGCAGTTGCTATACCAAGCCATGATGGGTCTGGATAGGATGCTTTCTGAGGTACATCTGTAAAATTTTGGAATTTAGTGTTAAAATAATGGCGGTAATATTTTACTGTCCAGACTGATCATCATTATAGCAGACAACAAGAAGCGGTTATTGTCCAGATACGGTAATGCGCCAAGTTTCAGCAATGCACCAGTCTGAGGTCATAGTTGATCTAAAACTACTTCATGTATATGGAAATCTTCCTATGCACGTATAGAGTCTTAGAGCCAGGCAGATGGAAACAGGCCCTTTGGTCCAACCAGTCCATGCTGATGGTATTCTAATACTAAACTAGTCCCGCCTACTTGCACTTGGCCCATATCCCTCCAAATATTTCTTATTTATATACCTATCTAAATGCCTTTTAAATATAACTGTACCTGAATCTATTACTTCTTCTCGAAGTTCATTCCATACATGAACCACTCTCTATGTAAAAAAAATTACCCCTTATGTCTTTTTTTAATCATTCTTCTCTCACCTTAAAAATATGCCCCCTTGTCTTGAAATCCCCCACCCTAGAGAAAAGACACTTGCCATTCACCCTATCTAGGCCCCTCATGATTTTATAAACCTCTATAAGTTCACCATTCATCCTCCTACTCTCCAGTGAAGAAAGGTCCCAGCCATCCATCCTCTCCGTATAACTCAAACCCTCCATTCCTGGCAACATCCTGGAAAATCTCTTCTTATAATAGATGTGGAAACAGAAGGTGCTGTTACCAAGCAGAAAAACTTAGAATTGAACTATGAGAGGAAGAAAGCCAAGCGTGGAAGATGAGTGCGTTAGGGCTGAAGATATAATTCAAGTACCCATATGAAATTTGGAGATTCACAACTTAGAGAAGTTTCAACACTGATACAGCTGTATTAGTGATAATAAAGTGTGGAGCTGGATGAACACAGCAGGCCAAGCAGCATCTTATGAGCAGAAAAGCTGACATTTTGGGCCTAGATCCTTCTGATGAAGGGTCTAGGCCCGAAACGTCAGCTTTTCTGCTCCTAGGGTGCTGCTTGGCCTGTAGTGTTCATCCAGCTCCACACCTTATTATCTTGGATTCTCCAGTATCTACAGTTCCTATTATCTCTGATCCAATTATCACAGCTATAGTAGTGTTTGTTATCCCAAGGGACAGTACAATGAGTCCTTAAGTAATATTCCTTTTTGCAGTACTAGAGTGAACTGGTTGAGTTATTCCAAAAACTGTATTCCAGTGTTCAGTGAAGACAGTGTACGATTTGTGACAACAACGGGTTAGAACCCAAAGTACTATGGACATTACGAACTTGAAATATCATGACGTGGCTGATTAAGTGGCTGGGACACGACAGAGCGAGAACATCTAACAGACAGGACTGTAGTCTGAGTGAGTGATAATGGAACTGTAGTCTCTTGTGATTAGAAAGACAAGTTACTGCAGAGGCTCTGTTCAAGAGCAAGTCACCCTCTGTTTACACGCCAAACTGCAGACACACTTAGTTTTACTCTTAGGAAAATACACAAGGACTGCAGTTAAAAAGTGAGATTCAATTCTACAAGCATGGAAAAATGGGTTTGAATTTTCTTGTGTACCCACATGGATCCAACTGTTAAGAGTGTTGTGAAGGTCACAGTTGAAGCAATTCCCCTTGTTACCCAGAGATAGTAAGAACTGTCAATTTGGGAGTCAGAGAGAAAACAGTATGGAGCTGGAGGGACACAGCAGGCCAGGCAGCATCAGAGGAGCAGGAAAGTAGATGTTTCAGTTTGGAACACTTCTTCAGAACTGACCCAAAACAGTACTTTCCTGCTCCTCTGATGCTGCCTGGCCTCCTGTGTTCCTCCAGCTCCACACTATGTTAACCCTGTCTGTTGCAGGCAAAGACATTAACTCAAGTGCTGCAAACCAGTGGAAAAGGAATCCGGACAACAAAGGAGTCTTTCCCTCCCCTGACTGCTGCAATTCTATCTTGGTTGAAAGACATCAGAACTGCCGAATCTCAACCGGCCTGTAAAAGTAAGGGTTGTGGAAACAGCTATTCAACTATCAACATCAATGCTACCAGTAACCTCAGCTACAATGGCCACATGTTTAACTGTCTCTGCTTTGTGACTAATGCAGAGATTTTGGGCATGTTGTGTGTGTGTGTGAGTGTGAGTGAGCGTGAGAGTGTGTGTGTTTCATTATTAATTTGCCTTGCCGTCAGTATTTAATAAATTCACTCTTTTTTGTTAATCCAAGAAAGACCTTGACAAACTGACTCCTTTTAAAACATAAGTTCATGTGAGTCTGAAGGAAAGATATTCACAAGTGAATAGATGCTTTTCAAATTGCAACCAACCAATCAGGTGGGGCAAATATAAAGATTACATTTTGAATCTTATACACTATGTGCTCAAATCCTTTTCTAACAGTTATTATTTTTGTTGAAGAAATGCAAAGCAGCGTATAAGGGTTTCCATGTGATTTACGTATTGATAACCAAAGATATAATAACAAAGTGTGGAGCTGGATGAACACAGCAGGCCAAGCAGCATCTCAGGAGCACAAAAGCTGACGTTTCGGGCCTAGACCCGTCATCAGAGAGGGGGATGGGGAGAGGGAACTGGAATAAATAGGGAGAGGGGGGAGGCGGACCGAAGATGGAGAGAGGACAAGATAGGTAGAGAGGAGAATATAGGTGAGGAGGTAGGGAGGGGATAGGTCAGTCCAGTGCAGATGGACAGTTCAAGGAGGCGGGATGAGGTGGTAGGTAGGAAATGGAGGTGTGGCTTGAGGTGGGAGGAAGGGATGAGTGAGAGGAAGAACAGGTTAGGGAGGCGGGGACAGGCTGGGCTGGTTTTGGGATGCAGTGGGGGGAGGGGGAGATTTTGAAGCTTGTGAAGTCCACATTGATACAATTGGGCTGCAGGGTTCCCAAGCAGAATATGAGTTGCTGTTCCTGCAACCTTTGGGTGGCATCATTGTGGCACTGCAGGAGGCCCATGATGGACATGTCGTCTGAGGAATGGGAGGGGGAGTTAAAATAGTATCAGAGATAATGGGAACTGCAGATGCTGGAGAATTCCAAGATAATAAAATGTGAGGCTGGATGAACACAGCAGGCCAAGCAGCATCTCAGGAGCACAAAAGCTGACGTTTCGGGCCTGGACCCTTCATCAGAGAGCTCTCTGATGAAGGGTCCAGGCCTGAAACGTCAGCTTTTGTGCTCCGGGGGAGTTAAAATGGTTCGCGACTGGGAGGTGCAGTTGTTTGTTGCGAACCGAGCGGAGGTGTTCTGCAAAGCAGTCCCCAAGCCTTCGCTTGGTTTCCCCAATGTAGAGGAAGCCACACTGGGTGCAATGGATACAATATACCACATTGGCAGATTTGCAGGTGAACATCTGCTTGATATGGAAGGTCATCTTGGGGCCTGGGATGGGGGTGAGGGAGGAGGTGTGGGGGCAAGTGTAGCATTTCCTGCGGTTGCAGGGGAAGGTGCCGGGTGTGGTGGGGTTGGAGGGGAGTGTGGAGCGGACAAGGTAGTCACGGAGAGAGCGGACTCTCCAGAAGGCAGGCAAGGGTGGGGATGGAAAAATAGCTTGGGTGGTGTATGGTTTTGCAGAACACCTCCACTCTGTTCGCAACAAACAACTGCACTTCCCAGTCGCGAACCATCTCAACTCCCCCTCCCATTCCTCAGACGACATGTCCATCATGGGCCTCCTGCAGTGCCACAATGATGCCACCTGAAGGTTGCAGGAACAGCAACTCATATTCTGCTTGGGAACCCTGCAGCCCAATGGTATCAATGTGGACTTCACCAGCTTCAAAATCTCCCCTTCCCCCACCGCATCCCAAAACCAGCCCAGTTCGTCCCCTCCCCCCACTGCATCCCAAAACCAGCCCAGTTCTTCCCCTCCCCCCACTGCATCCCAAAACCAGCCCAGCCTGTCCCCGCCTCCCTAACCTGTTCTTCCTCTCACCCATCCCTTCCTCCCACCTCAAGCCGCACCTCCATTTCCTACCTACCACCTCATCCCGCCTCCTTGAACTGTCCATCATCCCTGGACTGACCTATCCCCTCCCTACCTCCTCACCTATACTCTCCTCTCTACCTATCTTGTCTTCTCTCCATCTTCGGTCCGCCTCCCCGTCTCTCCCTATTTATTCCAGTTCCCTCTCCCCATCCCCCTCTGTTGGCCCGAAACGTCAGCTTTTGTGCTCCTGAGATGTTGCTTGGCCTGCTGTGTTCATCCAGCTTCACACTTTTGTTATCTTGGATTCTCCAGCATCTGCAGTTCTCATTATCACCAAAGATATAATGATAGAATGGTCACCTATCATGAAAGAACCCTCGCTAGATTAACTTTAGCTAGAGCTACATTGTGGGTTTCTTGTGTGTCATTAAATTCCAGCAATCTGTTCTCAACAAGCACAAACGCCACAGCAGACCTGCAAGTCTGAAAATTTGAAAATTTACATGAAATCAGGAAACTGGCATTTGCAAGCTGGTTTGGATTGGGAGTGGCTCAATGTCAATAAATGACAGGAGAATCCAGGGAAGGTTAAGATTCCAAAAAATAGATAGAGAAGGCAAAAGAATATACATAAAGAATGCTGAGGAAACTGAGCAGGCCTGGCAGCAGAGAAGAGAAACAGAGTTAACACTTTGAGTTCAGGATGATACTTCTTCAGAGCCTGCGCTTGAAATGTTCACTCTGTTTCTCTTTCTTCAGCTGCTGCCAGACCTATTGAGTTTCTCCAATATTCTTTGCGTTTGTTTCAGATTTCCAGCATCACTAGTACTTTGCCTTTATTTGAGAAGATCAAGGAAGTTGTTTACATGATAAGGTCAGCCACATGCACATGCATATTTATATACAAGGACCTTGGGCTTAATTCTTGTTGTAAGACTTGAGACCAATACATTCATAATGTGGCCAAACAGATTGATTATAAGCCTAATGATCTTTCCAGTGTATCCATCAGGTTGGTAGAGTGGGACAGTCTCCTGGTCATTCAGAACCATGTGGTAGCTACAGTGCAACAGCCTCCCCCAATTTAAAAACTCCATATGAAGATTCTTGCCACAGTTTCTACTCTCTTCCTTCACCAGCCTGCAAATTTCCTCAGTTTTGTGTGTCAGAAATCTGGGTTGAGCTGTGTTGGCTTTATGTCTCAAATTTAGAGGAATATCAAAAATGGAGAGACTGTAATTAAAGGAGATAGTATTATCCAAGGTCTGTAATGTCATTTTAATCCCCATTTGAGTGAGTTTGTAAAAGAGAT
The DNA here is from genome assembly GCF_030684315.1 of Stegostoma tigrinum. Lineage (NCBI taxonomy): Eukaryota > Metazoa > Chordata > Chondrichthyes > Orectolobiformes > Stegostomatidae > Stegostoma > Stegostoma tigrinum. Next base: position 10,552,078 of record NC_081390.1, on the reverse strand, counting down.
GGAAATATGGACTTCTGGCTGTTAGCTTTTGAAAATACAGCATTGGAAAATGTTCAATATTCCAACTTATGCTACCCAATGATAATCATTATTTATTTCTCCAGTTACAACATTATAAGAGCCAAAGTAAATTGAGGGAGTATTTATTTCCACGCACAAATCATTAGATAACACTTGCCAGCAATAAAGAGAAAGGGGAAACAACATAAGTCCTTAGAAATATGTTTTTGATGCTCTATTCATAGTTTTCTCAGGATTTAACAAAAATTCATTCATTCATAGGATGTGTGCTTCACTGGCTGTGTTATTTTGGCTGTTTCAAAGTCAGGACGATGAGTGCCTTGAAACGGATCTTGTAGGTGGCGGTGTTCCCACATAACACTGTTCTTGTCCTTCTTGATGGAGGTATTTGTGGATTTAGAGGGAATTGCCTAAGGAGCCTTAGTGAATTTCTGCAGTGCATCTTCTAGGTAGTACACACTACTGCTACTGAGCATTGCTTGGAGGGAGCAAATGTTTGCCAGAAAACCACCAAATTTGTATCATCTCTGGCTGCACATCCTCCTTTAAAACGTATGTCTTTAATAAAAATTCAACATGTCCATAAGTAATCCAAAGTTCTAATCTGTTGTCATAACAATTGCCATTAATAATTTCTTTCAAAGTCAGCAATGGTCTGCTTCTCCAAAAATGGAATCTGTGCTGACACATTCCAGAATGCTTACTGAATACTTGTTTGACTTACATGAAGCTGCTGTTTAAAAAATATACAGGTTGGAGCTCATCACTTCATGATCCATGTGTGTTTATATTGCAAATCCCAACCTTTGTCTGGAATGGCTTCTTGGCTGTCTCACTCATGGCCTTAGAAACATCCTTGTCTACTGAAATGAGACCACCACGTCAGAAACCTTCCAGCCGTTCTGCTTTTGGCCTGGCTGCCCTGCTCCTCTGATTGTCCACAAATTAGTAACAACCCTGCCACACTGTCTAGCTTTCCCCAAGCTCTATCAGCATAGGCCAGGCTTGCATCCATGAGAGGAGACAAAGGCCTTGTGATGATGTTACTGGATTAATAATTTAGAAACACAGTCTAATACAGTGGGAATATAGGTCTGAATCCAACTTTGATTGTGGGCAAAATTCAATTGAATAAAGTCTGTAGTTAAAAGAAAAGTCAGCTTTACAGCAACTGTGTCATCAAAAAAGTCTAATCTCCTTTCAGGAAGGAAATCTGTCATTTTTACTTTGTCTAGCCTACATTTGACTCTAGACACAAAACAACGCCTAGCCAGTGTCTCACACATCCCATGAATGAATTGGAAAAAAAATCAAAGCCATGGTGATCAACTTACTCCCAGAAATGCCTTCACTTTCCTTTCACCACTGCTGCCAACTATAATCCATCTTTGACCTTAGGTTTTTCCCACTTAAATCTTTCATCATGCCAACTCTATCCCCATACTTCCCTGTTGAATATTTCTTCAGTCTGGTGTCAATCCAGTTCATAGCACTGTGACAGCCCAACTCAGAATCATCAATCATCTCCATGACTTTGCTAAGTAACCAGTGGTGCTCTTCATCCTCTTCAGATCCCTTACAATATTTAAAAATGGTCAATGACTGCATCCTATGCCAATCATTTAACCTCTGAGGCAGTGTCTTTGTGTGGCATTGATTCCTGCCCATTACACCAATGTAAGCACATTTCCTGCAATGATTCTGATATATTCTGGTGTTCCCAAGGACTATAATCTTGGCTCAGCATCATTCCTCATCTTCATGTTGTTCCTAAAGCAAAGACACCCATAGGAACAACATGAGTTCCCATCTAGGTGTTGGCAATATCCAGCTTCTCTCTTTGTCACCACATTTGACACCATGCTTATCACAGTAGTGTCTACCTGTTTGCCTAGTATCAAGCCATGGATGAACCAAGCTTCTGCATCTCAAGACTGGAAAAACCAACCTGATCAATCACCATCAGAGATTACTTCTCATTGACCTGACACAATCAGCCCAATCAAATTCACATAGCTGGGGTATGATCTGAGGATTCTGCTTGCCTTTTTCCTGGCCATTATCAAATTTTCCTCTCCTGAATCCTGTTGTCAAAGTTGTTCAAGTCACTTCCAACATATTGACTGACGTGCCTTTGATCTCAGTCCCACTCCTGCTCAATCCTCACAAATGCTTTCCTACATTATATACAACCTTCCCGTCTCCCTCCACCAAACACCATTAATTCTAACTGTTCACAATCTCCACTGCCAACACCCATCAACACTATCTAGTCTACACAAAGTCTAACTATCTCCTTTTGGATTCATGCACTGCTCTACGCATTAACTTCAAAACTTTTATCCTCAGCTCTTGCCTTCAAATTCCTCTGTAGTGACTCCATTTCACCTATCCAATGGTGCCCAGACCTGCATTTTCCCTTCATTTTCCACTTCCACATCGCACTGCAAACTTTGGTTTGTTGAATGCTCCCAGCCCTGAAGACTTGACCTTAATCCATCTCATTCCAGTAGCCTGCAATTCTCAGATTCAGTCGTCTTCATCTTCAAAACCTTTCCTGCTCCACCTTTGCCTTGCTCCACCTCCCCTCGTTTCCCTCTGACTAAAGCCCAAGGCTCATGTTAAACTACTTGTAAAATTCTGATAAAATAAAAGTGCTACATAAGTATTAGACTTTAATCAATAGCCTTAATTAAATGTTCAGGTAATAGTTTGAGAACTGAAACTGAAATTTACTAACATTCACCTTGCAGTAGGAAAGAAAGACCTTCATTGAGGTTGGTTGGCTCGCCGAGCTGGTTTGTTGTTCCGCAGATGTTTCATTACACTGCTTGGTAATATCTTCAGTGCAGGCTCTGATGAAGTGTTGGTGTGTTTTTCTGCCTGGTTTTTAAACTCTGGGGTCCATTGCAATGGATTGCCTCACTTCTGGGTTTCCTCCTTAGTGGAATGTATATGGGGTCGAGTTCAATGTGTTTATTAATAGCATGCTTCGTGGAGTGCAATGCTTCCAGGAATTCTCGTGCTTGCCTCTGCCAAGCCTGTCCCAGGATCTTGGTGTTGTCCCAGTCAAAGTTGTGGTTCTCCTTGTCCATGTGGATTGAGATGAGTGAGTATTGGTCATGTCTTTTTGTAGCCACTTGGTGTTCATGTACTGTTGCTGTTAGCTTCCTTGCTGCTTGTTCGATGTAATGCACCACAACCCTAGCTACAGAATACTCTAAAACCTTCATTTATTTAACACATTTCATGGTCACAGAACATCTCAAAGTGCTTTGAAGTGAAGAAAGTACTTTTTCAAAGAATTGTCACAGTGGCAATGAGAAAACATGGCAGCCAATTTTTGCACAGCCTGCTCCCACAACATTGACATTGACCAGGCATTCCATTCCTGTGATGAAGGGATAAATATTGGTCAGGATAGTGGGGGAGAACTCCCCTGCTCTTCTTCCAAATCAGGCCATGGAATCCATCACATCCACAGGAAAGGGCAGAGCAGATCTCAATTACACCTCACCCAGCAACATCTCAGACAGCGCAGCATTCCCTCAGTACTGCACTGCTGTGGCAGCCTCGAATTCTGTGCATCCATTCTGCATTGGGACTTCAATCTACAAACCCTGAGGTGACACCACTACCAGCTGAGGAGAAATGGAGGAAAGAAATAATTAAGATCCTAAATATTGTTAGGCAACCTGAAACTAGTTTTTCCTCCAGCAATTGTGAGACATGCTTAACCACTGACACCACCTCATACCAATTACTTTCCTGGTCTTATATGATGATTAAGCCCTAACTGATAATACCTTGTAATTAGGAATATCCCAATGTCAATTCATGCATGCAGGTAGCTTCTAACCAGGTGACCCACACTAATCTGTTATTACTCTCAAGCTGTCCAAATTTACTACAATCCACTATTGGCTTGCAAACCAGCTGTATGACCAGAAATAATTTGCTGTTGGACAGAGTATCATGTTTAAGCAGAGCAGTTACCTCAGCCTTTACATTGGCAACCACTGAAGTCCCAGGCCTCACAAAGAGACTTATTCAACCAATGCCAAATCTTTCATTCCCACTCTAGAACATAATCTAAACAGTGCAATATTTCATTGCAAGCTGTATGGGTCTTACATACCTGGGATCGTTATTGAACCACAATATAAACAGAAATGGGAGCTTTTCAATCACATTGTACATTTTTCTGAAATTGCTGTCCACGCATAACAATTAAGATGACTGGACATTGCAAGGTAAAGAAAGCATCATTAATCATCTGAGATAATTTAGTTAATCGTTGCAACATTGATTTAATACATGCTTTCATACTTTAGGATTCTGTTCATAAAGGTAAGGCTCTATCTTTGCAAACAAGCTCGTGTGCATACACACACGGCTGTTTGTATCTGTGCACCCCTTTAACATTGAACCACTTCAATTACATCATGTATTATTATTCTTCACACTGAAATGTAGAACTTCTTACAATTCCACATTCAAATTTAATCTGCCCTACATCTATCCATTTACCAACATGACTATGACCTCCTGAAGTCTCTTACTATCCTCTTCATAGTTTACTACACATTCAGGGTATACGCCTTTTGCTGACTTTCATACTATGTACTGCATGTTGGGACAGGCAGAAATACAGAGAATGATCAGATCATATTGAATGGTTGAACAGGCTTGAGATGCTGATTGGCTTATCCCTGCTCCTAATTCATGTGTTCATTTAGTCAAGTTCGGGCTGGGGTTTCCTCATTCAAAAGGCATTCTATTCCTCATTGAAGGATTCAAAAGCAAGAAGCGAGATCCACTGAGAGCCACATCCTGTACCCATTCTGCCAGCCCACCACCCCAACATTTTCTGTGCCCCTTTTCCAACCATCAGGGCAGCATGGTGGCTCAGGGACCCGGGTTCAAATCCACCCTCAGGCAACTGTCTGTGTGGAGTTTGAACATTTTCCCCGCATCTGTATGGGTTTCCTCTGGGTGCTCTACTTTCCTCCCACAGTCCAAAGATGTGCACTTTCGGTGGATTGATCATGCTAATTTGACCATAGTGCCCAGGGATTTGTAGGTTGGGTGGAGTTTTTATAGTAAATGCAGGTTTACAGGAATAGGGTACAGGCGTGCGTCTGGATGGGATGCTGTTTGGGGTGAGGGGGAAGTTTGGTGTGGACCCAATGGGCCGATTGGCTTGCTTTCACATTGCAGGAATTCTGTGATTCTGTTTCTGGGGCCTTGGTCAATCCAGGACCTCAGGTGGGTGTTGTACTGGGAACAGCTAGCTCTTTAGGGTGGTTATGATGAGTATGGAGGGCTGCTTGTCTCTGGTCCATGAAGGTTCTTAATCAGAGTGTCATATAGCACAGAACAGGACCTTTGGCCCATCTAGTCTTTGCGATGGCCCACCAGTTGTCTATCAAATCCCTCAAGATGCAGACGGACTTTCTGAAAAGAGCAGCCTTGGGAGGTGGGCGGGGACATCTTGTCTGGTCTCCAGCTATCAGCCAAGATGCTATTATTTTCACAAAGTTCAGCCCAAACTTTCAGGTTAACCATTTATCATCGGTACGGGGAGATGTTAGAGATTTAACAGAACTTACACAAACAGTCACAGTGATACAGAGAGCAGATGTTATGTTACAAGGGTGGAGAACAAGAGTAAAATCAACACCAAATATGATGATAGCGTAATAAAAGCAAAATGGCTGGTAATGGAGTAGCACGGATAAGAAAGAATGGGGGAGCTAGAGAATAAATATCAACACCTTAGTGTGATAAACTGGAAGCAGTAGCCAGGATCTTAAGTTGTTGAAATCAATGTTGAGTGCAGAGGATTGTAACTGACTGTTCCTGATGTCACATGCAGGTATATTGCCTGTTTCAAGCTGACTGTAGTATTAAGCTACAGGACTAATTGACATAAACACTGATGTGTCGTAGTCTTGAATAAAATTCAGGAAGTTCAGCCTGCTTACAGGGCAAATATCCTGAGGCTGGTGACCCCTCACCCTCTCTCGGTACGCCATCATCATGACTACTTTATCAACAGAGTTCAGTGCCTCACTGTACTTCCCCCTTATGATCAGTATTATAGTTTGCCCATTTGCATCAAAGAAAGTGGTACTTTCACGCAACAGCTGTTATAATTACCTGAAGACTAACTTTTAGAATTTTCTGTGGACAATAAAAGTTCAATTTAATTTAGTTCCATTTGGTAGAGCACCTTTCATGCTTTTACATTTTAAAGCATTCAACTGTTACATTTTATATTGCAAAGTTTGATTAACTTCACCCAAAATGTATAATTTAATTCCATTTATACGTAATATAATTTCACAGCCAGCATCTTCTTTGGGAACACATATATATTTGACATTCAGTGTTATATGAAAGAAAGAACGTGCATTTAAATAGCACTTTCAAAATCTTAGGACACCTTGTTACAACTTGCAGCCAGTGAAGTATTTTTAAAGTGTAGTAAGGGAAAGAGGGCACTTACCTCTACACAGCAAGATCAAATAACAAAAATATTAAAACTGAAAGAACTGTGGATGCTGCAAATCAGGAACAAAAACAGAAGGAGCTGGAAAAGTTCATCAGGTCTGACAGCATCTGTGAAGAAAAAAATCAGAGTTAATGTTTCAGGTCCGGTGACCCTTCCTCAGAACTGATGGTAGCTGGGAAAGCATTGGTTTATATGCAGAAAGGGGGATGGGGTAAGGAGTAAATGATAGGATAGAGCTGGAACAGAGTGAAGAGCAGTTGGATACATAAAGGAAGGTCTGTTTAGGCCCTTGGATAGTGGGGAGGGGTGAGGTAAATGGGCAGGTGTCGCACCTTCACTTGTTGCAGGGGAAGGTGCCGTAGGGCTGTGTTGGGGATGAAGAAAGAGTGGACCAGGGCATCTGAGAGGGAACGGTCCCTGCGGAAGGCAGACAAGGGCAAGGGGGGAATATGGGTCCGGTGGTGGCATTTCGCTGGAGGTGGTGGAAATGGCACCTGATGATCTTCTGGATGTGGAGGCTGGTGGGATGATAGGTAAGGACAGTAAAGGACTGCATAAACTCACCAACTCCCACAGCTACTTGGATTATACATCCTCACACCCTGCTTCCTGTAAAGGCTCCATCCCATTCTCTCAGTTCCCCCATCTCCGTCACATTTGTTCAGATGAGGCCAACCTCAACAAGGGAGCCTCCGAAATGTCCATCTTCTTCCTCAACTGAGGATTCCCCAGCTCCGTTGTCAACAGGGCCCTCAACTGGGTCTGACGCATCTCCCACACTCCTGCCCTCACCCCTTTTCTTCCCTCCCGGAACAGCGATAGGGTTCACCTTGTCCTCACCTATCATCCCACAGCATCCACATCCAGAAATCACCAGACTTCATTTCTGCTACCTCCAGTGAGATGCCACCACCAGACACATATTTCCCGCCCCTCCCTTTCCCATCTTGCTCAGTGGCTGTTCTGTCCAGGACACCCTAGTCCACACTTCCTTCACACCAACACCTCCCCACTGCCCTACAACACCTTCCCCTGTAACTGGCAAAGGTGTAACACCTGCTCATTTACCTCCTCCACCCCCTAGTATCCAAGGGCCCAAATGTACCTTCCAGGTGAAGCAACACTTCACCTGCACTTCTCAGAATCTAGTTGACAGCATTTGCTGCTCACAGTGTGGTTTCCTCTACACTAGGGAAACGAAGCGTAGCCTTGGGAACCGCTTTGCAGAACATCTACATTCTGCTTGTAGAAAAGACCCCGAGTTTCCAATTCCCCGCCACTTCAATGCACCACCCTGCCCCCGGCCAACATCTCTGTCTCTGGCTTGCTGCAGTTTCCCAGCAAAGCTCAATGGAAGCTGGAAGAACAAAGCCTCATTTTCTGCTTGGGGACCCTGCAGCCCTCCAAGCTCAATATCAAGTTCAATAATTTTAGGGCCTGAGCTCTCCCATTTCCTAGCCCCCCACTCCATACACCAGACCTTGTTATCACACAGCCTGCTGTTACACACTACCTATAGTTAGTCACCAGCAGTCCCCATTAACAGCTATTCACCCTCCTAGCAAGATTGTTATCAGCTCATAGAATCCTACAGTGTGGAAACAGGGCCTTTGGCCCAGCAAGTCCACACCAACCCACTAAACATCCCACCCAGACAAATTCCCTTGTAAACACCTAATCTACACATCCCTGACAACTACAGGCAATTTAGCATCGCCAATTCACCTAGCCTGCACACCTTTGGGCTGTGGGAGGAAACCGGAGCACCTAGAGGAAATCCACACAGACCGGGGAGAATGTGCAAACTCCATACAGACAGTCGCCTGAGGGGGGAATCAAACCCGGGTCCCTGGCACTGTGAGGCAATAATGTTAACCACTGAGCCACTATCCCTTTGACTATCCAACTGCTCTTCTCTCTCTCTCTCTTCGGGCTGTATCCTACCATTTACTCCCTACTCCATTCCCCTCCCTATTTTTTTGCACATATACCAACACTTTCCCAGCTACTGTCAGTTCTGAAGAAGGGTCAGCAGACCTGAAATGTTAACTGATTTCTTTCTTCACAGATGCTGCCAGGCCAGCTGAACTTTTCCAGATCCTTCTGCTTTTGTTCCCATCAAAAAATATTATTTCTGGATAGCCTACTGTTTGGTGAATGAAAGCAATCTACTGTGATGCTGGAAATCCGCAGCCAACAGGGAAAGCCGGAGAAACTCAGCAGGTCTGATAGCATGCGCAGAGTGAGAGACAGAGTTAGCATTTCGATTCCAGTTTGACTTTCCTGTGAGTTCTCCAGCATTCTCTCTTTTTTAGTGATGTTGTTTTCAGGACAGCTGGTGCTTGTGGAAGCCTGCCCAACTCTTCTTCAATGGCACTAATTGCGTTGACCTGCCAGAACAAGTAGAGTTTGAAGATTTTCTACAAGTGGACATCATATAGAACAGTGTTGCACTCCTCAGCGGTGAACTGATGCGTCAGGTTGATTATCTGTTTATATTCTGGAGTGAGCATTAAAGGTGAGCGAGTGATACCAATGAATCAAATGCGTCCGCATTTAGAGGTAGGGTCACCAGACCCAAAACGTTAACTGTTTTCTCCTCCACAGATGCTGCCAGACCTGCTGAGCTTTTCCAGCAACTTTGTTTTTGTTCCTGATTTATAGCATCTGCAGTTCTTTTGGTTATTAGTAATCCAGAGATCCGGGCTCATGCTCTACTGACAAAGATTCCAAAACCTTCACAACGGCTAATGGAATTTAAATTATATTAATGAGTCTAGAATGTTAAAGGAAAACTAGTCTTAATGGCCTTGAAATGACCATTAATTGTTGTAAAATTTCATCTGGCTCACAAATGTCCTTAACCTGGTTTACTTGTGATTCCATGCCCACAGCAATATGGTTGACTATTAGCTACCCTCTGAAATAGCCCAGCAAGTCATTCAGTTCAAGGGGTGGGCATCAAATTCTAAGTTTGCCAGTGATACCCCCATCACATGAAAGAATTCAAAAATATAACTCATTTAGTCAGCTTAAGGCCTGTAAGAACGATCTGGAAAAATGAATTCAAATTCACCGTGGCAAATGGGGAATTCAAATCCAGTTAAAGAAAGAAAATTTGGAAATATATTGGTAATGGTAACCACTTGTTACAAAAGGTCCTTCTAGGTCTCTAAGGTCACACCACCATTCCTACATTTACCTCAGCCCACCGAGATACAAGAAAGGCTAGATTTGTAAGGAAATTAATTTTTCTTCTGTCCCGAAACCCCAGAACAATGTCATTGGCTGAAGCTGAGGGACACATATTTTGCCACCTTACCTTTGTCCATAAAAGGGTTCACATCTGGAATTCCAGCCAGCCGTCATTCTGATTGGAAACAGCAACTTGTACTGCTCGTTGATTGGCTAGTTCACATGCTTTTGAACAGGGGTTTTAAAATCTGACTGCTTGAACACGAAGTCATTTCCACTTGACCTTTGAAGGTTTCATTGGGGCAACAGAGCTTCAAAAAGGTTTTGTTTAATAGCTGGTTGATTGCAACAATGTAATTCCTCTTTTTTCTCTTGCGGAGACAATGAGCAGAATTGCAAATTATCCAAGGTAATGTCCACTTGGCAAAACAGTTAAAAAAAATTCAAGTCTGAAGAGGTCATTCTGAAGAAAACAGTAATTTGGACCCAGATGGATTGTCAAAGTTATTTACTCTTAACTCTACATCTTTCTCCAAAGACTTGCAGAGATTCCCTCACATTGGCTGTGTTTGTTTCAGATTTCCAACATCTGCAGTGTTTTGATTTTGTTAAAAAAGTTTCAAGTCCACAATTCCAACAGCATTTTTCGTTCAATGGGATCCAGCTGGGTGTTGGCAAATAGAAGGAATAGGACTCCATGGGTACATGTGCAGCCCTGGTGGTCCATACTTTAACACAAATCATATTGCTGGCTGACAAGGCCGATTATTCATTGTTGCAGTCTGCGTAGAGTGCAAGACCATTGATTATAATTCTTGTGCAACCCGCCTCCAGAAGGACATGGCAGCCAAAAGAGCTAAGTATGAGGTGCTGATGTGTTTAATCCGGAATAGCTGTGTGCAGTTGAATATCACTGATATTGCCCTTGGGTTGAGCCGAACCAAGTGGGCATGGGAGGCCACCAGTGCAAACAGTGCAGTTTTAAACCAGTCTCTCATTTGGTTTTTCAACGGTGTTATAATTAAAGGCAGACTTGGGCAGAAATGCTAAGACAATGCTGTGCACATGGCACATGGTTTACAGAACTGTGTAGTTTAACAGTGCCACAAATATATTTATTTATATATATATATCATTGTCACATACAGTGAAAAGTTTTGCTTTGTGCGTAGTACAGGCAGATCATACATACAAAGTGCATTTGGGTAATAGAACAGAATGAGGAGTGCAATGTTATGGCTGCAGAGAAGGTGCACAAAGAGTGAGATCAACATTAAATTTAAAATTTGAGAAGTCCATTCAGAAGTCTAATAACAGCAGGGAAAAGCTGTTCTCAAATCTATTCATACGTGTACACAAACTTGTATATTTCCTGCCCCACGGAAGAGAGGGGGAAAGAGTATAACTGGGGGAGGGGTCCTATCCTGGTTATACTCTCTTTTTGATAGAAGGACAAGAGAGGCCAGAGAGATAGCACCCTCAGAAGAAACAGTTGTAGAGCCTGATGCACTGTTTCAATACAGGGCTGTCCAGACGTGCTCTACAGGCTGAGACTGAGTAATTATTTTGTGCAGAACTCTCCTGCCCTTTGGGGAACCCGAACGAAATAGCCCTCCACCAAGGGTGGCCAAATCTGTGTGGCAGGAGAGGCAACCAGGAGCTCATACAGATTGAGGCAGAGAAAGCTATCCCTCTGCAGAATGTGGAGTTCCTGAACTGTGAAATGCAGTTGGCCTCAAGCATGACCCATCACCTCCAGAACATGACAGACCAGCTGCTTCCTGCCAGGAGCAACTCCTACCGTGTAATATATTTGCTTGCCAAATATTTGCTAATATGATTTCCTGTTTCAGACCAGAACACAACATCTGAGTAGGAAGAGAATAAAGAACTTCATTTTCAATTATCTTTTTTCAGCATGGCAAGCTCCACAGACCTGTCAAACCATGGATGACGTCAAACTAGAACCATGTAGGTCATTGCAGATGAGCAAGAACCCTATACCGCCATTGGCTGACACAGGTAGAGCGTCCAGCATCTGTGTAGGAAATCTGTAGGCTCCAGTCAATGAGCTGGCAACTACTCTCACCTCGCATCAAGTAATGGTTTCTAACACACCTCTGATATGATATAGGTGCAATGATAGAGATAGATTATGTCCGCAGCACTCCAGCTCCGAAGAATATCACATGTGTCTGCACATTCATAATCCTTTAGCTTATATAAAATGACAGAAAACTGCTATGACCCTTTCCTGAAGAGGTATAACTACAGAAATGTCTGCAGGTTAGAGAACACTAATGAGAGAATGTTCTCAGCTCAAAGAGAAGCATTGTGATGGGCTGCTGCTGTATGGAGCTTTGCCCCATACTGATCCATAGCCTGACTTGTCAATGAGGACAATTCCAAATCCAAATCATCCCATTAAGCTTTGTGTACTCAAAGGTAAGCTCTTTTGCAATTAATCATATTTGTTGACCTTTCAGAGATTTTCCAGACCCTCTCCTATTCTGAAAGAAGAGTTATTTTGGAATTGGGATGTTAACTCTATTTCTCTCTCTGCAGATTCTGCCAGACCTGTTGAGTTTCTCTGGTGGTTCCTATTTTTATTACTGGTGCTATAACATAAATTCATATAATTAGTTCCCACACCAATAATGTTTTTCCTCTCCTCGGCTTCCAAAATCTTTGGCTGTGCTTGATATACACAAATATTTCCTGAGCCTTTTATATAGTCACACAGTCTATTTACACAGCCTCAAACACTAGGCAACTTTGTAAATTGTGCCTGAAAATATGCATTTACTGCTGGCTTGAGCAAAGTATTACGTTTAAAGATTTTTAAAAATACAATATTATCTTATCACAGGATGCCTGTGGATCTCAGATAGAATAGTTGAGCAGTCCAGGGCCAATCGCAATTGTACAGCTCTCTGGGAATAGAGATTTGTTAAGTTTAGTGCATTATGGATAAAAGATTATAGATTAGGATCACATAATATTTTTTTCTTTCAACTTGAAGTTCAATATTTCAAGGATAATGGGAACTGCAGATTCTGGAGATTCCAAGATAATAAAATGTGAGGCTGGATGAACACAGCAGGCCAAGCAGCATCTCAGGAGCACAAAAGCTGACGTTTCGGGCCTAGACCCTTCATCAGAGAGGGGGATGGGGGGAGGGAACTGGAATAAATAGGGAGAGAGGGGGAGGCGGACCGAAGATGGAGAGTAAAGAAGATAGGTGGAGAGGGTGTAGGTGGGGAGGTAGGGAGGGGATAGGTCAGTCCAGGGAAGACAGACAGGTCAAGGAGGTGGGATGAGGTTAGTAGGTAGCTGGGGGTGCGGCTTGGGGTGGGAGGAAGGGATGGGTGAGAGGAAGAACCGGTTAGGGAGGCAGAGACAGGTTGGACTGGTTTTGGGATGCAGTGGGTGGGGGGGAAGAGCTGGGCTGGTTGTGTGGTGCAGTGGGGGGAGGGGATGAACTGGGCTGGTTTAGGGATGCAGTGGGGGAAGGGGAGATTTTGAAACTGGTGAAGTCCACATTGATACCATATGGCTGCAGGGTTCCCAGGCGGAATATGAGTTGCTGTTCCTGCAACCTTCGGGTGGCATCATTGTGGCAGTGCAGGAGGCCCATGATGGACATGTCATCAAGAGAATGGGAGGGGGAGTGGAAATGGTTTGCGACTGGGAGGTGCAGTTGTTTGTTGCGAACTGAGCGGAGGTGTTCTGCAAAGCGGTCCCCAAGCCTCCGCTTGGTTTCCCCAATGTAGAGGAAGCCGCACCGGGTACAGTGGATGCAGTATACCACATTGGCAGATGTGCAGGTGAACCTCTGCTTAATGTGGAATGTCATCTTGGGGCCTGGGATGGGGGTGAGGGAGGAGGTGTGGGGACAAGTGTAGCATTTCCTGCGGTTGCAGGGGAAGGTGCCGGGTGTGGTGGGGTTGGAGGGCAGTGTGGAGCGAACAAGGGAGTCACGGAGAGAGTGGTCTCTCCGGAAAGCAGACAGGGGAGGGGATGGAAAAATGTCTTGGGTGGTGGGGTCGGATTGTAAATGGCGGAAGTGTCGGAGGATAATGCGTTGTATCCGGAGGTTGGTAGGGTGGTGTGTGAGAACGAGGGGGATCCTCTTGGGGCGGTTGTGGCGGGGGCGGGGTGTGAGGGATGTGTCGCGGGAAATGCGGGAGACGCGGTCAAGGGCGTTCGCGGGAAATGCGGGAGACGCGGTCAAGGGCGTTCGCGGGAAATGCGGGAGACGCGGTCAACCGCCCCAAGAGGATCCCCCTCGTTCTCACACACCACCCTACCAACCTCCGGATACAACGCATTATCCTCCGACACTTCCGCCATTTACAATCCGACCCCACCACCCAAGACATTTTTCCATCCCCTCCCCTGTCTGCTTTCCGGAGAGACCACTCTCTCCGTGACTCCCTTGTTCGCTCCACACTGCCCTCCAACCCCACCACACCCGGCACCTTCCCCTGCAACCGCAGGAAATGCTACACTTGTCCCCACACCTCCTCCCTCACCCCCATCCCAGGCCCCAAGATGACATTCCACATTAAGCAGAGGTTCACCTGCACATCTGCCAATGTGGTATACTGCATCCACTGTACCCGGTGCGGCTTCCTCTACATTGGGGAAACCAAGCGGAGGCTTGGGGACCGCTTTGCAGAACACCTCCGCTCAGTTCGCAACAAACAACTGCACCTCCCAGTCGCAAACCATTTCCACTCCCCCTCCCATTCTCTTGATGACATGTCCATCATGGGCCTCCTGCACTGCCACAATGATGCCACCCGAAGGTTGCAGGAACAGCAACTCATATTCCGCCTGGGAACCCTGCAGCCATATGGTATCAATGTGGACTTCACCAGTTTCAAAATCTCCCCTTCCCCCACTGCATCCCTAAACCAGCCCAGTTCATCCCCTCCCCCCACTGCACCACACAACCAGCCCAGCTCTTCCCCCCCACCCACTGCATCCCAAAACCAGTCCAACCTGTCTCTGCCTCCCTAACCGGTTCTTCCTCTCACCCATCCCTTCCTCCCACCCCAAGCCGCACCCCCAGCTACCTACTAACCTCATCCCACCTCCTTGACCTGTCCGTCTTCACTGGACTGACCTATCCCCTCCCTACCTCCCCACCTACACCCTCTCCACCTATCTTCTTTACTCTCCATCTTCGGTCCGCCTCCCCCTCTCTCCCTATTTATTCCAGTTCCCTCCCCCCATCCCCCTCTCTGATGAAGGGTCTAGGCCCGAAACGTCAGCTTTTGTGCTCCTGAGATGCTGCTTGGCCTGCTGTGTTCATCCAGCCTCACATTTTATTATCTTCAATATTTCAAAGTGGGTTTGTGCCCAGCCATGTTCTGTGGAGTTGTGTAAATGATTCAGTCTCTAAACTGGGGCCAGCCTTCTCCCTAAATAGGGCTGGCACTGACATACACCAACTAACCCAAAATTGGAAGTTAGAATCCATCGGATATTGATTTAATGAGCCAGCGTATCCCAATACTACTCACCAAAGTTAGTCTTCCAGGCTGTCAAAATGTCATTGATGATGTACACTGCCATCTTATCTCAAGCGCAGTTGGGAGTGAAAACTGCAATGAAAGAACATGATTCAGGATGAGGCTGATGTGCTTTTATTTTAACTAAGTGACGCTAGCTCTCAAAATTGACACCTACAGCCTTATAGAAGGTGTACCAAATTAGTCAGAATATTATGTTTCAACAATGACTACACTTCCAGAAGTGGTCTATTGGCTGTACAGCAGTTAGGATGTTTTGAAATCATGAAAGTCACCATATCAATGCAGTTCCCTCTTTATACACAAGAATCCAATTATTATACACCAGCAAAGTGTACGTTGCAGAATTTTGTTCACTTCTGCTCCCTATTGACTGTGGCCATAATAATCAACACTGACATTAAATGCATTTTCCTTCTTTCAAATAGTTTATTTTGTTATTCCCTCCTTTCCTCCTTTTTTTTTCTCTGTCTTGAACCAGCAAATATGAATGCAATCTAACATTTTCAGGGTGTGTGTACCAAATTTCTGCACCTATAGTTATACCATAGCTTATTTTAAAAAATCAAATATTGCTTACCAACTCTAAAAGTAGCCTGTGATAGGATCACAGTCAATGATAATGAATCCTAATAGTTCTATAAATCACTGCAGTCCCTTAAGTAGCTGAAAGCGTCTGACAGATTTTTAACTAAGTACTTGCTTAATAGACTGGAAGAATTAAAACCTGCTGCAGATATATATCTTCAGTGCACAGAAATAATGTGGGCTATGGCAGTGTGCTATTGTCATCAGCTGTACCCCTTAATTAGTGTTTAATTGGTATTTTAACTTAATTTGTTTGCTTTGTACTGATCCATTTACAGTTTTAATTCAGTGAAGAATCCAATCCCTGAATTTAGATCAGAAGCAGATATTTGGTTTTCAGCAGTAAACATTCAAAAAAATGACCTCAGAATGATTCTGTTTTGTGCCATTAATTCCCTTTTGAGCTATGCATGAACTCAATACACAGCCCCTGGATGGATACAGTTGAATGTGTAGTTCTGTACCCAGTATTAAGAAGGAAAGGTTATGTCGTGCTGTGTCTCTTGTAATAAACCCTGTAGGTATTCTGGATGTCGTCTTAGTTGAAGCACTCAACGGAATGACTACCTTCAAAGGTACAGTGTCTGCTTTAAGCAAGAATTTGTTGAGGAACATCTATTTTTAGACAAAGAACTGATAGCAGACACACTGAAGATACAAAAATTTGCAAATGGTTCACATAATGTCTGAAGGACTGAGAGAGTGGTGACAAAACAGCATACTCTAAACAACAGCAAAGTTTTAGTGAAGCATGTTGGTAAATCAGTTTGGATAGAGTGAGTAACTGGCAAAGTGAGACAAAGATAGCATTAATATGATGACAACAAGCAGAAGCTACATTGTTCCATAGGCTTATAACCAGTTATAGTCATGTGATTGATTTTAGAGTGTTGCATTGCTTGTACTCTAGAGGTTGATTTTTATGAATCATCCAAAGTTTTCACTGTCACAAAAATTATCAATGAGCATTTTTCTAATTTCCCATGAATGTGGTCCTGAAGTCAAAAGCTTGTCACCAGTAAAGTAGATTGTAAGATCTGCTATACAGTAGTGTTTTTACCATCAGCACATCCATTATGGTCTGGCTGCTAGCTCTAACTCTTCCACCTTTGATCGACTATTCTCAAGGAAATTGTTACCATTTTCAAGAAGAAGGTAGTGTCATTCGTCCATCAGTTTTATTTCTTGTACGGAGCTTGGTCCAAGCCGGTTACCTTCTCAGTGCAAGGACAAGGAGGACTGCAGTTTCACAGAGGAATCCATTTGCTGTGATGTCAAGCCATTTAGGGAGGCACAGTAGCTCAGTGGTTAACACTGCTACATCACAGCACTAGGGACACAGGTTTGACTCCGGTCTCAGTGATTGTCTGCGTGGAGTTTAAACGTTCTTCCTGTGTCTGCGTAGGTTCCCTTTGAGTGCTCTGATTTCCTCCCACAGTCCAAAGTTGTTCAGTTTACGTGAATTGTCCATCATGTTCAGGGATGTGCAGGCTGGGTAGATTAAGTACAGGGATGCAGTGGGTCTGAGTGGGATGCTCTTGGGAGGGTTGGTATGGGCCGAATAGCCTGCTTCCTGTACTGTATCGATTTTATGAAATAATGGGCTCCCTTACAGCCACTGCAGCTGTGAATGTGTTGAATGGCCTGGAAGAATGGGACATAGAAGAATTGGAAAAGAAAGATTGCAAGCATGCACACAATGTAAATGAATGGATATCAAGTACATTCCCTTATGAATATGCAGTCATTTTGGTCCTTCTGTGCATCTCTCCATGATCTTCCTGTGCTCCAGTCCATGAACAGAGCATGAAAGTGCCTCTGGCCTCTCCTCCAGCCCCAGACAGCTCAATTGTCCCACCAAGTGGCTTTAAAATCCATTCATAAGATGCACTGAATGGTTTGCTCCCTGTAACCTACTTGCATAATAAAGATCACATCAATTACTTATCAGTCAAGATCTGAGATGCAAGTTGTTTTTTTACTTCCATACAATTCACCTCCTGTGGATTATAGGAGCTGCAGGAATGATCTTCTTTGATGTGATATGGATTATTTTGTCTTTGATTTGCCAATCCTGGTTTACATGCCCCCCCTGAATTATTATATGCTTTCTCTATAAGAGGGGAAAATTGGGAAGTAAATCTGTGGCAACTGTATGTTCAATAACTTATCAGTCTGCTTTTTTGTTTGAGCCTTCACTGTCAGATAACATCAAACCCCTACAGTGTGGAAGCAGGACATTCGGCCCACTGAGTCCACACCAACAGTCCGTAGAGCATCCCACCTAGACACACTGATTACTCTGTTCTTGTAACATTACATTCCCCATGGCTAATCCAACTAACCTACATTTCCCTGGACACTATAGGCAACATAAAATAGGCTATCCACCTAACATGTGTGTCTTTGGACTGTGGGAAGAAACCCACACAGAGACAGGGAGAATGTGTAAACACCACACAGACAGTCGCTGGAGCACGGAATCGAACCTGGGTCTTGGTGTTGTGAGACAGCTGTGTTAACCATTGAGTCCATCATGAGCCTCTTGATGAACCGGAGCACTAGTATGATTTGTCTGACCAGATGGACACCAAAACCCCCAAACCCGGCCCCAAAAAAAGGGGTTTGTCCCTCCAAAAAGTGGCTGCCGTGATAAAGAACATTGACCTATCGAGAAGCCCAGTCAACATTCAAAGTTTACACAGCTTCCAAAATGCATTGAGATACCACACACTGCACACTGGTTTCTTGCGTAGTTAGTGAACAAAATACATGGGAAGTAATGAGCTTGAGACAGCCAAAATCTTATCCCCGAAAGGCCTGAGTAAGTTGGAATGAAGCCACAATTGAAGAGCTACGTCCACCCACCCACATCCCCATCCTCCACAAAACAAGCCACAACCCTTTGAATTCTCTTTACTCTACCAAAGTTCCAACGCACACTGAGTCCATGGGCTATTCATTTTCTGAACTGGGAGTTTAGTTTGTGCTAGTTATCAAGGCAATTTGGAGGGCTCCTTGTGGGGCTGACACTAATCTAGCTGAATCCATTTGATTTTTCTTTAATATTTCATGCCATGCCTTTGGGACAGAAAAGATAATGCAAAATGTTGAAAAAGACTGTTCTTTCTCTTTTGTTTCAAAATAGACTTTGTGGATTTTTTAAAGGTCATGAGGTTTTCAATTGTGGATACTTCTAACACCAGATTACAGAAGAATGTAACTCAATCAAATCACCTCTGTGCAATATTGCTCCTGTTGACGGTAGGGACACATTGCAAATCATTGAAACAAAGAGGGCTGGAGACTCTCTTTCCAAGCCTGGACTGATAACACAAGAGACATACTAAGACTCATTAGTCCTGCAGAGGTGACAGAAGCACCTAATGTGATAGACCCTTTATTACACCTGAGTGGATTTTCCCAGAAGATTAGAAGCTCCCTCATCAACCTCAAATGACTCAACAACAGCCAGCTTTGCATGAACAAAGCTCCTGTGCATTTTGGAGAGTTTTAATTCTACAGTTCTGACTTTTGAAGCAATCTGCTTTTGACATCCATGCAGTTATAATACAAGCAAAGGAAACCATACTCCAGGCTAACTGATTTGGAGCTTAAGTCTTCTCGAAGCCTATTTACAGAAAGATTATTTTATTCTTCTGAAAAACAAGCTGGTTTCCTGTCTACAAATGTCATCTTTCTCCATTACCTCCAACTTTAAAGGAATTTTACCAATCCTGTATTCATCCATATGGACTCACCTGAACCTTAACTCCTGTATGTAGGAAGTCCCATTCACTGGATTCTAATATTCACATGAATTCTTAACTTTACTTTTTGGTTTTAATTAACGTAAAGCTCCCCTCTTCCCTGTATCTTTCTTGCATCTGCGTTGATGGACTTGAATGATAGCACTCTGAGTTTGCATGTGTGAGTGAACAACAGCCCCAATTTAAAAAATGAGAGAGTTTGCTGATCATAATTTTAAAATTTGCCTTCACAAACAAGGGTTCACGAAACACACCGCAGCCTTTTCAAACATAAACCATACATTTGCAGACAGAAGGCAATGATACTGAAAGAGTTTAGTCTGTCTCTATGTCCATATCCCAATCCCAATCTTTCTCCCTTGATTTATTGCGAGTCTAAACAGTTTGCATAAAATGGTGTCTTTAAAATATCAAACATTTTGAAATGTTCCAGCAGAACCTTAACAGGTAAAATTTGATCTGTCAGCTCAGAAGACCAGAAGCGTGGCCCAAGATGTGGTTTTAGGGCTCTCATAAAGGAAGATAGAAAGAGAGAGAAAGATTTAGTCAAGGGCTTCCAGAGTTCACTGTCTTGGCAACTGAAGATGTGGTCAATAGTGGTGTGGCGAAAATTGTAAGTATTCTAAGTTAAGTTTGGGTGACGTCTCCATTTATGGGGAAATGAAGGAAAGGCTATAGAGAGATTTAAAAACAAGGAGAGAAGCTTTGCATTTTCAAGTGAGAAGAGAGTCAGGGAAGATCAGTTCAATTTTTGATGACTTCTGAGAATGTATCTAATCAAAACTACACCAACATTTACACCAGTTACTGCGCTGATTTTGCGCATAAACAGAAGAAAAGCACTATCCACCTCCAGAAACCAATAACTTTGATACCAAGTTTGCAGTATGCCTAAATGTAAATGAATACCAGTACACTGTTCTCACAGATCCAGAAAGCCCACATGTTGATATTTATATCTCCCTAACCATGGAAGAAATACATCCAACTTTCTCTAATAATGAGATGAACACAATGCATTTTACCTCATGACCGTTGGAAGTCAGAAAGACTTGAGCCACGTTCCTGTTGAGGAATCGTGGCAGGATATACTCATTGTCAAAAATATCCCAATATCCAAACTGTACATCATCACAGTCAACATTTCAAATAAGGAACATGGAACTTGAAATATAAGACTGGTGTATAAACTCATTGACACAAATATTGCATCATCACAAATTAGATGTCACCCTGTAGCACTCTTACCACAGTATCAAGAGGTTGGGGGGAGGCAGGAAACGTTAGTATTCGCATCTATCTCTGAGATTTGAACATTAAAATTAGGCTCACACTCCAATACAGCACTCAGGGAGAGCTGCACTGTCAGAGATACTGCATTTTGGATGAGGTGTTCAACAGGCGTCTCTCAGGTGAATGGAAATGATCTTATAGCGCTGTTCAAAGAAGACTGGGAGTGTTCTCACTGCCATGTGGCTGATATCAATTCTTCAACCATTGTCACTGAAAACAGATTATCTGATCATTGTCGCAATACTGTTTATGAGAGTTCACTGGAAAGTTAGTGCTGTGTTTATAACAGAGTCTGATCTTCAAAACATACTGACATGGCTGCAAGGCATTATGTGACGGGCTCTCTATAAATGCAAATTCTTTCTATTTTAGTTCAAAGACACACATTCTATTCTCAAAAGTCCTCAAATCTAGACATCCTTATTTAGGAGAATAGCTCTCGAAAGAAGCTATAGATGAATACATCACTGTTAGATTAAGGTCCTTGTTGAATCAATCTGTTCAGAGAAGTTATTACACCTATTTGGAGCAGGTGGGACTTAAAACCAGGCCTCCTAGCTCAAGGTAGGGACACTGCCATTGTTTCACAAGAGCTCCCACTGTTTGACTAAACATTATTGTGGCAATAATTATTGCCTGGCTTACCTGCTCATTTCAATGGTTGGGATGGGAACAGAACGTCTGTCATAAAAGCTTTGATCAATGTTTTGACAGAGAAGTGATGGTTTAAACCACTGTCGGTTTGCATATGCAGCTTTGTGATTTGGTACCAGACTTGTTATTGTTGAAGCTAGTTACTCAGAATGCTGGTAATCAATCACATAGGTCGTAATGGAGTAATAGCAGTGCTTTTATACTTACAGATCCGTATTCTGCTAGTAATGGTCAGCACATAACACTGCAGGGAAATTTCTGACTGTAATTGCCGGTGTCTCAGATATACTTTAATATCTGTCAGGTAGGTTAATCATGTTATAATGAGTAACTGCTTTGCATTTACCATGGAAAAGCCATAATAGCCTTTATAGAAACCTATCTCCTGAAAATACTGTTGACACTACAAATGCCTTATGGTCCATAGTAAATAATTAGTAGTACCATTGACTGAATCATTTGTGTAATGGTGCTGTCAATAAGCAAATTCACTGCTGATTAATGACGTTGTGTTGTTTCCTTTCTGTAGGACTGAGTGACTTACCAAAGCAAAGCACTTGCTTGGCACTGGGGACTGGCTTTACTTGCGATCAGTTTCCTTTGTTATCCCCGTGTCACACTTCCAATAACTTAAAGGCTCAGCGTTTGCTGCATTTTCACCCATTGTATCTGTAACCTCAGTAAAAATCCAAGGTCTCCTCTGCTCTTGACCTTTGTGTTGCATGGCCAGACCCCAGGGGTCAGCCCTGGACAGGATGCTGCCTGTCCATGCATGGTCTGGGTTAGAGGGCAGTGCCCTGAATGATAACCTCACAGATTGGGGCTGGAAAAACCTAGAGCCACGCAGTGAGTACCAAAGGGTCACCCTGTGTCAGCAAGAGGAAATAAGCCAGCACAGAGCAGCATCTGCTTTCTGTGAATCCACTGCCTAGGGTTTGATTAATTTATTGTCTCCGCCTGGATAATTTGTCATAATCTCCTGCCAGTCAGCATGATCAATCATCATTCAGAGAAATGAAATTTCTTATGTGAAGATTATCAGTCTATGACAGACCACGTATGATTCAATTATCTGACAATCCTGAGTGTTTCATTTAAACCGGAGGAGCAAAACAATGTAAGAAATAATGACAAAATTTTATCAGACTTTAGTGAAATTGTGTCAGGCATTTGCCTGTTTAAGGCTACAGTCTACATTCATTTGTTATTCTTAAGAAAGGGAGCACTGACAGTACCAATGGAAGTGAACTTCTTTGCCCTCACCCATCGTGGAATCGAGATGAGACAATCACTGAACAAAAGAGAGTGTTGTTGTTTGAATTAAATCATTCTATTCTATATTGTCCATCAAGCAGCTATCAGGCTAACCCTTTCACTGCAACATTCTTGCTAAAGCACAACCTCTTGGGCAACACATGTTCTGTCGGTGACTCTCAGTTTTAAAGAAGTGCTTTCATTCAGAACATGTACTACAACCTCTTGCTCAGTCCCTGTCCAGTCTTGTTGCATGACCCTTTCAAAATGACACAGTGACACTGCTGGCATGCCTGCGTGCCTTGTTATAGAAAATACATTTTTATGGTCAGGACCATTTGGCATTGGTTCAAACACAAAAGCAAAAATAGAAAATGCTGGAAATACTTAGTGGGTCAGGCAACATCTGTGGGAGAGAGGGAGAAACAGAATTACAGTTTCAGGTTGATCAGAATTCCAATGAAAGGTCATTGACCTGACATGCAATTGACTGACCTGAACTGCATGTGAGTGAAGGGGTTTTGAGCAAGTTTAAGTCACACCCACCATTAACTGTGTTTCTGTCTCTGCAGACACTGACAAACCTATTGACTGCTTCCAGCGTTTTCTGTTCTTATTGGTAACCGCTCTTGCAAATTTGGATGAACACGAGACGACAGGAGCAAACACTATTTAAATGAGAACGTTCTCAACTCCACTTTCCTGCCTTTACCCCATATCTCTTGATTCACTTACTGATTTAAAATGCATAGAATCACAGAATCCCCACCAGTATGGAAGCAGGACATTCGGCTCTCACCAGCCATCTGCAGAATATCCCACCCAGACCCAACCCGTCCCTGTAACCCTGCATTTCCCACAGCTAATCCACCTAGACTGCACATCACCAGACACAATTTAGCTTGGCCAATCCATGTAACCTTAAATCTTTGGACTGTAAGAAGAAACTGGAGCACCCAGAGGAAACCCACACTATCTATCTGTCTATCTTTCTATCTTGAATTACTTAATGACACTGCTTCAACAGCCTTCTGCAGTGAAGAACTCCACAGATTCACAACCCTCTGCGTAAGGAAATTACCCCTCATCTCTGCCTTAAATGGGTGACCCCTTATTCTGAGATTGTGCCCTCTGGTCCTAGATTCTCCTACAAGAGGAATCAAACCTGCAAGTCCTCTAAAAATCTTGCATATTTCAATAAGGTCACCTCTCATTCTCCTACATTCCAATGAGGTTAGGCTCATTACTTTGGATGGCTAGTTCATCAACAGTATGGGTTCAAGGTCCACACAGGCTGAACCACGATGAAGGTATCGACCTCACACCTGGCCTGCGGTGTGGTGATCCTCAAGTTAAATTGGCCACCTCTCTCTCTCTGTAATTGGAGAGCAGGCCTCATATTAGCTCGACTGATTTTTTTTTAACTTTTAAATTCCACCTCCTCTCCTAAAAGCTTTCCTGCTTTCTGCTTCCCACCTGTGTCTTGTTTGAAAGGCCATGACTTGGAGCTGCTGGTTTTGGATTGGGGTGGACAAAACCACAAGTAATACAGCACCAGGATATAGTCCAATAGGTTTATTTGAAATGACAAGCTTTGGGGCACCTCTCAGGGGTAGTATTCACCTCACGATGGAGCAGCACTCCAAAGTTTGTGGTTTCAAATAAGCCCATTGGACTATAACCTTGTGTTGTGAGATTTCTGGTTTTATTTGAAAGGATTATTTGGTGCAAATGAGCCAAAGCAGTGAATATTTACCCATGGGAGGCATCACTTCAGCACATAGACACGTTTGCACCTTTCAGGAGGAGGTGAGTGAATTGCCAGACCTTGAGCATTGGGTCCACTGCAGAAAATCCAGTGTTGCCCTAAGAAAGAGCAGCCAGCTGAGCGTTGACTAGGGCACACACGTGGAACATTCTAAGTCTGTACAACTCAGAAGTTGGCAGTACATTTAACCACTAAAGCATCATCTCTCCTTCGGAAAGAATAAGAACCTATAATCCTATGGCATTGTTTGCTATTTATAGTATTTGCAAAGACACAGTTCCAAATCACATTTAATTTGATGGTTCATATCAGTGAACTAACAATATGCAGAATATTTGTTTTCTAGCTGATTCTATTGGTTTTAATCCTTTCCAAAAGCACTTTGCAGCCTCGCAAGAGGCTGTGCAAAGAAATTGAAATCCATATCCTGTTTTAGCAAGTTTATAAATCATTGTGGATTGGAAAATCAATTAAATGATTCAATGCTTCTGTCTTGCCCTACCATTTCTTTTGTGATGTTGGTCAGGTCCCACTACCAACTCTCACTCAAGTAATTAAAATGGCTAAAGGACTGGGAAAGATGGAAGATTAAAAAATGCCCTGAGTCTGCAGAAAGCTTCAATCTCCACAGCGAAGGAGTCAAGCACAGAGTGTGTGTGCTAATGTAGAACAGCTTCCAATGATGCGATGTGCCTAGAAAATGGGACTGAAACATTGCCTGCTTAATATTGTTGCTCAAACAAGATAATAGTATCAGCATAGGAGGGGACTTCATGTTCAAGAAAGATTGTTCATTGTTTCAGAAGGGAACTCCTGTCCTTGAGCTTAAAGCATGAATAAAATCCATTCGCCGCACAAAAACATACATTTTTAATTTAGGAGCAAATTACTGCAGATGCTGGAATATGCACAGTAAATAAAAAAAACGCTGGAGATCACAGCGGGTCAGGGAGCATCAATGGAGAGAAAGCAAGTTACCGTTTTGAGTTGAGATGACTCAGATGAACCTCATAGAACCAAAAGTGAAGTGACTTAGACTTACCCAATAAGATGGAGGGAATAATTAGCCTGCTTATTAAATGTTATTAACCTTTCATGATGGTGTCAGTTAACATTATTGTGAAACTTCTTGGGCTATTTCTATATCTTTTAGAAGTCTCATGTCCCAATGCTCCGTTCCCTGAGTTCTTGGCAAAACTTTTACTTCAATCCAATCCAAAAGCTATCGCTGGGTAGTTTGTTTCTTTTCAACCCAAGGGGACTGGCTACCAGCTAATCTCATTAAAGTATCAAATCTGCTTCTTATGAAAATGATATGCTCTCTTATAACCAATGAATGAACACCACACCGTCCCACTTTAGCTTTGAATTGTAGAAACAAATAATAACCCTCAGGTTAAACCACTACCAGCTGTCTCTCTCTCTAACGACAGAACAGCCCTATGGTTCAGTAGGAGTATGATGATTTTCCATATATTCCAAAGTTATATTTTCCATTTTTATTGAGTCATACTGCATGGAAACTGAGCCTTCGGTCCAACTCATCCATGTTACCAAACTAAGCTAGTTTCACGTGTCTGCACTTGGCCCATATCCTTCCAAACCTTTCCTATTCATGTACTTATCCAAATGTCTTTTTGTAAAGGTGGAAGCAGCCATGTTTTGAGGGGTTCGTCCTGGACTCCTGAAGCTGATACCCTTGTATTATTTAATTATTGGTGATTAATTATTATTAATTATCTGATTATTTAAAATAAAGCATTTGTAGTCTTCAAATGACCAACAAGAAGCACATCTGGAATTTCAAAAATCTTTATCTTGACAGGACAAGATAAATATGACAAAGATGAGGGCCAGAGATGAAGAACCAGTCTCCTCGACACCCGTGTATTGCAGGTAAAGATCAAACCTCAATCTGAGCGCTAAAAGTCAGCTAGCTGACAGTTAGACAAAATCAACAGGACAGCAACAGGGGCAGGGGGATGTTGCTGTGATTTGAACTCACAGATGAAGCAAAAGAATTAGCATAGGCAGATTGTCACCTTGAGTCCAAATATAAATGAAAATTTAAGGTGAATTTCTTGAGTTTGCATTGTTACAACATAAAAATACCTGCCTTAGATACCAGTGCAGAATTACAGGGAAATTATTGTTGAGAATTTAAATGTTCTATCCCACAAACAATTAATACACTTAGTGATGTGCTTAGGATTGGAATTTCCCCCAAAACCCAAAAAAGTCAAAAAATTTTAAAGTGAGGCGCAACAGTTTGTAAATGAGGACGATAAAACAGAGAAGAATAAGGGGAGAAAGTTTAAAATTGGACCAGAGGAAACTAGAATTTCAGGAGAAAGAAAGGAAAGGGTAAGGAAAGTTTCAAAAAAAACAGTGAAGGGAGGTTGAACAAAAACAGTTCCAACTGAGGAGGAGGAACTTGATTGTGTTCCATGAAAAAATGAACATACCTCAAGGAACAGAAAGGGATCCAGGAGGGTTGCCTGATAATCATGAGCTGATCCATAAACCTGTTCCTAAAGAAACCTTTCCTTAATCACTCCCAATTGATTGATTGAAAAGGATTGCAGTGTAGAGAGACAGATAGATAGATCGAGAGATAGGATTGGATACTTAGCAGCCACGGTAAAGAAAGAAATATTGAGTGTCCTCCTTTGAACACAAAATGAATTGCTGCAATGAAAGGTGAGGTCAGGAGTCCTGTCTGTTTTAACTAAGACAAAATGTATTGCAGGTTCAGGCCAACTGCTGGAGGACATGGGAAAAACTAATGGGTTGTTATACACCCAGTACAGAGAATGGGAGAGTCAGAAAGGACAGAGCAGGCTATGGCTGAGTCTCCAG
Organism: Stegostoma tigrinum; assembly: GCF_030684315.1. Taxonomy (NCBI): domain Eukaryota; kingdom Metazoa; phylum Chordata; class Chondrichthyes; order Orectolobiformes; family Stegostomatidae; genus Stegostoma; species Stegostoma tigrinum. The sequence continues at coordinate 10,524,619 of NC_081390.1, read as the reverse complement.
CCGTGAAGGTACTCCTGAGAGCACTGATGATGTTAAACAAATCCCTGAGAAATAGAGGGGCTTTGTTTCTAAGGGAAGGGCAGTCACAATTTTCCAGAGTGAGGAGAGCAAGACTGCAGTAATATTGAGGGCTACCAGGACCAGCCAAACTTACAGATTTGACCTTCTCACCGCCAGAGAGAGCAGTGAATGCCAAGATGTGGAGAAAAGGATTTGAAGGACATGCCTGTTCCCCATGTCTGGGTACATCTGCAATGTGACTCTGTGTCAGAACCAGTGACCGTGGCAATTGTCCCCACCCTACCAGTGGATGGAATCAAAGGTAGTAATGTCCCCAGTGGACACCAAGAAAGCCACTGAGGTCAAAGAGAACCCCAAAGTACCGGGAACATTTGTAACTAGTAATTCTAAAATGTGTTCTTTCTATTAACTGTTTGGAGAGAGAAACACATAGTACGTAACACCTATAGATCTGAAGGGAACTTTAAACAGCTGTCCTTCAAAAAGAAACAAAACAAGTCAAAACACATTGAACTGTGATCTTATGACTACAACTTTAACAAGGGAGTGTCAGCCCCTTCCTCAGCAGAAAGCCAAATCTGTGGATTATGTCCTCAACTTCAGGGATAATTTGTGTTTTTCCTTTGAAGAACATAAAAGGGCACAGATTAAAATACCTGTTTCAACTCTAATGGAGTGTGCAAATATGGCTGAATGTCCTCATGTGTACCAACCTAACTTCAGTGCTGGGGAGCTGTGAAGGTCACATATGAAGAACCATGCCCTAGTCAACCCAGCATTGCAGGTAAAGCCTATCTCACTCTGAGTGCTAGAATTCAGCCAGCTAGCAGCCAGATAAAGGAGACAGAGGAAGAAAAAGATAATCTTTCACCATGAACATTGAAATTAAATCTTAGTTAAAATTAATCAGAACAATAGAATGTCTATAGTTAGGTGCAAAACCAAGGGCCATGGAACCACTGTTCAATCAGCAACATCAATGCCCCCCCCACAGTAACCCCCATTGCAAATGGCTGTGATGTTCAACTATGTACTCTTCATGAATAATTCACAGATTGATTGATTGTTTTTTAACTGTTATTTATTTAGACTCACCTCTTATTTGTAAACTGTGTTAATATCTGTTGCATTACTAAATTTCCTTGCATTTAATAATTACTGAACATCCTCTTTGTTAACTCTAAAACTTGGCTCCCTTAAAAATGTAAGTTAATTTGGTTCTGGGAGAAAGGTATTTAGAGAGGGAAGGGATGCATTTTTAATTTAGCCTTGTTGTGACTAAGAGAGGGAGTAGTTAAATAAAAAAAGAGTAGCCAGGTAGCCACCCTCATGAGGGAGTTTAATGATTTAGAATATTCTGTCTGCAGCCAAAACAAAATGCGGAAATGTACCCAGGGTCTGGGGATACGAATATCCATTGAGGTTTGTCAAGTGGAATGATATCACAGAAGACCTCTTTCCACAAAGAGAGATAAGGTGAATAGCAAAGGCCTTTTCCCTAGGGTGGGGGAACTCAAACCTAGGGATGAGAGGAGAAAGAATTAAAAGGGATCTGAGGGGTAACCTTTTCACACAGAGGGTGTTTCACAAGTGGAATCAGCTGCCAGAGATAGTGGTCGATGCAAATGTGGTGACAATATTTTAAAGACGTTTGGATAGGTACATGAATAGGAAAGGTTTAGAGGAATATGAAACAAATGCAGACAAATAGGACAAGTTTAGTTTGGTCTTAGTTAAGGTTTTGTTTGGTAACTTAGTCATCATGGACAAATTAGCCCAAAGTCCATTTTCATACTGTATGACTCTGTAACCACGCCAATCTGTTCCATCGGGCAGGCCTGATGACATTGAGTGTCTGTCAGTAAGTTAAATAGCTGGCCATATGGCTTTACGTCTCCCACCAGATGAAGTCAGGGCTATGTGGGTGCACGTCCTACCTTCTGAGAGTTGCCAACCTATTAAAGACTGGTGGCTCTCCCCTACAGTCAGTGCCACTAGGAAAGCTACAGCGGAAGATAATGTGCACATCCAACACCCAGGATCCCTAATGGACACCAGGCCAAAGGTCAGTGAGGATGAGTCAGGAATTGTGAGGTGGGCATTATGAGTATTGGAGGTAAGGGCAGGTGATTGGCTTTGAATACCCATCGCCCCTTCCCAAGCCAGGTCTCTCAGTCAGGCAGGGAGTGCCTCGCAATGAGGAACCCTCTCTACCTGGGAGGCCACTGACAAACCCAAGGGGGCCTTTGGGAGACAAGAGAAAGCATTAGAGCTTCTACTTAGAACTCGAGCCAGTGGTAAAACTGTGGTGGGCTTAGGTCAATTAGCTCTTGATGAACCTAATTGATAAGCTGCTGGAGATGGATAAGAATCCCATAGTGGAAACTGATGTGGAACCTCTCCTGCGATTCATTGAGCCACCGTGTTTCTCGGCATGACGGGCTATATTAAATTCTGCCAGAGCAGAGAAAACCCAGCAGTTTATTAAGTTTGTCGAAGGCAATTGAGAATTTCAGAAGAGTGATTGATAGATTTTCTGTGTAGGCTGGTTATGTAGGGTTACAGAACCTTGATATGGTAACGAAGTAGGGATACAGAGCTTCCCGAGGTCTAACTGAATGATTGAACTGATTTGAGGGCTTGAACGGCCTACACCTGTTACTAAGTTAAAAATGCAAATATCTCAAAGAGCTCACAGAAACAGGTGAAGAAAGTGTATGTATAGGAGTGAGAAGCTGGTGTTAGTTTCACTGGGGAGGATTGCAAATGCAGTCAAAACAACCACCAAATCCAGGCCATTATTTAAAGCCATCGACTTCATGCAATGAAGAAAAGACAACATTTCTAAATATATTTTTAAGGCTTTTCTATCTGTAATGTTGATACCTCTGAAAGAATGAAAATAAAAATCTGAATCAGAAGATTTACACAAAGAAATCTGGTGAGCTTTAATCTAGAACTATTTGCTTACACAGATGTCCTGCTTATTCACCACAGGTATAATAGCCATAACCAGATTTAAAGGTTCTCTCATGCCCTAATTAATTTAGTAACTGAGCCTGATCTCACTTTGGCTTATCGGTGAAGAATTAATACCGGAACATCATCAGCTTGGCAGGTGGCCTCACTAAAGTTCTTTTTCTTCATCTTGTGAATTCCTCTTTTCAATCTCCTCCTCACAAATGACAAGTTTCACTGCCAGGCATGTCCCTTCAAACTGTGCTTGTGCCATGTGCCGAGCTTCTAACTGGCCCCCTGAGAATGCCAGGGAAGTTGTGGGGGTCGGGGATGGTTTGGCTCATGGAACAAGATGGATTAATTGTTAACATTATATCCTGCAGGGGAATCAAGCTTTCTTACAGGTCCCCCACATTGTGGCTTGGGTTGAGAGTTACTGAACCCCCACTCTCACAAGAAATGCCAAGTATTCTGTAATGTCAGAACACTCCAGATTCACTTGAAGCCCAGCAACAATGAAACATATACGCATGAAATTATTTAGAAAGATAAGCTTAAGTTATTCTGCATTCCAGTAGACTTTCCACTTGGCAAGCTATCAAGGTAATTTGGCCACTTGCAGTGTGTCACTAGATCTAAGTGCAGGCTACAGATTCACCTCTGCGATATTAGACAGCAATTATCTGCCCTCTGAGATAACACTCATGCAGCATTACCGTTCTGCGTAACAGAATGACCTTAAGCAGTCATAAAGAATTTGTGTTCATGTACCACCTTTCACAATTACAGGACATCCCACAATTTAGAGCCAATTTAATTATGATTTGAATTGTAATCACTATTCTAATGTGGGTAAATGCAGCCACCAAATTATGCACGGAAAGCTCCAACAAACTTTAATGTGATTGTGACAGGGACATTATTTGAAGAATCAAAAACTCTGGGACAACACTCCCGTACAACTTTTTTCCGTGTAACCTCTCATGTCTACATGAGATATGGGGCGACGGCAACTTTCCCTTTACATTTGCCCCATTCCCCCTTCCTGGGAAGGGGAAAGGTCATATTCAACAAGTCGAAACTGAGCAGGAGTTTGGATTTAAGAGCAAATTACTGCAGATGCTGGAATCTGTACTGAACACAAAAATGCTGGAGAGAAAGCAAACCCAACGTTTCGCGTCTAGATGACTCTTCGTTTATTTATCTAGTGACGTGACACCGAGTAAAATGTCACTTGGAAGTGTAGATTAGAATTCAGTTTAAACCACCCCCAAAAAACCGACCATTTATCCTTCCCCACTCCAAACCGGTAGCTCTCCATGTAGTTCTGTGTGGATTAATACCATCACCAGCAGGATCGAGTGAGCGAAGAGAATCAGGCTCAAACTCCAGGAGGTACAAAATAGCACCGAGGCTTAATGCAGCTTCTCCAAACACACAACCCATATGTTACATCCAGTACATGTGTCTACTGAGAGACTGGGGGCGTGGGGGGGGGGGGGATCATGGTCACGGTCAATGCTGCTGCTTTTGAATTCGCTTAACGCTACAAGTTCAAGCAAAAACTCTTGTTGGGTAAAATAAAAAGGAATTGGAACGTATCCCATGAGATCGCAATGAAATAATTATATGTATGTTAATTCCCTCCAAATGGAATGCTTGTGAAATTAGTCACACAGCCAAGTCAGAATCTTTTGCTCCTCCTAAATTCCCTCCCCCCCCCCCCCAATCCCGTAACTCCCCCTTCCCCATTAAACCTTTTAAACATTCGAGCGCAGTTACACACTCCGCCAACGGAGCAGCTAAACTTACTTGTAACTGGTTGGTGTTTCCCCTCTAATGCTACTGCGTGGACTCAGGAGAAAGTTATTTTTTTACCCTTTGCAAAACTTCTGCAGCAAAACAGTGGAGTTCCCTCTCTCTTATCTGCTTTTTTCATCTGTGCCAGACTCGCTGCCAATGAACTTCAAGCTGTCTCGTTCCATTTGAAAGCTGACTGCAAGAGATTCCATACTTGGTCGCAGAGTCTGAAGGAAATGCCATTTCCTATATTCGCAGAGAGTAGGGGTTGGTGTGTGTGTGCTTGTGCAGAGAGATTTAAGAAGCAGTGAGAGTCGACTCACTACTTACCATGCCAGATCTTTACACCCAGACTTCGCTTCGTTTAAGCGGCTCGTTTTTATGAAGCATGAAAATCCTGGGGGTCGTGGTTCTATTGACAGAACTCCTGGCTATAGGTAAGACATGGCCATTTATATCTTTCTGGATTAGACTAATCCAAATATTCAAGCCTTTTACTGAAAGAAAAACAAAACAGGATGTGATTTTTCAATGTGCCACACAAGTTAGAAACACTGGAGTCCCTTGGGAATTTTTTTTTCAGAAAACGCTGCAGTAATTTTCTACCTGGAACATTTTGGAGTCAGTTTTTTTTAAACATTACGGCAAGAGGCTTCCATGTTGGTCATCGAGCATCTATCTATTCAAATCTCATTTGGCTTCTAACCATGTCGATATTTTCTCATCGATCTGTTATTATCCACCTCTAGAACAGGTGGGACTCGAACCAGTAACCCTTACTTCTAGCCTTGTCTGCTATGACGTTTCAAGAGCTCATCTGCCTCACGTCTCGAAAATTCCTGCATCTAACATCGTGATAGCCGGAGTTTCAGATGTCCATCACCCTCTGAATCAAATGTTTTCCTCTAATCTCCCTCTTAACGTCCAGTTCCTTACCTTCTCATCTGTCCCCTGGACCATTTCCCAATGGTACCCTTTGCTCATCTCCTAATAGGAAGAGTTCCTCCCCACTTCTGACTCTTAGAACCCGGTATGCCTCAAAGAGATCCAGGGTGGCACTGTGTGGCTCAGTAGTTAGCACTGTTGTCTTACCAGTGCCAGGGACTCAGGTTCAATCCCACTCTTGGGTGACTGTGTGGAGGTTTGTATGTTCTCCCTGTGTCTGTATGAGTTCCCTCCCACAGTCCAAAGATGAGCAGGTTAGGTGGATTGGCCATGCTAAATTGTCCATAGTGTCCAGGGATATGCAGGCTTCGTGGGTTAATCGTGGGAAATATAGGGTTACAGGGATGGGGTGGGGGGTTGGTGTCTGCATGGGATGCCCTTTGATAGATCAGTGTGGACTCAATGGCTGAATGGCCTGCTTCTATACTGTAAGGGTTCTATGATTCTATTTTTAAAAAGCATTCCCTCAGCCTTCTCTGTCTGAAGGGAAACATGTCCAGCTGCCTCCATTGTGGAATTTCTCCAGCTTTGGAAACACTGGTGAATCTCCTGTATGCCCTTTCTAGTTCATTCACATCTTTCCTCAGGTCAAATCAAGACATGTTTTCCATAGTTTTTAGCTTGGGCAGAGTATGTGTTATTATCCAACATTTTCATCTTTTCAGCACCCCCTCACCCCGATTGGTTCAATAAGAAATTACCTCATGCCCTCTCAGCAGGGAGTGCTGAGGTGTGTCACTTTGGGTGACTGTGGATCACATGCATTAAGGGTGGCATGCTTAAACACTTCCCTTTCTCGCACTCTCCCATGCCACGCTCCAATCCTTCATTGGCCTATTATCATTAAGACCCAGTTCTTTTCACCCATTAGTCTAGTGTCTACAGGTGAGCTGAGTCCTCATCCCATTCTTTACTTGAAAATGGTTGTGGAGTGAGCAGTGGGGAAGAGGAGAAGGTAGAAAACAGCTATGAGGTTGAAAGTAAATTTCAGCTGCTTGAATGCAAAATTATGATTTTCACCCTTCTGGCCACTTTACAGCTTAAAGGAAATGCATGCTGGGCAGTTTGAACTGCCACTTCAATTCTGTCTTCAAGTTTGTGTTTTTGCATTGCACGCAATCAAGGATATGCTGATTTGTACCAGTTTGCATTCAGTGATACAGCATGATTCTGTAAAAGGAAATGACTTTCCAAGCTTCAGCTGTAGAACACCCAGAGCATTGAACTGTCTGCAGCCTGTTCTGAACATTCACAATTCCTCACGTTATTGATTGAAACTAAACAGTACTTTTGGCCCATTGTGTCTATTCAAATTCTTTTAAAAGCATTATTAAATTGGTTTTAAACCCTTTGCTTTTTCCCATAGCCCTGCAATTTCTCCCTCTGAAGTATTCACACAAGAGTTCCTGATTTCTGTAGTTCCCTACACCTGTTAAACACTTTGGTATTTAGATTTTTAAATCTGCAGCCTTTTAAACAAAATGTCACAGTAGTGACATTTTATCTGCAGCAATATAGCAAACCCTTCCTCCATAATGGGAGATGGTGAATAAATCAGAATGTCCCAAATTTGTTTCATTCCAATCTGCACTCTCTGCATGGTTATAAAGTGAAGCGCTTGTGTCTGCATCTGTACCTGGAATGATAACTTGCACGTTGCAAAACATCCAGGAAAGCCTAGGGCTGTTCTGTCCCAAAGTTCAAATGGCAGAACAAACCACTGAAAATGCCTGGAGATCTTTGAAATGCAGTTTCGCAACAAATAGGAGTTATATTGCAGCCAGCACATAGAAGAGTTCTTTCAAGAGTCTAACTACGAGGCCTCTCTCACACAAAAAGGGCTAGGATGTTAAGGTGAGTCAGGTGACATTAGGTGACCACTTTCATGTGCTGATAGGTAACTTTCATGCTAAAATGCAACAGCAGATTTAGGTGTCTTCCCCAACAGAGGCCTGATGTTTGCCTGTATCGCTTACAAACAATGTAGTTTTGAAACTTTCTACGTAGTTATTTTATGATTGACCTAGTTTAAAGGAGCAAACAATGAAGAATGTAGCAGTCACTGTCTGTGCCAACACACATGGATATGCTTGCTTGTGGCAGTGCTATTTATTTTGGACTCTACATTTGAGGGCAGTATTAAACAGTGCAAGTTTTACTAGCGGGAGGGTGGGGACTGTGAAAGTGCAGAGTTCTGCAAAACATGTTTGAGGTGAGAGAGCTCCACAAACCATACAACACTGCAGAGGAAGCACACTCGGGGCAAAAACCATTTGGCATGCCTCCCTTCATTGCTAAGTATCTTGAGTATAGGAGTTGGGAGTCATGTTGAGATTGTACAGGACATAGGTGAGGCCTCTTCTATAGTATTGTGTCAGATGTTTGGAAACTAGTTAACAGTGAGGTAGTTTAATTGATACATTTCTTGAAAAAGGAGTTAATACTGGTTGTGTATGCATGGCACCACACTCAGATATCTTCCTTTGTTTTTAATGATAAAGTTGAAAACATTTGTCTGCTGATATTGTCTAGTAGATATGTAACATTATAACCATTCATTAAAATATTTGAGATACCTTTGTAATTTTAGTGAGTATGGGGTGCGTTTGTGTGTGTGTGTCAGTGTGAAAATGCCAAGCTGTCTGCCTGTAATGATCCACTAGGCCCTCTGACAGCATTTAAACTCCAATTCATGCTGGGTATGAAGGCTATTCTGTGTGTTACCTGCAAGGATTCTTTGTGAATGAAGATGCAGTATAGAGAGCGACAGACCCACCCTGTTCTTTGGCCAGAAGCAACTTCACAGGAGGGTAACTAGTAGTGAGTAAAATCACAAATTATACAATGGGTACCAGAAAGTAATGCAACAGTATTTAGACTTATTGATATAAATACTCCTGATATGAATCCCAGTTTTACTCAGGTGCTCAGCATCCTGGACTGAACAGGAGCTCAGGAGGATTATTTTGTTGTTCAATGAGATAATTGTTGATCTGAAGCTTGCCTCAACTATTTTCTTTCAGTTTCACAATCTTAATACTTTAAGCAAACAAAAGTGTATAAGTCTTGACATAGAAATTTTCAGCTGATGGGTGCCCACAATCTAGTTTTTTTTGAGGAAGGGAGTCAAAGTTTATGTGTTTCCCACATGCAATACTTCGTGACATTAAAGGGTGATAAGATTGTACCTGCTTTGTTTGGGACTGCCCCATCTGAGGGAATAATGTTTTGCTCGATCTACCCTCTCAAAATCAGATACACCCTTTGATCTTTGAAGCTGAAAGAATACAGGTTTTACATAAAAGTATGTAAACTGTCCTCATTTTCACCTCCATTTCATTTTGGTGAAATAAAGTCCTCAGTAGACCTGGCACCATCTACGGAGTGGATTAATATTTCTAGCCCAGTGGATTCTGCTGCCAAACAAGAAAATCTAGAAGAAATCTGAAGAAAGGTCACTGGACCTGAAACATTAACTCTGATTCTCTCTCCACAGATGCTGCCAGATCTGCTGTGTTTCTCCAGCAAGTTCAGTTTTAGTTGCATCCATAGTATTTTTTTTATTACAGAAGAAAATTTAGTCCTTTATCCCAATCATGGGTGTTATCATGGCAGTATGCCCTGATCACTGTTTGTAGGGAGAGGTGGCACAGATTTATTGCTTCCTGTGGCTCTGGGTTGATACACTGAAGACTTCTGCTGGGTCATGCCCAGGTTATCTGTGACTTCCTGCCATATCTCAGTCATGAAGTTTGAGCCAAGGTCTGATTAGATCCGCCTGAGGACTGTGGTGAGAGTGAGAAATATGGTTCTCAGGCAAACAGTCCATGAAATAGCCTACAGGGAGGCATGGTGGCTCACTGGTTAGCAATGTAGCCTCACAACGCCAGGGACCCAGGTTCGATTCCACCTTCGGGCAACTGTCTGTGTGGAGTTTGCATGTTCTCCCCATGTCTGTGTGGGTTTCTTCTGAGTGCCCCAGTTTCCTCCCACAGTCCAGAGATGTGCAGGCTAGGTGAACTGGCTAAATTGCCTGTCATGTTCAGGGACATGTAGGGTAGGTGTGTTAGCCATGGGAAACGCAGGGTTACAGGGAAAGCGTAGGGGGATGGCTCTGGGTGGAATGCTGTTCAGAGGGTCAGCATGGATTTGTTAGGCTGAATGGCCTTTTTTTCAAGAAAGAGGTAGCCTCGCCCACATTGGTGAGGGGATATTGATAGTTAGTGTTCCCTCTGAGCCAGGGCTCGCTTTGAGGCTCCACGCGTAGCAACCAACAACGTCAGGCTGATTGTCGCATTGTCATCCAGTTGCGAACGTCAGTGCTTTACGTGGACCTTGGAGGGTCATTCAGACAAAACGAAAATGAGGCAACTCTGCTGAGTCACCGCCATCCCCTGATTTGGGCAAGGGGTGACGGCGCACGATTCAGGTGCAGTTCCTCTTGTTGTCTGTGGGGGTTCTCTCCACTAACCAGGCAGCTTTTGCAAAACCTTACATCAACCTTCAGGGGCTATGACCAGTACCAACGCTGGTTGATGCAGGCTTGGGTTTGTGTGTCCAGCCACTGAAATTTACTGTAATCCTTCTCCACTGTGCCTTGGCACCACTCGCTCACTTTTTCTCCCTCTTGCTGTCTGCACCAAATTTTGCAGGTCTGTAGGCCGCCACATACACCTCAGAATGTTATTTTCAATATAGGGACTGCTTCTGCCTCTGCTTTGGTCCGAGCTAATGCTTTCTAACAGTAGGCCAGCTTTGTCAGCTGCAACCAAGGAAGTTCTATTTATTATTTCCTCAAAGTCTTCTAGACTCTCCAACAAGGTTTCACATAACCAGGTTGGAGGGTCGTCTGTTGGTAGTGTCATGTCAGTCTCACTGACTGAGCTTTTCAGGCCCTCTGTGGCACTTTCCATGACTTTATGGCCCCACTTTCTCCTGGAGCCATTCCACCTCCCCTCATCTCACCAGGCTTCTTGGAGAGCACTGGGGATGCTAGTATGTTTGATTTGCCCCAGGTCTTTTGTACCATCTGTCAATTTCTCTTAACAGTGCCTTGGCACTTGTTACACTCAGGTGACAAGTCATACTGGTTTCCAGCAGTAGAGTTTGACTGGCCCCAGTATCCCTCAGTACTGTTACAAGTTGCTTGTTTCATCATGTGGAAATGTGTCCACTCTTCCTTTTAGACTCACAGGGACTCGATTAATCTTATCACCACTCTCAGCAGAGCCTTTAACAAGGATTTTGCAGATTCGGATTGAGCCATCAGCTGGCCTGTTGTGTGTGTGTGTGTGCGTGCGTGTGTGCATGTGTGTGTGTTCTCAAATAAATCCCACTGTTTTTTTCCCAACAGTTTCCAATAGTTGGCACAATAGTTTTAACTCCCTTTGGCAGTTAAAACACACAGCTTCTCAACTTCCCCTTCCATTTCTGAACCAGGCTTTCTGTCCTGAGCAAGGATCCTCAGCATCTCCTTCTCTGTTCCTTGGATGCTCTACTTCTAGCCTTTTCCAGTTGTTTGGGGGTGGATGAGAAAGGGTTTATCAGGAACAGAAATTTGTAGATTCACTCATGATTATCAGCCAGTGTGGCTGTGTACTTGGACCCAGCCACTCCCTGTGACATTGTGGGATGTCTATAGCAGACACCTCAAGGCACTAGAGCAGTACTACCACCACGGCCTGCGCAAGATCCTGAGAATCCACTGGGAAGAAAGCCACACTAACAGCAGCATCTTCAACCAGGCCAACATCCCCAGTATTAAGGCACCAACCATCTTGATCGGCCGCAGTGGTCTGGGCATGACCGACACAAGACTCCCCAAGCAGATGCTCTATCCCCAGCTCCGAAATGGCAGGTGGTCCTCAGGCAGACAAAGGAAGTGCTTCAGGGATGCCCTCAAGGTGAAGTGTAGAATTCCCACAGACATCTGGGAATCACTGGCCCAATACCGCCCAAAGTGGAGGAGGAGCACCCAGGAACACATCGAGCACCTCGAGACTAGTCATGGGGGATTAAGCGGAAGCCAAGCGAAAACAAATGTAAGGAGCGTGCTGTCACACCACTGCCCCACCCACCGCTTTCCACGACCACCTACTGCCCCCAGTGTAACAGAGCCTGCATCAGCCAGTACAGCCACCTAGGGACTCACTCTGAGAATGGGAGAGAGTGAGGGACCACCGATTAATAATGACTCTCTGTTCCTCGAGATTATTCTTATTGGGAACGTGATGGAACTTTGAAACTCCTCAAGGAGAGTTGCTTCACAGAATTTTCTTTCTTAAATTGGTTCAGTTTCATGTATCCGTACCCACAGGCCAAAAGCTTGCTGCTTAAGCCTTTCAAATTGCAGGTACATTGAAATTTCAACACCATGCCTCCAGCAATATGCACTGATGATCTTTTGGTACCACCTTGTCATCAGTGGCATTTTCCTCAGGCAAAGAGTAAATTTTGTGAGCTCTCCGTAAAGACTTCCACTACAGTAATGAGAACCAATGTGGGACTAGCCACTTGGACTGCTGGGCAACTTGCTTAAAAGAGATAAAGAAAGGTTTTCTCTCTACCACCTCAAAAATAGGAATTGAATGAGCAAATTGAATTGACTCCATCTTCAAGTCAGAATCACTGATGCCATCATGGGATTCTTGCTCCTCCATTTCAGTGGTCCTTTTCCGGCTACTTTTTTCTGGAATTGTCTCTTGCGTCCTTGCTGTTCCCTCTCTTTCCTCTGTCTTTTATTTTGTGCCTTCTTTTTATCATACTTCAAAATTGTGTTGTTTCAATGTTAATCTCTTTACCTGTACTGTTTCGATTCCATTGATTTCAGCTTCCACACATGCATTGATCCCAAGCCATTTTTAAAAGTTTTGGGTTTTCTGGTTTTATTCGGCAAAATTCTAAACCCAAGCACCTGAATAAATTTCCTAACTGTTTGATGGACAGAATATTTAAATCCTCAAATTCAACTTTTCCTCCAGTTCTCTCAGGAATTTGCTGGCATTGAATGCAAGTGTTTCAAAACTGTAGCAATACAAAATCTGGAAAACCTTTGCAGTTTCTTCCTTTTTTGAAATTGGCTTCAAAGTGACTATTCTCTCATTCTTTTGTTTCCATCTGTGGATTCAAATCATGGCACGAGCCCCCTACTTCCTTGACCAGACCTCCAGCAAGGTTCCCCAATTCAATACAGTTCTGGATAACCTACCCCAAACTGTTAAGTTCCTGGGAGATGAGGAATTAATTGGCTGCTCTTTCTCATTCACTCACCTGCTTGGTCAGTTGTAACTTTAAAACAGTCCCTTCTCTACAACCCAAATGAAATTATGTTTTAAAAGGAGCCAATTGAACTAAATTTCTTGGGATAAAGATTTGAGTTTTTTGCTTACGAAGCCTGAGAAATATAAGAGGAAAAACATGTGCTTTAGAAAAAGGTGTATTGATCAGATTGGCTTCTGAATTGTTCAAAGAGTGCATAGTTAAATGTCATGGCTGCTGCTGTAGAGGTTACAGGTAGCACTAATGTTTCTATTTGAACAGCCGGTTCTAAAAATCACTTGAGCTTTTGTAGTTATGATGCCTTTTGACCGTGATTGAATTCCAGCATTCAAGATAAAGATTTTATTGATCCCCCCCCCATGCTTTTTGCCTGGCTTATAGCACTTACAGTCATAAAGTCATTGAGATGTACAGCACAGAAACAGACCCTTCGGTCCAACTCATCCACGCTGACTGGATATTCGAAATGAATCTAGTCCCATTTGCCAGCATTTGGTCCATTTCACTCTAAACCCTTTCTATTCATATACCCATCCAGACACCTTTTAACTACTGTAACTGTACCAGCCTCCAGCACATCCTCCAGCAGCTTGTTCCATACACACACCACTTTCTGCACGACAATGGTCCTTTTTTTTAAAATGTTTCCCCTCTCAGCTTAAACCTCTGATTTTGGACTTCCCTAAGCTGGGAAAAAGACCTCAGCTATTTACCCTATACATGCCTGTCATGATTTTATAGACTGTCTAAGATCACCGCTCAGCCTCTGGCGCTCCAGGGAAAATAGCCCCAGCCTATTCAGCCCCTCCCTGTAGCTCAAACCCTCCAACCCTGGCAACATCCCTGTAAATATTTTCTGAACCCTTTCAAGTTTCAGAACATTCTTCCTGTGGCAGGGAGACCAGAAATGCACACAGTATCCCAAAAGCACCAAAAGCGGCACAGTGGCTCAGTGGTTAGCACTGCAGCCTCACAGCACCAGAGACCCAGGTTCGATTCCAGCCTCTGGTGTCTGTCTGTGTGGAGTTTGCACACTCTCCCCGTGTCTGTGTGGGTTTCCTCCGGGTGTTCCAGTTTCCTCCCACAGTCTAAAGATGTGCAGATCAGGTGGATTGGACATGGTAAATTGCCCATAGTGTTCAGGATGTGTAGCTTAGGTGGGTTAGAGGGGGGCTGGGTCTGGGTGAGATGCACTGAGGTTCAGTGTAGACTTGTTGGGCCAAAGGGCCTGTTTCTACACTGTAGGGATTCTAATTCTAATCCTAATTCTAATGTCTTGTACAGCCACAACATGACCTCCTAACTCCTACACTCAATGCACTTCCTAATAAAGACAAGCATACCAAAAGTTTTCTTCAGTCTATCTACCTGTGACTCCAATTTCAACACTGGAATGAGACAGAATGTAACTGGGGGATGCTTTAACAGTGAGCTTCACTGTATGCTAATGCATAACCCAGGCTGGCGTCTATGAGAAACTACTCCTGACCCTCCTGAGGAGTTGATGCTGGCTTTTATTTAATGACCCTTTTGTCCTTTGTTTTTCTCCTTCGTAAGAATACACTTGCCATCCATTTAGAACACAGCCTACAGGAGGGTGACTGGGATTGTCAACCCCTCGTAGTCACAAAAGTTCACAGTCCAATCCATTTTGAGTTGCCTGTTGCCCTTTGATGGGCCGTTATTTCAGTACCCTTTAACATTACTTACACTCTCTCATATGTTTAGTTTCGCGCGCGGTGTCACAGCCGTTTAGTTTACAAAACTCATTTTGAAATTACGAGTCAAAAATACCCGCATTAACCCTGGGTTTCAAACTGTGGTCATGACATAAGACAAAGTATGTTCTTCTGCTCAGGTTTATTCCAAACCCCATACAACCTACTCCAACATCACTGTTCCCCATACATAACGATATTTTGATCGAGCTAGTCAGGAATGGTATGACCAATGTTCTGTCTAATGTGTGTGTGTGTGAGAAAGAGAGAGAGAGAGAGAGAGGAGCTACTCAAAGGTTCTATGTCTGGTGGTCAGTGATGGCGAGCCAATTGCAGCATTGACTGTGACCAATGGAGACCTACGCAACCAGAAAGAAAATTAAAGGGAATGCTAGTTATATAACACCTCTGGAGCAGGTGGGACTTGAACCCAGGCCTCCTACCATTACCACTACACCACAAGAGCCTTCTTCACCACCACCTCCGTGTACATATGTACTCAGTGAAATTCTCACAAAATTACCCATGATTAATGGTGAAGTCACTTGTTCCGCATGGCCTCAGGCATTCTTGCTAGCCCTTGCTCAATAACAACAAACCATGGCGAGCTTTGAGAAGATTTGTAGCTCAGGTTGAGGTTCTGGATGTGAGTTTGCTCACTGAGCTGGAAGGTTAGTTTTCAGACGTTTCGTCACCATTTCTAGGTAACATCATCAGTGAGCCTCCAACGAAGCGCTGGTGTTATGTCCCACTTTCTATTTATAGAAAGTGGGACATAACACCAGCGCTTCGTTGGAGGCTCACTGATGATGTTACCTAGAATGGTGACGAAACGTCTGAAAACTAACCTTCCAGCTCAGCGAGCAAACTCACATCCAGAACAACAAACCATCTCCCAGGCCAGATATCCTTCCTGAGAATCAATACACTGAGTGGGTGAATGCAGCCAAGTTATGAATATCTGCCTTGGCCTGTTTTGTATGAGAGAAGCGATGAAAGTTCAAATACTGACCTTTTACCTCTGGAAATTTGGAATCTAATTGAATCAAGATTCATGGAATAATCTCAAGCATGAAAGTCTATTGTGCGTTTGGGAAACTGTTGTTATGACATGCAGATTATGAATTTCTCCAGGAAACAATTGCAGGAATTGAGCATCTCATTGAGTGATAGGTGGGAAATGAAGAGTTCTGTGCTCTCGGGAGGTGGATATTTGTGCCTGCAACGCATCTCCTGCTGACACATGCTTCTGCACACTCAGCTTCTCACTGTTTTCACAGCTACTTGTTTAACTCAGCACTGCTAAAGATAGTCTGCTACGTGATTTGACAGTAAACGGAGAGTGGGGAGGCCAGTTAATAGCAATTGCACCGTGGGGTCTGTTTAAAACAATGTGTCTAATGAGTTCAAGATACCACTGACATTTGCACGAAACAGATTGTCCTTGGCAGTGGCCCAATGATGTCTTCTTTGGTTTCCAAGAATGGGGGAAAGCTTTAAAAGATGCCATTTGGTGTAGATATTTGCTGAAGCTTAAAGCAAATACAAAGGGAAGCTTAATTGTATTGGCTAGATTTGTTCAAAGTACAGCCAAATGGTGATATATGCTTATGTTGCAAAATGAATGGAGGCTTTTCTCTAAGGATGAATCATTGTCTTGTCAGAGGTCCCAATGATTTTGCTAAATTGTTTGACACAACTATACTTGCCATTGGCAAAAATAAAATCACAGATCCAAATACTGGAAGAATTGTAAAGTCAGGAAAGGCAGTTAGCTCTTTGCAAATTCTATATATTATAATTTCAGCAGCTTGACTGAGTTTTTCACAAATGTACCTGTACAGCCACGTCAGATGGACCAAGTTCTGAGATATTCTAAAACCACTGGGTTAACTTGAGATTAGCAAAAAATGTTGTGACACAACAGCTTATAACAATGTTTCACAAATTTGCATTAGATCACAGCTTATTTTGACACATATGCTACGGCAATTAATTTGAGGTGATCCTTTATAACAACAACTTATATGGCTCTTTTATTTATACAGTATTTTTTGTAAAGCAAAAGTCATAAGGCATTTCAGAAGATTGTAATGGCTTACTCCTGCACCTATTGTCTATTGTCTATTTAAGGCAGGAACAGGATACTGATTGTGGATGATCAGCCATGATCATAATGAATGGTGGTGCTGGCTCGAAGGGCCGAATGGCCTACTCCTGCACCTATTGTCTATTGTAATCAGACAGAAAAGTTACCCTCAGCCAAAAAAGGAAATTAAGATGGTTGGCCAAAAAATGCAGTTGATAGAAAAGATCTAAGTGTCTTAGAGGGTGAGATGGAGAGGCAACTTTGGAGCTCAGTCAATCAGATAGGAACATGCACTTACAAGTAGCAGGAACGCATCAGCAATACCGTAACTGCACAGAAATACCCAACAGGTAGATGCAAGATTTTCTTTTGGTTGTGTCGAGGTTCAGTCTGAAACTGTGTGTTTATTGCAAATTTGCAGTTGTCAGGATTCCTAATAATAGGTAATGTGTTTTCATAGACAGTGCAGGGATATTTCACAATTTCCTGTTGTTGTGCAATGAACAAGATTGCTGGTCGACTGGGGTTCCTCACTGTCTCGAACTCTTAAAATGCAATGTTGACTGCAATGTCATCATTTGGATTAACCATCAGTTACCCATGGCGTTGGGAATCAGTTGTGATGATTGCGTCTATCATTGACGTAAAAGGTGCAAAGTCACTTCTGTGCAGTTCCCTGATCATTCACATCCTGGTGACTCCAATAATGTCCAAACTCCTTCACTCTGCAACCGCTCGTAAATGTTACTTAGCATCCAAACCGTTCAGTAGAAAACTGATACAAATACCATGTTGTCCATTGAGGGCACACAGCAGAAAAAACATTTTGGTGGAAATCCTTTTCATACATTGATACCAAGTGCAAGTAGAAGAGACCATACCCTTTAATACAACGACATCATGCAGCTGCAATTGTATAGCACTTTAAACAGAGCAGTATATTCCAAAGCACTATGTAGAAGCATTATCAAATAGGGTTTGGTACCAAGCCATCTAAGGATTTGACTGGTTGTCTTTAAGTTTGTTCAAAGGGATGACCTTTTAGGCCTTGTTTTGTCAGCTGATACAGTGGACCTTCTCTTGCCTTCAAATATTCTTCTTGAAGTTGTCCATTAAGCCTCCAAACATTACTGGTAAGGTGGGGGAGGCATTAAACAGGAAGTGACTTTAATTTTCGTAGTTGGAGCAAACCACATTAGCAATAATACTATGGTGGATGACCTGATAACCTACACCTCGGGATTAAAGCAAGTATCTATGTAAATAAACGTCAAAATGAATGCTGCTTCTGAAATCTTGTGGATTCTGGAACAATTCTGACAGAATTTGATTTGCTTTTTGATTTTGATTTTATTGTCATGGTTGTCAAAATATGGTAAAAAGCTTTGTTTATGAGCAGTACAGGCAGATCATAGCAAGTAAAGGATGTACAGTTTAAAAAAAATTTAGAGGTATACAGGTTACACTGCTGGTTACATTATTTGAGGCTAAGAAGTTCCTGAGCCTGCTGGTGCAGGTTTGTGTATCTTCTGTCTGATGGAAGAGGTTTTAGGAGCTTGTTACCAGGGTGCAACTGAACTTTGATGTTGGCCACCTTTCCGTGGCAGCGAGCCTGAAAAATAGAGTCCATGGATGGGAAGTTGGCTTCCGTGACGGTCTGGGCTATGCACACTCTCTTGTGTAGTTTTTCATGGCCCTGGTCAGATCAGTTGCCATACCAGGCCGTTATACACCTCAACAATATGCTTTCAGTGGTGCATGTGTAGAAGTTGGTGAGGGACCATAAGGACATGCCAAATTCCCTGAGCCACCTGAGGAAGATGAGGCATTGTTGTTCCTTCTTGACTGTTGCATTTACCTGGGAAGTCCAGGACAGGTTGTCGGTTATCGTCACTCTGAGGAACTTGATGCTCTTCACCCTCACCCTGTCACTTCTGTTGATGTAGATAGGGACGTGTCCTCCTTCTTTATTTATGAAGTCAATGATCAGTTCTTTAGTTTTGGCGACATTGAGGGGCTGTGAGTAAAACCCCCTTTTCCTTTAAATGAAGGAGGGAAGGAGAAAATCAGGAACTACAGACTGCTTAGCTGAATATCAGTCAAGAGAAAATGCTGGAGTCTATTATAAAGGACATGACAATAGAACACATGAAGGGAAATCATGTTTTGACATACCTACTGGAAGCATTTGGTGGTGATAGAAAACCAGTGAATGTTGTGTATTTGAATTTGCAGGAAGCTTTTGAGACTCTCTCAAGAGGCGACTGTACAAAATCTAAGTACCTAGGCTGGGTGGTATTACGCAGGCATTGAGCGAGAATTGCCTTTCAGACATGGAAAAACTGTAAGAAAAAGTGGGTCTTTTTCTAAATGGCAAGTTGAAACAAATGACATACTGCAGGGATCTGAGCTGGGATCCGGCTTTTTCACTTTTGCTGAGACACAAAACAATGTGGGAATGGTGAGATGTACATAATAATCCTCAGGGTGATTTTAGTCGGGTTGAATATGTGAGCAAGTACATTGTAGATGCAATATAATGTGGATACATATGAAGTTGTCTACTTCAGTAGGAAAAATCAAATAGTAGGCTCTTATTTAAATAGATATAGATTGGTAAAAGTTGATGTTCAAAAGGATTTGGGTGTCCTTTTACACTCATTATTGGAAGTAATTGTGTGCTTCCAGCAAGCAGTTAGGATGGCAAATGATGTATTGGCCTTTGTGAGTAATTCTTGTTAATTATTATTCATTGTATGTATGTGTTTCTGGCTACGCCAACATATATTAAGCATTCCTAATTGTCTGGAGGGCAATGAAGAGCCAACCATGTTGCCTTAAGTCTGGAGTCACATGTAGGCCAGTCCAGGTAGGGACAGAAAATTTCCTTCCCTAATGGTCACTTGGTGATCCAAATGGGTTTTTTACAGCCATTGGACTAGCTTGTAGTTCCAGAATTTAATTTTTTAAAAACTTGAATTTAAATTTCACCGTCTGCCACAATGGGATTTTAAACCCAGGTCTCCAGAATATTAGCCAGAGGTAAAACTAGAGCAGTGACATTATCACTCTGTCAATACTGCCCTGACCTGTCACAGAGATAGTAGGGACTGCAGAGTCGGATGTACACAGTAGGCCAAGCAGCATCAGAGGAGCAGGAAAACTCACGTTTCGGGCCTAGACCTTTCTTCAGAAGAAGGGTCTAGGCCCAAAACGTCAGCTTTCCTGCTCCTCTGATGCTGCTTGGCCTACTGTGTTCATTCCAGCTGTACACCTTGTTATCTCTAACCCATCACATTTCCATTGTGACCCCACTTTTTCGCATTGGTGTCTCTCAAAGTCTGAGGCCTTAAAGTGGGAGAGGCATGAAAGCGCTTGAGCAAAGTGTGGAGGCAGTGATAGTAACTGAGCAGGTGAAAAATGGGCTTTGGTTCTTGGCTGCATTGGAGGGGAACAGGAACTGAGTTGGAGAAGTTAACTGAAAGGTAGTTTCTACAAAAACAAAATGAACACCCGCCTTTCTACAACTCTTTCTTTTAACTTTGCGATAGGTCTCAAGCTTCATAAAACCAGTCAGCCAAGTCGCCATTGTATTACCAGACCACAGTGCTGCTCTCTCATTGGAGAGAGATGACTAGTGATGGTTTAACTGGCGGTGACCATACCTCAGGCGAGTGGTGAAGGAGAGTCCTTTTACGGTAACATCAGCTGGTGTTGAGATTGAACCCATGCTGTTGGTATCACATTGCTTAACAAAATAACTATCTAGCCAACTGAAGACAGTCAGTTTGGTG
The DNA here is from genome assembly GCF_030684315.1 of Stegostoma tigrinum. NCBI lineage: Eukaryota > Metazoa > Chordata > Chondrichthyes > Orectolobiformes > Stegostomatidae > Stegostoma > Stegostoma tigrinum. Next base: position 10,504,016 of record NC_081390.1, on the reverse strand, counting down.
ACACTGATCCTTTTGGGGCTAAGGTGAAGAATTTAAAGGGACCTTACAGCTGTCATAAATCAGTCATAGCTTGATCACTGACATTGCTCACAACCCAAAAGCCTTATTTCATGATAGTGCAGTGGCTCACACCCATGGTGTGGAATACACTTCCAAGCTTGTTTGTCATTTTCTACTCTCTCATGTCATCATCCATTGAGAAGTGTGGTATACTTACGCAAATATACACAACTCCCTGACCCGGATACAAGCCTATTGATCAGGTTCAGATCCAAGCCTAGATGTAATGTATAAAAGGGCAGTGTGTTGTTACACTGTCACTCAATCCTCAAGTTTAATTTCAAGAAAATGAGTTGTATTTTCCGATTCATGACTTCAGCCAAATACCACAGGAAACACTAATTGTTTTCACGTTCTCAATTTAATGTCAAATAACCGATACTATTTAGCCACAAGAGATTTCCTGAACGAAAACTGACTTAACAAGAAACTTAAATCATGTATGCACTGCCAGATGTTTCAAGGTAAATTGTGACAACTTGTAATATATAATGAAAAATAACAAAAGCTGAAACGCACACTCTCATTTCTTTAAAATAGAATTTTGACAGATGTTGAAAATTATAATGTTAAATCATTTGCATTCTTTGAAAATGCTTTTTGTAGTTCAAGTTATTTGATCATGTGTTATTGCTGAATATTGTGAATACTGAATAGGAGATTGGAATTAGAATGTCTGATAGGATTTGTTACAATTTGAGACTGCTGGCCTACCTACAAAGAGATTCTAGATTCAGCCCCTGTTTCAGTTTACCTTGCTGACTTATCTGTGCCAGGATTCTGGGAGAGGAGGCGGATTTTTTTTCATTTTTAACTTTTGTTCCTTCCTATCTCCCACTCTAACCAACCACCTGTAGATGTAGTCCCGGGGCTTCCATCCAAACACTGGAACGTTCCTCTGACATCATCACCTAACTTCCAATACACTGTCAACTCCCAAATCCAGCAGCTTGTGTCCAAACCTGGAAAATAGAGACGGTCTCTGAAATACCCTGGCATTTCTGAAGAAGGGTCTAGGCCCGAAACAGCAGCCTTCCTGCTCCTCTGATGTGTTCACCCAGCTCTACACCTTGTTACCTCAGATTCTCCAGCATCATCAGTTCGTACTATCTCCATATATTGATAGTGTGATTTTTTTTTCCTTCATTGTTGCAGATGTCTGTAAGGCCTTGAAAGTCATTGTAACCCCAGGACCTGTGGTGGAGTTCACTGAAGGACAGCGGGGTACCCTATTCTGTCGAATATCTCAACAGAAGAGGAAGAATAGTTACTTATCTCTGGTCTGGCTCTTTTCAAATTCACTGTATGAAAATCAAAGGATTCTGAGGCTAAATCGCACAGGCCATGTGCAAGCATTCCGTAACTGTAGGGAACATCGATGTGAGCTTCAGTTTTTTGAACAGGGACTTGCCAAGGTTTACGTTTTGATCATCAACAAATTTCACAACAGTGATGAAGGACGTTACAGATGTAAGGTGCAGGAAATTGCAAACCTGAATAGGAGGTGGCTTTCGATATCTAATGGCGATAATGCCACGCAAGTGAAAGGCAAGTATTGATTGCCTTGCTCAAAGGTGTAGTTAAAATGGTCAGATGTTCCTCAAATTGTGCTTGTATAAAGAATGAACTGTTCTGTATTTTCAATAAAGAACACAGAAAATCGTCTTTATAGTTATCCCCCAACAGTTGGGGGAGGTGACAACCCCGTGGTATAATTGCAGGACTGTTAATCCATAGAACCAGGTGATGTTCTGGGGACCCGTGTTCAAATCTTATCATGGCAGATAATGGAATTGGAATTAAAGTTTTAAAAATCTGGAATTAAGAGTCTAATGATTACAGTGAACCCATTGTTGATTGTTGGAAAAGGAAGCCTCATTTGGTTCACTGATGCCCTTTAGGGAGGGAAACTGCCTTCCTTACCTGGTCTGGCCTACGTGTGATTCCAGCAAAGAGGTTGACTCTTAACTGCCCTGTGGGCAATTAGGAATGGGCAATAAATGCTGGCCTAGTCAGCGATACCCACATACTGAGAATGTATCAAAAAAAAATACTCATTGGTAGAGGAACCAAAGAGGTGGAGGACTAAAACTGCAGTTGAATGTGATTTTTTTTTTACATTTTGCCTCCAAGAGATTATTGGCATTCACAACATTAAGTATGCTTGTGTGTGCGTCGAATAAAAATTGTTGTTTTTCCATTTGCACAATTGCTGTCCCCATTCCAGCTCATCCCTTTGACCTGCCATGACAATTTCTCCGTGTACTTTCCCACATGCTTTTATTTCAGTCAGAACTCACTCAAGTGAATAAGGGGGAGACAGGTCTGCTCTTTCATTGGAGAGAGATAACTGGCAGTAAATTAACCACCAGTTAATGTTGACCTTTGTTTATTTTTTGAGAAGGGAAGTGGTTTCATTGCTTTTCAGGCCATTGTTCTGCATTAAAGCAAATTTGTTTTGAGTTTTTCATCTATTAAACAGTGCATGTTGCAATCCCCGTAGCTACAGTCATAGGTAAACCCCAGGGAAGTGATGGTATTATTCCCCCTTCTCAAGAACTCTCAACACTTTTCAAAATGCTTTCACTAATGATTCAATTCTATTTTCTATTGACCATACTTTTTCTGGCTGGATGTCAATATTTAACATGTTGGCTTTATTAAAATGCATTTGCATGGAAGTCTCAAATCTTGTAAACATCTTCCTAGCCTTCCTTTTTAAAAGAATCTCACAAGAAGCTTGCCGAGATCTGGGAGAGGGATTTGAAAAGCTTGTTCTGGCTTGGCAATGAGACTATTCATTTCAGCTAAGTTTTTAGGCCTCGCTCCAAAGTTACTTTAATTGCCAATTCTATCTTCTAAAAACACTTTTTATGCAACTTTGCTGAAACTCAGCAGCACTGAAAATGTGATTTTTAAGAAAACTTTACATATGGAAAGTACTGCTAGTTAATGACAAAATATTGAAAGTTGAACACAACAGTGCTCATTTGAGAGTGACACCAAAATTCACCCCATAATAATGTAAGACTACCCCTCTCTCAAAGAGGAAAGGTAACTCAGCAGGTTTGCCTACATCTGTGACTCTTCAGATTGGATGCCAAACAAGAGCTCAGTTTCACATTCCACAGTTGCTGCCAGACCTGCTGGGTTTCTCCAGCATTTTCTGTGTTAGTTTCTGATTTCTAGCATCCACAGTATTTTTGTTTTTATTTGAAGGAAATTATACTGAATGGCGATAGAAATACCTATTTATTTCTCGGATATAATACGTATGGGGGTCCATTAGCTCAGTTACCGGATGGCTGGTTTGCAATGCAAACCAATGCTAACAGCATGGGTCCAATTACTGCACTGAATGAGGTTAGCAATGAAAGACTCTCCTTCTCAATCTCTCCCTCTCCTAAGATGTGGTGACCCTCACATTAATTCACAACAGTTGTCTGTCTGTCTGTCTGTCTGTCTGTCTCTCTCTCTCTAATGAGAGAGTAGACCTGTTTCCTCCTTTTATTCCTTTGAGCAGACATTGAAATCTGGGAAAATGTGGATTTAGCTTTTCAAGACACAACCAACAGGAATAATTTGAAATGCGGATGACAATATTTCTTTGAGGGGGAAAATATATATAAAAGCTCCAACAATGTCATGGAATCAATATTTGAAGGTAGTCCTTGGAGAAAAAATGTTTGAAAACCTCTGGGTGTGGGATAGGATCTTGTGGAACTAGAATAAAAGATAAGTAATGGGGATGGATTGACTACTAAATTAGGCAACAAATTTACCAATTATTTTCATTCTGGGTTTCCTTTTGTCCTCAATTTGTCCCATATTCTCTAAGCAGGGGCCAATGTCCTTGGATCCTTCATTGAGTAGATTGGGGCCCAACATTACGCAAGCACAAATACAGTTTTCACTGGAGATGGAAGGTCAGTGGCTAACCTGCTTGTGGAAAGCCAAATGAGAGGAGGATCAGAAGTAGAAGAAGTCTCTTTGAGGAGAGAACTTTTTAAGACCTGGGGAGTGGGAGTGCATCTCTGGAATTTGAATGGTAGGTTTAGGCCTTGTGTGTTGTGGCCTACCAGCCTTCTCAGCGCTCCTGCTCCAAACTGTATCCCATGTGATCCTCTTTAAGCCTTTGACCCACATCATCCCTTCTTCACTTTCATGGCGTGTGAGCATCTTTGGCAAGGCCAGAACTATTGCCCATACTTAGCTACCATCTTCATCCATTGTCATTGCTGGTAGAAAGATAGAATTATAGAAAGTAGGAGCAGAAGTGGGTATTTTGGTAGTTCAAGTCTGTTCTGCCATCCATTAGAATCCTGGTTCATCATCTGACTCAATAGCATGTTCCTTCTTTCCCCCATGAAGTACTGGAAGTTACAATATATTTTTCACTGTTATCTGTCTGAATATGAATCGCGATACAGAATATACTGCACATGAGATCTCTATAATATAAAGTATGATCGAAAACTCTGTGTTCTTGCTTGATAGAATTTAGTAGAATGAGGGGAATCTCATTAAAACTTATTTAATGCTGAGAGGCTGGGATAGGATGGACATAGAGAAAATCGGAGCGACTAGGACCCAAGAGCACTGCCTCAGAGTGAAGGGGCAACTCTTTGGAACCGATATGAGGAGGAATTTCTTCAGCAAGTGATGACTCCATGGAATGCCCAACTGCAGAAGGCTGTGGAGGCCAAGTCATTGACTGTCTTTAAGGCAGAGGTAGATTCTCGTTTAGTAAGGGGATCAAAGGTTACAGGGAGAAGAGGGAAGAATGGGGTTGAGAAACATAGCCGTGGTTGAATGTTAGAACAGACTGGGTGGACCGAATGGCCTAATTCTGCTTCTGTATCTTATGATCTATGTGGTCAATCATGTTTTACATCCATGCTTTTGGTAATAATGATGGAAGGACTTAAAAAAACTCACATGGTTATTTTGTTTTCCTTTTGAATTTGCTGACAGTGCGTGTACCAGAGACAACCACTGTAACCTCGGAGAGTGCCAGTGAAAGTTGGACACTTTTTGAAGGTAAATTATTTCCCCTTGGAATGTGTTAATATGCAATTTTAATGTGCATTTCTGTTCTACAATTAGCCAATGATCCTTGATGGTTAGACAGTGCAGAGGAGATTTACCAGATGGTATAAAAATTCAGGACAGTTAAACATAACAGTACCGTTTCAAGGTGAGCAGCTATCATTGCTTGCTTACTTTGACATAGCCAACTGATATCAGAGACCCTGCCCCTGTACATTTGAAAGTGTCTATTTTTAAACAAATCTTATATTGATACTGCAGTAAAGATCTGATGTTTTTGAGGAATTTTTGGAAATTGTTGCAGAAAATCAAAAACGATCTGAAGAATCCAACACAGATGATCAGTTCTTACTGCTATTTCCTTTTAGGTTTCTCAGTATAAGACTTTTCTCTCATATATGTGGGTATCAGCTTAAAAGAAACAAACCCTCAATCTTTATTAATGGTAACACACAATCTCAATCGTTACCTTCACTTCAATATATTGGCTACTGAGCCCATATAAAAAGCCAAAAGAACTGCAGATGCTGTAAATCAGGAACAAAAACAAAGTTGCTGGAAAAGCTCAGCAGGCCTGGCAGCATCTGTGAAGGAGAAAACAGAGTTAATGTTTCGGGTCCAGTAACCCTCTTCAGACCCTTTCTGAGGAAGAGTTACCAGATCCGAAATGTTAACTCTGTTTTTCCTTCACAGATGCTGCCAGACCTGCTGAGCTTTTCCAGTAACTTTGTTTTTGTTCCTTGATAAAAAGTGTGTTCTTTTGAACTGTGTTAGTTTATGTTTTCAATTTGGAGACAATACCTATGCTTCAAAACATACCTGAAGATTTTTGGGATATCATGAGGTCATGGAAGTTGCTATATAAATGCAACTTTCTTCTTTTCAATTCCGCATAGCTTTAGATTTGTAAAATAACTACTTTTGCAGACTTTCCAAATATTGCCCTTCTCTGTTCCATAGAATCAACATTGATGAAAAGATTTCTTCCCATACTTTAGCTTTGATTGGTCACATAGTAAGTTTATAATTTCGTTGTTTCTTCATCTTATTAATGCCCAAATGGTTTTCATTTCATTGCTGGTCAGCAATGCACTTGGTTCTGCTATCATGTTTGTCTCAGGTCAGCTTACGATCCCTCAACAGCATTACTTTCACCAAGTGATTGGGGCAGCATGGTGGCTCAGTGCTTAGCACAGTTGCCTCACAGCACTAGGGACCTGGGTTTGATTCCACCCTCGGGCAACTGTCTGTGTGGAGTTTGCACATTCTCCCTGTGCCTGCATGAATTTCCTCTGGGTGTTCCCATTTCCTCCCACAGTCCAAAGATGTGCAGGTTAGGTGGATTGGCCATGAGAAATGCAGGATTACAGGGACAGGGTAAAGGAATAGGTCTGGCTGGTATGCTCCTTGGAGGGCCAGTGTCGACTTGATAGGCCGAATGGCCTGCTTCCACACGGTAGGGGCCCTGATTTCTATTCTGGCCTTTTTAAAGTTATGGTTTACATGAGTGGTTGATTCACCCACTTACTCTGGCTCTGTGGGCCCTTTTTAAGGTGTAAGTTCAGAGTTCAGTTTCATAGCTGTGAACGTTATGACATCCTCCCTGTATCTAAAGAGCAGACAAAGGGAAAATCTCACTACAGACTAGATTAAACAGTAGTGAATCCCAGCAAGTACAATTCTTCAGTGACACAGACAGTAATGCTGGGGTCATGACGGTAGCTTACCCAGTCATGTGCTGTTGAGCACAAAATGGAGATTTATTGACCAAAAGCCCCTGTTATCCTTTGACCTCTTTGGCGTGCAAGTCTGTGCTGTTCTCCATTGGACCAGAAAACAAGCAGAAGATGTAATCAATGGGTTGAAAGCTGGAATCCTTTGTGGCAATTCCCAGTGGAAAAGGTTGCTGAGGGAGAGTAGCTTTCAGAGCAAGTCCACTTAAACCATAAAATGTGCAGTGTTGGCCACTGAAAGAAACAAAACCATTTACACATTAGGGTAAGTGAGCAAGAACTAAATAATTAATTTGACATGTTACCCATCAATGATAAAGAAGAGGATGAAATCTCCTTTTGGTGATTTGAGTTCCATATGGTATTCATGCAGATTTATTTTTGAAAAGTATGCAAAGTGCTTACTTTGCAAGATCTGAACATGCAAGTTTATGAATGATCAGCAGGAGTATGCCATTCAGCTCCATGCCCCACACCCAAACAGCCTTCTCTGCCATTCAGTAAGAATCTGGTTGATCAATTGCAGCCTCAAATCCACATTCTTATCTACCCGAGAACCTTTCAACCCTTGAGGAAATGCCTTTTGGAAATCTAAGTACCGTTCCCTTTTTATACACAGCACGTGTTATTTTCTCCAAGAGTTCCAATAGATTAGGTAAAATTTCATAAAACCGTGATGGCTCTTGCTGATTACCTTGAAATGATCCAAGTACATCATTATAGGTTTAACATCTTGCCTCTTACAGATGTTAAGTTACTGGTTCGTAGTTTCCTGCTTTCTGTCTCTCTCCCTTTATTGAGTACTTTTTCTTCTTTATATAATGGGACCATCCTGAATAAAGAGTTTTGGAAAGTTAATGCACCAACTAGCTCGCTTCTTCTTTTAAGACTCTGGGGTGAAGTCCATCAGGACTTGTCAGCCCACAGCTGCAACAATTTTTTCAGTACAACTTCTCTAGTAATTGTTATTTCACAGACTTTATCCCTCTGTTCTGTTTCCTCAGTCATCATGTTTATCAAATGCACAATACCTGTTCAAATCATCTGCCATTGTCTTAATTTTCATCATTAATTCTGAAAACAAAATGCTGGAAATCATAATGGGTCAAGTAACATCTACGGAGAGAGATCAAGCTAATATTTCAAGTCTAAATGATGTAATCTGAATAGATATGATGTAGGTGAAGGAATTTGCGAGAATGGGACAGAATCCCTGCAGGATGTGGGGTGTTCAGATGATGCCACCTTCCAAAGCCGTGCTTCTTTCTTCCAAAACAGTGGTTTCCCACCCATTGAGGATGACAGGGTCCTCAACAGCATCTGACCCATCACTTGTGTGGGTTTCCTCCGGGTGCTCTGGTTTCCTCCCGCAGTCCAAAGATGTGAAGGTTAGGTGGATTGGCCATGCTAAATTGCCCATAGGGATGTGTAGATAAGGTGGGTTATAGGGGGATGGGTCTGGGTGGGATGCTCTGAGGTTCGGTGTGGACTTGTTGGACCAAAGGGCCTGTTTCCACACAGTAGGGATTCTATGATTCTGCACTTCTGTCCTTGCCCCTTCCCATCACTCACAACTGCATAATCGGGCCCCTCTTGTCCTAATTTTTTTGTACTAATAATAGCCTCCACATTCATTCTGCACCATTTCAGACAACTCCAGCAGAATGCCACCACCAAACACATCTTCCTCTTACTCCTGTAGTCTGCATTTTTCTGGGATCATTCCTTCAGGGATACTCTAAGCCATTCATCGACCACCAACACTAGGACCCTTCCCACGGCACCTTCCCATGTAACCACAGAAGGGGCAACACCTGCCCCTTTTCTTCTCCTCCCTCGTCACGATCCAAGGCCCTAAACAGTCTTTCCATGGTGAAGCAGCATTTCTCCTGTACCTCCTGCAATCTTGTGTATCGTATTCGGTGCACCCAATGTGGCCTACTCTATATTGGAGAAACCAAACGCAGACTGGGGGACCACTTTGCAGAATAACTCCGGTCTATGTGCAAGCAGGAGCCTATCATTTTAAGATGTCCACATGTCCATCCGTGGCATATGCTGTTATGCTCCGGTGAATCATACTGCAAACTGGAAGAACAAAATCTCATAGGTACTTTACAACATTCTGGACTTAATATTGAGTTTACCACCTTCCAAATTGTGAACCCACTCCCATTGCTTTCCTGTCTTTCAGCGTTACTTATTACATTCTCTGTCACCATGTCCTCTCCATCTGCACCCCCCCCCCCCTCACAAATCTCAGTGGGACAGTTTGTTCTTTCCAGCCTGGCAATTAGACACAACATTGTTTTGCCATTCTCACATTCTGATTCATTAATCTCAGCTATCAACGTTCTTTCACCCTCAACATTCCACACCCCCTCCCCTCCACCACTATTGCATAAACCTTCCCCCTCCAAACAACTCTTCAGAGCTGAAGAGTTATCTAGAATCAAAATGTTAGCTTGCTTTCTCTCCAGGAATGTTGCCTGACCCACTGTGATCTCCAGCAATTTTTACTTTCTTTACAGATTCCAGCATCTGCAATAATTTGCCCTTCCCTTATTCTCCAGTCCCACTTTCTATAGGGCCAATACTCAATTTATTGTTAGCTATTTTCTATTTTAAATATTGATAGAAAGTCGCTAAACTATCTGCTCCTATTTTTCTGGTGAACTTTTTCTTGTATTCCAATTTTTCTCTTTTTATATTTTTTTGTTCATATTATTTACTGCTTTTTTATGTTCTTTCCTGTCTTCTGACCTACTGCCTGTCTTTGCACAATTGTGTGCTTTTTCCTTAAGTTTGGTGCTATCTTTAGCATTTCTAGTTAACTGTGGATGGTGGGTCTGTCCCTTTGGAATTTTTCTTGCTCGTTAGAATGTGTCTATTCTGTATGTTCTGAAATATCTCCTAATGCATTTCTATTGACCTATGGTTTAGCTAATTTGCCAGTTCACTTCAGCCAGCTGTGCTTCCCAGCTCTCTCAAATGTGATTATTTGAATTTAAATTGTACAAAAGTCCCACTTGTCTCCCTCAAATGGAATGTAAAATTCAGTTCTATTGCAGTTGCTGCTGTCTAGTGGTGCCTTCGTTGAGGAAATTCCCCAATCCTATCTCATTGCACAATACCAGGTCAACACCAGAACTGTTTTGCTGAAGTATCTTAGAATTATAGAAACCCCATCATGTGAAAGCTGACCATTCAGCCCATTGACTCCACACTGACCCTCCAAAGAGCATCTCACCAAGACCCACCTTCCCACCTTATCCATAAAACCCTACACTTTCTATGGCTAATCCAACTAGCCTTCATATCCTTGGACATTGGACAATTTAGCATGGCCAATCCACCTAAGTGGCACAGCTTTGGACAGTGGATGGAAACCAGAGCACCTGGAGGAAACCCACATCTTTACATTGACTGTTTAATTCCTTTTGATGTTGCAGAGGGAGAACTTGCTTCTGTGAATTTTGTGTCCAGGTTCTAGTTTCAAAATTCAATTTGTCCAAGTTGGGCCCTGCCCAGGAAACTGGCAATGCCCCCAGCTCTAAGAGACAAGAATCAGACAATTGTGCTGGCTTGGGAAGTTTGTGTTTCTTTTCTTATGTGCACACGCATGAGTTGGCATCAGTTTTAGTGAAATCTAGCCAATGCATTTTAAGCACAAATTCCAAAATTTAGTGAAAACAAAAAATGGTGTCTCAACTTACTCTGACAAATAATAGTTACCTAAACATCACGGGGTGACCAATCTTCTGAAATTCTCCTAGAGTCTACAGAAATGAGATATTAATTGCCCAAACAATACCAAGAGAGAGGGGAGAAAATTCAGAGACTGGGTAATGGTATTTTGAAGAGCAGGATATGAGGAGATATTCGGGAATCTATCCAGCCAGCTACAGTTGGAAATCTGAGAACAGCATCTGGCAAACTGTTCTGGAACCTTCTATCACTGGCCTTTCAATTATTAATAAGTTATGCGGCGTTAGCCTTTTTGCATGAAACTGAAAATTTCAGGAGGAAATGGTTATCATTAGCATCACTACAGCTCCAGGTTACTGTGGGTATGTCCTGTGATCTTGCAAACAGTTCAGCTCAATGAAAGATCAATAAAACCTCATAGCGAAACCTTGATATGCAGTGACCGACTGATATTTGGTGACAATCTATGCAGGAGGCTCTCCTTAAAATAGAGAAAAATCTCTTCAGCTAAATAATGGTGATACATAGGATCTAACACCTGAAACTGCGTATTAAGGATTGACATAAAGCTTCAAGAACCGTCACAAATAAGTAACATTATTAATCGCTTGCAGATCCACTTCTGGAAACGTCCACTGTATTGATTTCCAAGAATCCTAAGGAAGTACGGACAATATTTGGAGGTAAAGTGTTTTTGCTGTGCCAAATTAATTCTGAGCTCTGGAGCAGGGAAAACAATCATGCATGATATTGTTCTCGTAAGGTTATATTTGGCACTTGAGTTTTAAGTACCAATCAAAGTCTTCAGTCTGAAGAGCAAGATTTAAGAGCGTAGCAGAATATTTTTTCTTTTGTAGATGGAAGTATTAATGTTGCAAACTACTCTGTGGCATGCACAGGGTGGAAATGCAAATAGTGTGTGTAGTTTTGGTTTCATTTCTTTAAGGAAGGATGTAAATGTATTGGAGAAAGTTCAAAGGAGGTTTTCCAGACTGATAACAGGAGTAAGCGTGTTGTTTGATGAAGGAAAAATTGAACAGGCTTGACTTGTTTCCATTAGGGCTTAGAGTGAGGGATGACTTCATTGAAGGTTATAAGATTGTGAACAGTCTTGCCAAGGTGGGCATGGAAAGGATCTTTCCTCTTTTGGGCAGTCTTGACCTAGGGCACATTAGGAGGTGCCCTTTCGAGGGTAGGGATGAGGAGAAACTTTTCTGACATTTGAATCACTTTGAAACTCTCTCATGGCAGTGGGACGTGGACTCATTGAGTATTTTTAAGGCAGAGTGTTATGGACCAGACCAAACTACCTCAAAATATATGAAGAAAATAGCCTAGATCCTAACCTTGTCTTATTTTAATCGCAAGTGCCAGCTGTTGTGATCCGGCTGCAATTCAACTGGTGAAACTATCAATCTTGAAGCAAACACATTTTATTCATACACTACAGTTAAAATACAACAAAAGAAAGAATTTACTTAACTCTATTCTGTTAAGTTTTCTGATAATAGATTATTTAACTACTAACTAACTATTCCAATGTAGTGGCATCCCATAAATGCACACTTGGCAAAGGCAAATTCAGTAAAATAGATTGTCTCACATGCAGTTCTCCAGTCCAGGAGGACAGAACATTAAGAGAAAATTCAGAGTAGCAGGGAGTGATGGATTGTAGCTTCCAAACCCAGCTTCAAGATACCAGCAACTGCTGCTGGAAAACTAAAAATAAAAATCTTGGTTCTAGGGGAACTTGACACCACCCATTAAGGCTGCTTCTATTGTTCCAACTTTAAAACAAAAACTTCAGGCCTCACCAGCTATTTACTCTGTTGGCTCTGGAGTAGACCAGCCACAGTTTTATTGAATAGTGCAGCACATTCAAAGAGCTGAAAGACCTTTGTCTGCTGTTACATTACATGCAACATTTGATACCAAAGCAGTTATAGTCAGTTGCGGGAGATGAGTAAAGAGCTATTGAAAGTGTTGAGGCTTTGAACGAAGAGAGGAGGTGTATAAGTATAGCAGAAGATATCCTCCCTGTGAGACTAAAACAACTAAACTGGACTCTGTCTGAGAAATGAATATAGGGAGCAGCTGATGCAAAAGAGGTCTGAGATGGAAGAGAGGAGTTAATGTAATGTAGGTAAAGCAGAGATCATAACTGATAAAATCATGGAGCGGCAAGTGAATGAGAGATGAAACTTTTTTTGCATTTAGTGCCTTGGACAGACAGCTAGGCTGGTAAGTTCAAGACAGCAGGATATGACAAGAAAGGATCGGTAGACAGCTTAGTTTGGACAACTTGGATTTATGAAGGGTGGAGCATTCAACTCGCATATTAAAACTCATTTTAATCCATGTTTCACAGGGATAATTGACACAGGGAGGGGTGTAGAAAACATGTGAATTTGACACAAGGCTGAAGGAAATAGTCAATTAGCCAAATATTTAAGCACCTTTTAAAAACAAAAAAAACTTCCTTCTTCCCTGATGTAGCTATTTAAGTTTACATCCGGCTCAGGTTCGGTGATCTTATTCAATCAATGCATCTTGATGCAAGTTCCCTCAAACATTTAGAAAACCATTACATTTTTGGCCTGCTTTATCTACAGTGTCGATGTCAGCTGTGACTCAGGCTATGATGCTCTCATTGCTTAGTCAGATAATAATCCCTGCCAGAGAGTTAAAAATCCTAACCTAGTCTGAGAAATTCATGCAACTGAGTGTGTGCTGAACAGTCTGAATATACAAACCAGGAGTACACCATTCAGTCCTTTTTTGATCTCGCTTTATCATTCATTTAAGGTACAAGGTCATGAGATTGTAACCTCAAATCCACATTCCAACTATCCGGACTAACCTTTCAGCCCCTTTCTTACAAAGAATCTATCAACCTATGCCTTAAAAATAGTTGAGGACTCTGCTTTCACCACATTCTCTTTCACCACATTGTCTGAGAATTCCTAGGACACTCAACCCTGCAAAAATTTCTGTTGATCTCTCTTTTACATGGGTGACCCCCTAGTTCTAGATCCTCCCAAGGGAGGAAAAATCCTCTTCACATCTACCCTCTTAAGACATTTATGCTTCAATCAAGTCATTTACTCTTCTTTAAACCCAGTATGTAGAAGCTGGCCTATCCAAACTTTCTTCAAGACAATCCAGGTGCTAGACGAGTAAACCGTCCCTGAACTCCATCCAACACACTTGCATCTTTTCTATAAATAAGGAAGACAATACTGTACACAGTACCCCAGATGTGGTTTCATGGTGCTCTCTAATGTTTTAACGAAGATCTGTAGCTCATGTTGTTGGAGTTGAAGTCTGGTTCGCCGAGCTGACTGATTTTCACGCAAATGTTTCATCTCCCTCCTGAGTGACATCTTCAGTGCTGTCTCGCCTCCATTGAAGCGCTGATGGTCGGTCCTGCCCTGAATTTATATATGTGATACACAAAATACCATGCAGCAACTGTGGGAAAGGCAAGCAGGAAACTCACCACCAGGATACAAAAACATCAACACACAGCAAAACAGCATGACTGACTCTCCCTTCTATCAATACACTCCAACATAGGAGGCCAACGCTTTAACTGGGACAAAGTTACAGTACTAGGACAAGCAAAACAAAGACAAGCATGAGAATTCCTGGAAGCCCGGTTTTCAACCACCAGTGCGATAAACAAACATGTTGAAATAGATCCCATCTTCACATCGTTACAGTACAAAACTGGAAACAAGACTGCCCACCATGACAAACCAGACAGTGCAGCGCTCCCTCAGCACTGACTCTCCGACCATGTAAACTCAGAACTGGACAGAACAACAGCGCTTCATTGGAGGCCAGACAACACTGAAAATGTCACCTAGAAAGGAGACAAAACAATTGCATGAAAACCAGTCAGCTCGCAAACCAACCAACAACTCCAAGAGTCCTGTCTAAAACTGAAGCATGACTTCCTACTTTTGTATTTAATACTCCTTGCAATAAATGAGAGCATTATATTCGCTCTTCTAATTACTTGCTGTACCTGCATACCACCCTTTTGTTAATCCATGCACAAAGACAACAGATCCCTCTGCCTTTCAGAGCTCTACCATCTCTCATTATTGAAATAATATGCTACTTTTTATTTCTCCCGTCAAAGTGGACAACTTTACGTTTTTGTTTCACTCACTCAAGCTATTAGATACTTTTTATAACCCCTTGGTGTCCTCTTCCACACCTCCTGTCCCTTTCTCCAAGCCATTTGTATAAATTGTAAACAGTTGAGGTCCCAGATCTCTTTGGCACACTACTCATTATAGCTTGTCCACCTGAAGAAGACCTATTTACACCTATGCTGTGCTTCCTGTTAGTCAGCCAGTCTTCTGCCCAGGCCAATGAACTACAGCCAACGCCAAGAGTTCCTGCTTTCCACCATAACCTCTGAAGCAGCACCTTTTCATAAGCCGTCTTGAAATTTAATTGCAGTAAATCCCCTGGTTCCCCTTTATTCACAGCATAATAAAGGATCCTGAAAGACCTGCAATAGACTGGTCAAATATGATTTTCCTTTCACAAAACCATGTTGACTCTATCTGATGACCTTGAACTGAAAGTGCAAGCTTTTGGATGAAATGTTAAACTGACAATTTGTAAATTTGTTTGAGGTAAAATCAATTGTTGCTTTAATTTTGAAGAATAATGCAGTTCTCTTGTTTGTTCTTGCAAGTATTTATAGCCCCAATCAACATCACTAAAGACAGATTAATTAATTGCTGTATTTGGGAGTTTGCTGTAAAATCTCTTGCATTGCTACCGTGACTACACTTGAAAAATATTGGATTGGCTATAAGGTGCTTTGACACATTTAGAGAACTTGAATTTGTATAGTACCTTTTTTATATACAATCAGCCAAAGCAGTTGTAACAATTATACTCTATTATTAATTCAAGTTATAACGAAGTATTGCTTAATTTCATAGACTAAAGAAGACCATTCCTTTTTCTGTGAAACGGAATATAAATAGGAAGGGTCTGGAGGGATATGGGCCAAATGCTGGCAAGTGGAACTAGATGAATTTAAGATATCTGCTCGGCATGGACAGGTTGAACGAATTGGGTCTGTTTCTGTGCTGTACATCACTATGACTCTCTGAATATATTTTTGCCAGCAGAAAGATTACTTGCTAAGACATTAATTGACCATCATATTTTATGTTGTAGGAATCCTGCATCTGTTAATGTTTGTGTCTTGTTTTCAGATCTGTATCTTTATGTTACATTGGTGTGCTCCCTGGGGATTATATCGATGATGCTTTTCGCAGCCATTATCATTTGCCAGACTTTGAAGAGCAGGAAGAAAACAAGAGGTGACTGTGATAATCCAGAATATAAAGTTGATACATTTATACGTCTCCCTTTTATCAGACAACATCTTATTTATCCAGTTTTGTTTTGTGGGCTC
Source organism: Stegostoma tigrinum (assembly GCF_030684315.1). NCBI lineage: Eukaryota > Metazoa > Chordata > Chondrichthyes > Orectolobiformes > Stegostomatidae > Stegostoma > Stegostoma tigrinum. The sequence goes on along the minus strand of NC_081390.1, from coordinate 10,488,017 downwards.
AGAACTTAATTGTTTTTGTGTTTCTTTTACAGGGAGAAAATATTTGACCAAGTGTCCCAATAGCAGGTATTGCCTCTTAGTAAATCTGTTGTGAATTTTGCCAATGTTTATGCTTGTTTATTCAGCAGCTCCTTTGCCAACTCCAAGCTCTACTTGGTCAGATGTATTGCTAGGAAAAGACTCTTCCTCTACCCTAACACCATTCACCACAGCCTTGGAAGTGCGCTGCCTACTGCCTACACACACATAAGTGTAACAGTTTGAATCTGACACAAAGCTGGGTGGCAGTGTGAAATGTGAGGAAGATGTTATGAGAATACAGGGTGGCTTGGACAAGCTAGGTGAGTGGACAGATGCATGGCAAATGCAGTTTAATGTGGATAAATGTGTGGTTATCCACTTTGGTGGCAAGAACAGGAAGGCAGATTACTATCTAAATGGAGCCAAGTGAGGTAAAGGGGAAGTTCAACGAGATCTGGGTGTTCTTGTACACCAGTCAATGAAAGCAAGCATGCAGGTACAGCAGGCAGTGAAGAAAGCTAATAGCATGCTGGCCTTCATAACAAGAGGAGTTGAATATAGGAGCAAAGAGGTCCTTCTGCAGCTGTACAGGGCCCTGGTGAGACCACACCTGGAGTATTGTGTGCAGTTTTGGTCTCCAAATTTGAGGAACAACATTCTCGCTATTGAGGGAGTGCAGCGTAGGTTCACAAGGTCAATTCCCAGAATGGCGGGGCTATCATATGTTGAAAGACTGGAGCGACTGGGCTTGTATACACTTGCGTTTAGAAGGATGAGAGGGGATCTGATTGAGACGCATAAGATTATTAAGGGTTTGAACACTCTGGAGGCAGGAGGCATGTTTCTGCTGATGGATGAGTCCAGAACCAGAGGACACAGTTTAAAAATAAGGGGTATGCCATTTAGAACAGAGTTGAGGAAAAACTTCGTCACCCAGAGAGTGGTAGATATATGGAATGCACTGCCCCAGAAGGCTGTGGAGGCCAAGTCTCTGGGTACTTTCAAGAAAGAGATGGATAGAGCTCTTAAAGATAGTGGAATCAAGGTTATGGGGATAAAGCAGGAACAGGATACTGATTGTGGATGATCAGCCATGATCATAATGAATGGTGGTGCTGGCTCGAAGGGCTGAATGGCCTACTCCAGCACCGATTGTCTATTGTCTTTTGTCTATTGTCTATTGAATCTCTCACCTATGGCATTTGTTTGTGTAAGTGAAAGCTCTGCACACTCAGGAATTATGGGCTGCTGAGCATTAAGAGCTGGGCTGTTTGCTTCAGGCCCTTGAAGATTAATCTCGTTCATCAATCTGCATTTGAATCCATCTTGCAGTTTTGAAACAGCCTTTGCTTTCTTGAGGACCTTTGGAACTCTGTTCCAGAAAAAAATAGCAGAAGCAGTGTCCTTTTGAACACTTTTAAGGATTGCTGTTGAGCATAGGGGTGAAAGGTACTCGGGATGGTTGGGAAAGTGGATTTGAGTTCACAATTGTAACAGCTGCGATCTTATTGAACAGCAGAGCAGGTTCAAGAGGCTCAATGGCCTACTCCTGTTTCTAGTCAAAAGTAACAAGCTCTGGCCCCTACAGCGATGCTCACACGCCCACGAAACAATTAAAAGACAATGTGAAGCACAGAGGGAGTAGGTAAGAACTGCACTTCGCCAAAGCTGTCACTTCCTTTTGTCTGAGTTTTAACTAGCAGCTGGTTACCTCTTCATGTGGAGATCAGATAGTGAGTACTAACCACGTGGAATTTGAAATAACAGTTTTGTGTTTTACAGCTCAGGAGAAACGGTGATGAGTACAGGCAGCACGTCCCTCCTACAACCCAAATCAGAAAAGAAAAAGGGCATAGTACAAGACCCACCACCTCCAATTCCAGTTAAAAGTAGGTTTGTCTCAACTGATCATACTTTGTGCAATTTAATTTGAAACAATATTGATATAGTCTAACTGTCATTTCTACTCATGTTCTCTGTGACACTCTTGAGCAAATTATTTACTGAGTTTCTCTGGCAATAGCAAACTGCATTTATATAGATCCTTTAATGAAGAATAATGTTATGGTGCTCTATATAACAATTGTGATTTTGCTTTAGAAGTATTCCAATGGCTGAGAGATCATTTGAGATATATGTAAAATGGGAAACATGTGAAAACAATTTCTCTTTCTCTTCCCCTAAACCACCTGGGATGCCACGGTGGCTCAGTGGTTAGCACTGCTGCCTCACAACGCCAGGGACCAAGGTTCAATTCCAGCCTCGGGCGACTGTCTGTGTGGAGTTTGCATATTCTCCCTCTGGGTTTCCTCTGGGTGCTCCGGTTTCCTCCCACAGGCCAAAGATATGCGGGTTAGGGTGGATTGGCCATGCTAAATTGCCCCACAGTGTCCAGGGATGTACAGGTTAAGAGCAAGATTACAGGGATGGGGTGGGGTGTGGGTCTAGGTGGGATGCTCTTCGGTGGGTAGGCGGGGACTCAATGGGCCAAATGGCCTGCTTTCACATTGTATTCACCTACATAGGTCCCATCACCAATCTTGATTTTAGTCATTGTAGCAGAAAGGATGTGCTGATTTCCCTCTGGTAACTTTGTAGTAACATTGGCTGGGTCCTCCCCGTTGTACAGACCTCAGGTGAGAACAAACCTTGACTGGGGTGAATAGAAACAAAATACTGCGGGTGCTGGAGAAAACAGAACAATTAAAAAAAAATTGCTGGAGAAACCCAGCAAGTCTGGCCACATCTATGGAGAGAGAAAGAGTTGAGTCTAATTACAGGTCGGCACAACATCATGGGCCGAAGGGCCTGTACTGTTCTATGTTCTACCATTCTTTGGAAATGACGACTGAGTAAAGGCAGCATGTTGCTCCCACAACCTAAAAGAGAACAGGAATAATGGGAACTGCAGATGCTGGAGAATCCAAGATAACAAAGTGTGGGGCTGGATGAACACAGCAGGCCAAGCAGCACCTTAGGAGCACAAAAGCTGATGTATCGGGCCTAAGGGTCTAGGCTTGAAATGTCAGATTTTGTCCTCCTAAGATGCTGCTTGGCCTACTCTGTTCATCCAGCCCCACACTTTGTATCTAAAAGAGAACAGGAACAGTTTGCAGTGAATGGACTTCAATGACGCTCCTTCTTGTTGAACATTTCCAGATTCTCACTGAAACATTGACTATTTGGCTGAGATATTAGAATGTTACCAGCAATTTGGCCATAGTGCTGAGAGATAATTGTCAGCAAATATAGAGGTAGCACTGAGTGCATTTGAGACAGGCTAGCCAAGCGAGGAGTCTAGCTAATAAAGTGTGGAGCTGGATGAACACAGCAGGCCAAGCAGCATCTCAGGAGCACAAAAGCTGATGTTTTGGGCCTAGACCCTTCATCAGAGAGGGGGATGGGGTGAGGGTTCTGGAATAAATAGGGAGAGAGGGGGAGGCGGACCGAAGATGGAGAGAAAAGAAGATAGGTGGAGAGAGTATAGGTGGGGAGGTAGGGAGGGGATAGGTCAGTCCAGGGAAGATGGACAGGTCAAGGAGGTGGGATGAGGTTGGTAGGTAGGAGATGGAGGTGCAGCTTGGGGTGAGAGGAAGGGATGGGTGAGAGGAAGAACAGGTTAGGGAGGCAGAGACAGGTTGGACTGGTTTTGGGATGCGGTGGATGGAGGGGAAGAGCTGGGCTGGTTGTGTGGTGCAGTGGGGGGAGGGGACGAACTGGGCTGGTTTTGGGATGCGGTGGGGGAAGGGGAGATTTTGAAGCTGGTGAAGTCCACATTGATACCATTGGGCTGCAGGGATCCCAAGCGGAATATGAGTTGCTGTTCCTGCAACCTTCGGGTGGCATCATTGTGGCACTGCAGGAGGCCCATGATGGACATGTCATCTGAGGAATGTGAGGGGGAGTGGAAATGGTTTGCGACTGGGAGGTGCAGTTGTTTATTGCGAACCGAGCGGAGGTGTGCTGCAAAGCAGTCCCCAAGCCTCCGCTTGGTTTCCCCAATGTAGTGGAAGCCACACCAGGTACAATGGATACAGTATACCACATTGGCAGAATTGCAGGTGAACCTCTGCTTAATGTGGAAAGTCATCTTGGGGCCTGGAATAGGGGTGAGGGAGGAGGTGTGGGGGCAAGTGTAGCACTTCCTGCGGTTGCAGGGGAAGGTGCCGGGTGTGGTGGGATTGGAGGGCAGAGTGGAGCGAACAAGGGAGTCAGGGGTGGGGATGGAAAAATGTCTTGGGTGGTGGGGTCGGATTGTAGATGGCGGAAGTGTCGAAGGATGATGCGTTGTATCCGGAGGTTGGTGGGGTGGTGTGTGAGAACAAGGGGGATCCTCTTTGGGCGGTTGTGGCATGGGCGGAGTGTGAGGGATGTGTTGCGGGAGATGCGGTCAAGGGCGTTCTCGACCACTGTGGGGGGGAACGTTGCGGTCCTTGAAGAACTTGGACATCTGGGATATGCGGGAGTGGAATGCCTCATTGTGGGAGCAGATGCGGTGGAGGCGGAGGAATTGGGAATAGGGGATGGAATTTTTGCAGGAGGGTGGGTGGGAGGAGGTGTATTCTAGGTAGCTGTGGGAGTCGGTGGGCTTGAAATGGACATCAGTTACAAGCTGGTTGCCTGAGATGGAGACTGAGAGGTCCAGGAAGGTGAGAGATGTGCTGGAGATGGCCCAAGTGAACTGAAGGTTGGGGTGGAAGGTGTTGGTGAAGTGGATGAACTGTTCAAGCTCCTCTGGGGAGCAAGAGGTGGCGCCGATACAGTCATCAATTGTAATGGAGGAAGAGGTGGGGTTTGGGGCCTGTGTAGGTGCGGAAGAGGGACTGTTCCACGTAACCTACAAAGAGGCAGGCATAGCTGGGGCCCATGCGGGCGCCCATGGCAACCCCCTTTGTCTGTAGGAAGTGGGAGGAATCGAAAGAGAAGTTGTTGAGGGTAAGGAGTCTAGCTCATTCGTTTCGGGAACAATGGCATTTTTCTGTCGATTTCACTGAAGCAGTTTACAGGGTACTTGAAAATTTTTGAATATTTTTGAGATGGTGACAATTTTGTCACTTTCAGAAGCATTTAACAGTATCAAAAATATGTTTTCCCGTGCTGACTAGTTGAATGGTTTTGTGACAAAGCTGTCACTTCAAAAAGTTATTTTGAACTTTTGTTTTTAAAGAGAGATTGTAAGGCAGAGGTGATGATGCTGTCTCAAGAAAGTAAGTAATTTGTGAGGCCTTGAGTTTTTTTTTTCAAAAGTTGGAGCAATGGAAGCAGTCTGGATGTGGCCAGCTGTCTCAAACCAGGCTTTCTAGTTTTTGTTTTTTGGTTTTTAGGTTTAGTTTTAAGCATAAACCGTTGAGGCCTCAAAAGAGTTGGAGCTTCAGTGAATGTCTCCTCATTGCTACTTTGTCTGAAGTGTTTTCCTCTTGGATTTGGGAACTGCCTGTGAGCATCTATGTCTAGATTTGTTTTTTTGCCTACGGACATGTTTATGGGATGTTACTAATATGGGTACAGTTGATTAGCAATAAGTTCTGTTTCTATTATTTGGTTAGGTTTTCCAATAGTTAGGTTATTGTAAATTCTTTATTTTGTTTGTATTTTATTTGCATTGTATGAATAATTTTGTGTTTTGTTCGATTTCAAGTAATTTGACCAGTCACATTGCATCTGGAGCACAGCACTTCACATCTACCTTTTAAAATAAGTAAAAGTTCGGGGGCGAGGCTACCTTCTTAAATATATATTGAGGTGGTCTGGTCAGGTATATAACAGTTTGCTCAGTTAATCGTATCATAACTCTTCCATAGTATTGCAGAAGCCTGATGTTTGGAGGTGGAAGATTATATTCAAATAATGATAAAACCCTCATGTTTGCCATGTGCCTGGCTTTTTCTGTTGAATTATTTGTGGGACACTTCAGAAGATATTTATCTGTTGTTTGGAAAGTTATTGTGGGTCTCATTTCTGAATTAGAGATCCGTACCAGCAAAACTGCTAATTTTAAATGGACTGTACCATTGCGATGTGTAATACAGGGTTTTACAGACAACAATGGATGTTTGTAACCTAAATGAAAATGACCATGACAATCTTCTTATTCTGCTTATTTTTGCTTTAACTCAGTTTTATCTCTTTTTGTTTCATGTTCTACCCTTGCTTGCTGGGCTGGAATTTCACACTGATTTGCAACTTCAGCCCATTACTTGAGTTGCTTCTGTGTCTACTCTCCAAAGCCTTTCCCTTCACCAAATAAAGAGAGATCTGAGGACACAATGACCCTGTATTTTTTGCAGTTTCACGTGACTGTTCAAATCCAGTCCAATGCAGCAATTCGGTCATGCCTTACAGGTTTCTTACATTTTTTTCCCTCTTCCATTGCTTTGGAACAGAACACTGACTGTCTTGTCAGTCTGAATGCAAGAGAAGAGCAGAAACCCTTTTATAATTACACGGATGATACTCTTTGTGCAACTGATATCTGATGTTGGCTAAATGAATGAATGAACCCTGCTTTCTTCCCTCCTGACCTTGTGTCGTCAATTGTTTCTCAAAGAACTGTACAGTTTGAGCTGTCTGTTCCTAGTCTGCCAATTAAGCTGTATTCTGGGAAAAGAGATGTAAGCGCTGCCCTTTCCGGCATTCCAGCTATTCCCGCTTACACAGTTAACAGTAATAAAGGCCTACTTAGGATATCAATCAACTCAAATACATAAAGGCCATTTGACTGCTGAAGAATTGATTGATGGAGACTGCTTGTAATTGCTGGCAGATGCCTAACCCTCCCTGTGACACTGCTATTAATGAATTAGTGGAAATCTAATTAATGGACCAAGCTGATGGCCAGCATTTTATTTACTTACCTTACGTGATTTGCATTGCTCACAATCATTTTAGTCTTTTACTACCATAAAGAATTAGCCTGTCTGCAAACAGACAACCAGAAATGTCCCATGTTGTTCTTATTATACTAGCTTAGTTTCTATAGCATGGACAAGATGTATATCAGACATATGCATCCATCTGTAAATGCAAGATGCTGTTGAAGCCCATTTATAATTCCCAAACAGCTGATCGGTAAATTAAAATCTGACAATGTATTGATGTCCCATGAGTCTTATTCTAGCTCCTGCTCTAAGACATTAGCGAGTGTAAAGATCTACAGAAACCACCACATTTTTTTTTAATGTTACAGCATAATCTTTGGAATTAATCAGAAGCTAACATGCTAATAGCCCAGTGCACTGGAAAGCAAATGTGACTGTATAAGTTGACTCATAGCTCTGTAATGCCAACAGTGCCAAAGGGACCACTGACCTTGCTGGGACTAGAGGCAGTGTCACTCCCAGGATGGAGAGGAGATTGAGTGTGGTTGGTTGTGTCAAGGATGGGAAGGGAAACACCATTTGGGAGGGAGGATGGTAGAGAGGGCAGGTCAAGGGTTGGACAGGGATGTTGGATAAAGGGAGCGTGTGCGGGAAAGGTGATACTGCGATTGTGAATTATGGAAGAACGCACCCCCCCCCACCTCCTTTATCAGCCGTGTGGCCAGCAGCAGAAATGGCTACAGGATTGGTTAAGAGCCTCAATCAAGCATGCTGGGAATTTTGTTCAAGCTAGCCTAAACTCTAACCTCCGTTGAAAATGCAGCCAGGATGTGATATGTCCTGCAGTTTCCTGTGCTGACCAAACAAAGGTAGTGTCATGGTGGATGGCTTGACAGATTGGCACCTTAATTATCTGGAATGTGGCTGTTTAACATTTTGGTATTGTTTGCTCATTAACACCATTGGCTGGAATCAAATGGTTTTGGTCAATTCATTGGCTGAGTGCTAGAGAAGTTTCTGGAAATAAGCACATTTACTGATAGAAGGTAACAGAATAAAGGATTTTTCAGGAGTGAGCCTTCGAGACCAGCATTCGAGAAACATGTGCTCTGAAGTGAGAGAATTGTGAGGCAAATCTACACAAGGTGAAAGATTAGCCACTTCACTCAAATCGGAATGGTATTTGTTTCAAGCCAAATTTATAATCCAGAGTTGGCTTAAATGTGGGTTAAGGCCAAATAACGGAAGATATAGTTAAATGTTGAAGTTAAATTAGACAAAGTAAATGGTGCAACGAATGTATGCTTGATATTGAGTATTATGCTTGGAGCTAAAATAAAGAAGTGTTTGTTTAAGTAAATTCTGAGTCAACTCCATGTCTTTTGTCTGTCACACAAGGAAAGGACACTTGAGTAAAAGGTTTGAGAACTCTTGGGAAACAGGCAACAACTGATAATCTCTTTAAATAAACAGTTGGGTTGAAATGAAATGAGTTGATGATCCCTCACTTGTTCAGGAATGAGTTTGACAGGGTATTAGTAGGAGTACATGACTCCAAAATGGATGCCATTGGTAGAGGTCAACCTGATTGACTCCTTGGTCTATCTGTTCTGCATTCTTCCAGCAGCTTCACACAACAACACCTTTGCTAACGTGACATCACTCAATTTATGGTCATTTGTGTGAGAGTGAGTTAGTGTGGCTTAAAAGTCTGTAGTCTCAGTAGTACCCTGGCAGTGCTGGTGCACAATGAGTAAGTGGGCGTTTCATGTTTTTCCTTTGACTGATGATCAATTTAATTTTCTCATGTCCATGTAATTTTATCCAAGAAAATTTAGTCAATGTGCAATTCTAATTGGAATTCTTTAATGGAAGAGTGGGATAACGATGACGAATGCAGCGGCCTGGAATCCAAAAGTGAACCCAGTGATGAAATTCATCCAATCGTTCCAACCATCCCGATCCCTATTTGAGTGGTTTCCTCTGAATCCATTATTAAAGATTTTTGTGCTGAGCAGAATAATTATGATAAGTTCTTAACACATCCTATAAGTGATGGATTGCATTTCATGGATATTTTCTTTATCCTTCAGCAATGTAACATTTCTCAATTCACTGCAAAAAGTCTAAGGCTCGAAATCGGTTTGTCCTTGATCCTTTGTTATAAGGCATAAAGCAGAAACAGCTTTTACCAATTTATGCTATAACATACAGGTGAACTATTCCGATATGGAAAATAATTATAGAGATCTCTAATATGTATAGCACCCAAATGTTGACCCATGCAGCAAGTGCTTGCAGATCAGCATGAAACGTGGCTGCAGACTCTCAACCACTCACATGTTTCAAGCCTCACAATATGTACTAACTGCGAAACTTTTTTTCAGAGCTCAGACATTCCTTGATTAAGCTGAACCACAAGAGTATTGCCAGTATGTTTACTTAGTTAAACAATGCACTGTTTTGAGTGTGTACATAATAATGATGGCTTGTACATGCTAGTGTGAACTTCATGTACCATATGTTGAGAGCTTGGAGTTGTAATCTTGCTGAATTTTTTAAAAAAAGCCCTCTTCCCTCCTTCCTTCATCTATTCATTTTCACTCACTTTTCTGTATTTTGGTTCACCCCTTCACCTTCATAGCTGTGTTCTATAATTTACATTTGCAACATGTTCCACACAGATTAGGTAACTCCTACGTAACAGCTAAACAGTTGAAGACAGTGTGAGGCCCACTTAATAAAAGGAATTTAAAACCAGTCATTCCAAGGTTTCTGAAAAAAGAGTCATGCTTTACTTAGTGTCTGCATTTTATATCAATATCTGCCACTCTCTTTCTCTCTCCACATACGCTGTCAGACCTGCTGAGTTACTCCCGCATTTTTGTTTTCATTTCAGATTTGCAGCATGTTGCTTTCATTAGGTGGAGAATTCTGTGCCATGACATGGAAAGGCATACTGTGTTTTTGAGAAAGAGCTCATTGTGTTCTTTGTATTCATTATCACTTAGTGGGAAAATCCAGATGTGCATTTCTTTGGATACATGATCAAGATATGCTTCCATCCTGTCTTACAGGTCCAACAAGAGACACGTCAAGTAAGAAAAAGTTTTTGAAGAAGCAGGATGCAAAATCCATCCTGGTAAGTATGTCCTGGATATTTATTTGCATGTAAAGCTGGACCATAGAAATTATTCATTGCTAGTATATTTCCCAAAACATTTAAAATAAACTGGTCAATTCTGCATTCAGACCTCTCTTGTGAAGATAGTTCTCGACAACAATCAGACTGATTTGCAGCCTGGATTCCCTATGAATTCCCCATTCAGTAGATCAAAACCCTTCAGTCCTCCCTGCAACACTACATTGCTAATTTGACAAGGGTGATTTATTAACTCGAATCCTTTTGCTTTAAGCTTCTATTAATGAAAATTGTATCCTGGCAAACTGACTTTTTTGTTGTAACTACGTGCCTATGATATTTATTCAGTTGATGAGTCTAGTATTTTTAAAGATGTTGCTGTGTGATGGAAGCAGGCTCCTCCATAGTGCAGAACAGTTTATTTTAATTCTGCAAATCTCCTTATAAATCAGTCTGCCTCTAACACTGTGACCCATAGGATCAGATAAGACTTGCCTGGGCAATTTAGCTGTGATATCTTGGACAGTGCAACCAAAAAAAAAGCCCTGGGGAATTTTCTTTGGAGACTTTCTGTTAATTATATGAATATTGAAGATCTTGTCAGGGGAGACTTGAGTTTGGGTGGGGGAGTTGGAAACAGGAAGTTGTGATGTAATCTCCAGGAAATGCCCCCCAGATTTGGCAAGCCCATCAGTAACTTATATTGGATTCTGGTCCTTTTTTTGTTTGCATTTTACTTAGTGTCTGCATTTTATATCAATATCTACCATCCCCTGCAGTATTTATTTATATATTTAGATTGCTTACTTGTAATGCTGTGACACTGAGCACTTACAGTATCTGGGCTTCCATCACTTCACATACAATTTACTCATCATAGCCTTGCTAATTTTATTGTGTCGTTATTGCTTTCTAAGATCCAATTATTTATTTAGTGCTCTTTGGCTTTATTGAATTACAGTTACTATCAGACCATCATAAAAATGTATGAAAACTGCACATCAACCCAACATGTTGGGTGACCTATTTTCCAGAGCACTGCATAATTTTTCATATCCACACATAACAAAATAAAGAATAAATAGATAATCTACAATAGAACACAATGCAATTTTATGATAATTCAATAAAACACCAGGAGAATGTGATTTCATAACTTGATGTGCTAAAATTTGCATGAGTTGGGTTTAGTGGGACTATTTTAAGAGCGTCAGTAAAGGACCATCTTTTTTAAGAAAAAAAGACCTAGTGTGATTGAATGAGAATAAAATAACAGAGTAATTAAATGATAGAACAGGATTTAACACGTCCACATTCATGGAGGCTGGTAAAGAAAAATATTTAACTGTGATCACATCAACGCAAGATGGCTGGAGTATTACAATTGTGGTTTTGATATTACATTATTGCCTTGATCCACTTGCTGGCTGTTGTGTTTAATGAAGAACTTTTATTACATCTCTCAAATTTTGTGAGGGTCTCTTAAATTAGCTTCCGTTTGTAAATCGATTTTGTTTTCCCCTCAGTGTTTCATTTTGAAGCTATTGGGTCATGTGTGCACCTAATTATAATGCAGATTGTGAGAGGGTGATCGATTCGGAAAATGGTGATGGTATTGCAGCAAAACAATGCATGTGGCACTGATAATTGTTGGCTGTTATCCATAAAAGATTATACTAATTAACCAGGGAATTACAGATAGGTTTGCATTTATTTCCTTGCCAAAAGATTTGCAAAGGCTCTTGTTAAATGTCTTCCACTTAGTGATTTGCCAGCACAACATAGCTATTTCTCCAATATACTTATTGTCATTATACTTTACCCTATACCAACATAGTTGAAACATCACACTGCATCTGTACTCATGGTCACAAATGGCAGTAAAGTAGAGAAAGCATGTCACAATGTTGTGGTGCAGTTGTACGTTCCCCTTTCTGCTCCAGAACGGCCAGGTCCAAGTCCCACTTGCTGCGGAGATGCATCATAACCTGTCCAAACAGATTGATTTAGAAATAGAGATAGTAAGACCTGCTGATGCTGGAGTCTGAGATAGCACAGTGTGGAGCTGGAGGAACACAGCAGGCCTGGCAGCATCAGAGGAGCAGGAAAGCTGATGTTTTGGGTCGTGACCCTTCTTCAGAAAAGAGTCCTGACCCGAGACATCAGCTTTCCTGCTCCTCTGATGCTGCCTGGCCTGTTATGTTCCTCCAGCTCCATACTGTGTTATGTTGACACTGGAGGTGTTTTGCCTAAATGCCTGTAAATCTTGCTTCAAGAAGGTCAGCAGCATTTGGGCAACTGTCCTCCTAGCGAAGATAACATAGCAAAAAGGAAATCTGATGCTATTCAAAAAGATTTAGACTTTGAAATGACTATAGGAGACATTAATTGTACGCTCACATCGAAGACAATTGGAGATGCCAGAGGTGACCACATCCCAAATCAAAGTAAGGAAAAGGGCACAATTATCCCTCATTTAGATTGAGCTATTTTGTGCATCATTGCAAATGAAACTGGCTTTCTTTTTGTCATTGTTGTTCCAAAAGTCATTTAGTTCACCACCTACTAACCTGGTAATCTCATGATGAAAGAATAAATCATAGTAATCATTGTTCACTAACCAATCAATATCATGATTCACACCGTTCTTTCTATTACTATGGCACCTGTAATTGATGGTGTGTGGGGAAGAGGGAGCAGAAATCCAATATTAGGATGTCAGACTGAGAACAACAAATGCTGGCGATCACAGCGGGTTGGACAGCATCCGTGGAGAGATTCATCAGAACTCAAATTCAGTACAGATTGCAGCATCTGCAGTAATTTTCTCTTACATTAGAATGTCAATCTCTACTAACTCTGTGTTATTCATTGAAGTGATACACTCAACAGTATCACCTATCAGCATCATGTCCATGTTGTAATCACATTAGAGCTCTTGACTTGTTCTATATTTGGATGCACTGGATCTCTAGGATCAAATTCAGCCAAAGTTATGAGATTTTTGTTTTGAACTACAATGTGCTAATAGCTCCATGGTCTGTTCTATATGAATTTGCTAAGCCTAATGTCCAGTGTTTCATTGGCTGACTACAAAACAATGCATTTATTAATACTTTACTTCCAAAGAGGAGAAATGTTTTGAATGATTGAAGGAGGCATAAAATCAGCACCCTCCTGCTCTCGTCCTCTTGGAGTGGGAGAAATTGTTCCCATTCTACTCCATTCAGTTGCTCATAATTTCAAAAAGCTCTAACTGGTCTCCTTTTTAGTCTTTTTCCTCTTCAACGAGAACAGTCCCAATTTCTTCAGTCAATACCTGAAGTTGTTCATCTCTTTAACCATTCTTGTAAACCACTTGTGTACTCTCGCCAATGTTTTCACTTCCTGCCTATAATTTGGCTTCCAGAACTGTACACAATCTGTACTCTAATAGAGTTGGATATGGCCACTTTGCATTGAAGGAGCTCCCCATCATGAGACATTTCCCTACTGACTTCTGCTTTGGCACTAAATGGCTCTCAGACACATCTAAATTTTCCCAGATCAGGCAACTCCAGATGTACAGTCATGGAGTCATAGAGATCTATAGCAAGGAAACAGACACTTTGGTCTAATGATCCATGCAGACCAGATATCCTAAATTAATCTAGCCCTATTTTCCAACATTTGGCCCATATCCCTCTAAACCGTTGCAATTCAAATACCCATCCAGATGCCTTTTAAATGTTGTAATTGTACCAGCCTCCACCACCACCTCTGGCAGCTCATTCCACACGTGCACCATCCTCTGTATGAAAAGGTTGCCCTAGGGAAAAGACCTTGTCTATTCACCCTGTCCATGCCCCTCATGATTTTATAAATTTCTATAAGGTCATCCCTCAGCCTCCAACACTCCAGGGAAATTAGCTTATTCTAGAATTCTGACTTCTGTGCAAATTATTGAGACCAATTCAAGCTGCATGCAAGATCAGTGATCAAGTACACTGGGTGGGAGTGAAGATCAGAAATAGTGTGTTCTTTTGCAACTGGAACCAAAGCAGTTAAAGTCAGTTCATGAGTCCAACTGATGCCTTAATATCAATTAAAACCAGAATCATATTTCCCCCTTAATTCTCATAGTATTCTCAGTAGCATCTCCTCATTACTACTCGTAGTTTTTGAATGTGCCCAGGATTCTTAACAATATAATTGTGTATAGTATGGACTTTTAGAGATGATGAATTGAATCTTATCCTTTTTTTTTCAATTGAAACTTTTACTAATCAAAGAAATAGGGTTAGAAGGTAAAAATAAGTATCGAGAGTTAGTTTGCCGATCAGCAATCACCTAATGTTGGCTGAGTGTATAACCTTCTCAAGCAGTTGAATTGAGTTTGTATTTTAATATACCATTGGACCTCTAAGGGCTCTTGTGGCACAGTGGTAATGTCCCTCACCCCTCATAGAGCCCCTGTAGTGTGGAAACAGACCATTCAGCTCATTGAGCCCACACCAACCCTGCAAAGAGCAACCCATCCAGATCCACCCCTCATTCTTGTAACAGAACATTTCCCATGGCTAAACTACTTGGCTTGGACATCCCTGGACACTAGCAGCAATTCAACACGGCCAATCCACCTAGCCTACACATGTTCGGATTGTGGGAGGAAACCAGAGCAGCTGGAGGAAACCCACACAGACACAGGGAGAACATGCAAACTCCACACAGTTAGTCACCCAAGGGTAGGATCAAACCCAGGTCTCCGGCTCTGTAAGGCAGCGGTGCTAACCACTGTGTCACTCCATGACCTGAGAGACGCAGGTTCAGGCTCTGTCTGTTCTTGAGGTGTGTAATGACATCTCTGAACAGGTTGATTAGAAAAACAGATTAAATTTTTTTTTTAAATTATATGTCTTGTCAGTAGTATCAGTGGAATAGGAATTGGGTGCAATTAGCAATTTTCCTGAAGGAAAACTTTTTCATTTTGAAATGTAACAAAAATGCATTTTACAAAGGTATAGAAATAAATTTCAAAAAATTAACATCTATCCTTCTAGAGAAAATATGGAACAAAAACAAACTGTGGAAACACAGAATTAATGACTCTGCTTTAAACTGTTTGACTTGAAATATTCACTGTTTCTGTCCCTCCAGATGCCATTGGACCTGCTCAGTGCTACCAAAGCTTTCTGTTTTTGTTCAAGACTCCCAGCATTGGCTGGATTTTGTTTTCTTTTTAGAAAGTTTGTGGCCCATCACAGAATTTTCTTATTAATTTCAGCCACTTTGAGGAGGAGTAAGGATCAAAACGCTTTCAGATCATATTTTCCTCACATAGTTTTTCAATTATAATATTTAACTTGTAAAGCCAAGTTGGTATTTACTCAAAAAGAAATTATGGTGAAATGCTTCAATAACTGCAAAGCATGCTACTTAATACTTTTGGGAATCTCTGCTGGGATAGGCTGTTGAGATGGTTAATTATAGTCTCGCTCGCCCTCCCCTCCCCTCTCTCTCCTTCCCCCTCCCCCTCACAACAACAACATCCACATGCATTTAAGTAACACCTTAAAAACCGTAGGATGTTCTCCAACTCTTCACAGGAATGAAATTGGACACAAAAGTATATTCAGATCGATGACCAAATGTGGAGGAGGTGTGAATTGGAGGAGCACAGAGGCCTCAGAAGGTTATAAAAATGGGAGGAAGTAACAACAGTAATGAGGGTATAAGAGAGGCCACAGAGGGATTTGAAAACAAGGGCATGTATCTTAATAATGAAATTTGTCAAATGCCACGCAAGTTTAAAATAGAAAGAGATGCTGAGCAATTTTGTAAGTGGCTCTAAACTTGTGCTTTCAAATCCTCAGTGAAAACAAAGTACTGCAGACACTTGCAACCTGAAATAGAGTTCTTGTAAAAACTCAACTCTGACAGCCTCTGTTGGGAGAAACAGAATTAACATTTTGAGTTCAATGAGTCCTCATCTGAAAAGTTTGAAGAAGAGCTCTATTGCACTTGAAACATTAACACTGTTTCTGCCTTTGCCAATGCTGCCAGACCTGCTGACTTTCGCCAGCAATTTTCCACTTCTATTCCCTTTCAGAACTTTAAACCTCCTTCATCTCTGTATTCCTTTTCTTTACTGCCATCCCTTCTCCCATGCCCATTACAACTTACACTATTTCAAGAAATGGAATGGCGATGATGCAAAAAGTCTTTATTTCAACATAGAACCAGTGGATTCTTCCAGCAGACTGTATTGGCAGTGTGTTCCCATTGAGGAACACGAAGTGCCATCATCCATCAATAGTCCAATAGTATCTGATGCCACTGTAATAGTGAGACTGCGATTTATGCTAAGACCATAAGGCATAGGAGCAGAATTAGGCCATTCAGACCATCAAGTCTGCTCCACCATTCAATATGCTGATATGCTTCTTAACCCCATTCTCCTACCTTCTCCCGATAACTCCTGATTCCCTTTATCAATCTCTGTCTTAAATCCACTCAATGACTTGCTCTCCATGATGAGTTGCGCTGATACATCACCCTCTGGCTGAAGAAATTACTCCTCCTCTTGGTTCTGAAGGATCATCCCTTCAATCTGAGGCTGTTCCCTCAGGTCATAATCTCTCCTACTGGTGAAAACATATTCTCCACATCCATTCTATCCAGGCCTCTCTGCATTCTCTGGGTTTCACAGAAACATAGCAGAAAGGAGCAGGAGGAGGCCATTCGGCCTTTGAAGCCTGCTGTTCCATTCTTCATGATCTTGGCTGGCTGTCCAACTCAGTAACCTAATCCTGTTTTCTCCCCATAACCTTTGATCCCATTTGCCTCAAGTGCTATATCTAGCTGCCCCTTGAACACATTTAATGTTTTGGCATCAACCACTTGCTGTGGTAATGAATTCCACAGGCTCACCACTCTTTTGGGGAAGAAATGTCTCCACATCTCTGTCCTAAATGGTCTACCCTGAATCCTCATACTGTAATCCCTGGTTCTGGATACACCCATCAATGAAATCCTCCCTTATCCTTCTAAATCCCATCGAGTATGGTTCCTGAGTCCACAGCCACTTCTCTTATGACAAGCCTTTCATTCCCTGGATCATTCTTGTATATTTCCTCTGGACTGACCCACCTCCAAGGACAGCACGTTTTTCCTTAGATGCGGAAACTGCTCACACTATCCCAGATGTGGTTTGACCAGAGCCTTGGACAACCTCAGCAGAACATCCCTACTATTGTATTGTAACCCTCTTGAAATGAATGGTAACATTTCATTTGTTCATCAATACTCCTCTGTGGAAGCTCCTTTTCAGATACACTAATATTATTATGAATGACATTTTAGTTCTTTTTGTGTATATTTACAAGTACAAAGTCTACAAGTAGATTATATGTGCCTCCTTTGGGGTGAATCTCTCCATACTTGGGGTTACCTCTACTGGGGTAGTCAATGTTGTCTATCAGGGGTGGGTGCGAGTCATTTTAGGTAGAACTGGCAGCCTCCTCCATTTCCTTCCCAACCCGTTCACTGTGGAGGGATTGGGTGAGGGGTTGGGGGAGCAGTGGAGAGACAGAGCTAGATAAAGCGTTAGACAGAATTTCTCACAAGCCCAATGTCTGGTGAAAGAATTCACAACCGCACAAGGACCCCATTCTGCCTCAACTGCAATTTTTTGGTCAATGCCAAGGTGAAGCCATGATCAGCAAGCAGACGGCACTCATTATTGATGAGTAGGAAGGGGCTTTCTTCTTTATTGGAGGGATCTTGAATGTGACACCATTCAACCCTCCCTAAGATGGTACTCTCACATGCCCATCTCCTAGCCTCTGTAACGCATCCTCCACTCCTGGTGGCACAGTGGCTCAGTGGTTAGCACTGCTGTCTCACAGCACCAGGGATCCAGGTTTTATTCCACTTTGAGGCAAACTCCACACAGTTTCCCCTGTGTGGGTTTCCTCCAGGTGCACCGGTTACCTCCCACAGTCCATAGATGTGTAGGTTTGGTGGATTAGCCAGGCTTATAGGGATGGGGTAGATCTGGGTCTGGTGCTCTTCAGAGGGTCAATGTGGACTTGATGGGCCCACTGGCCTGCTTCCATACTATAGGGATTCAATGACTCCAGCTTACATGGGATGTCCCAGCTGTGCCCACCCAGTATCTGTGCACTTCCTTGAAGCTTAGTGGCTGATTTGATAATGTGGGATGACAGTCAGATTGGGAAGAGCTTTCTGTTCCTCTCTCTCCATTTTCCTGGACTTCTCCAGAAGACAGGCCGGATGTACACGGCCATAATCTCCACAGGCAGGTTCACTGGGATCAAGCTCTTTGCTTTTAGTATCTATGAACTGAACCAAACTCACCCACCGCCCCCAAAGGATTCCAAGTGATGGTAACAAAAATGTGATATCTTGGAACTCTGGTTGAGATTGCAAATTTCCTTCCATCACATGAATGACCAGGGATCTTTCCTGCATGCCAATGGCACATATTGGAAGGATTTGCAAACTATTTGCCTCTGTTATGTGAGTGAGATGTGAACCTGGAACCTCTGGCTGAGGGGCAGGGTCATTACCCACCACACCACAAGACCAACCTGCTGAACTCAGCACTGTATTTTAATACTAGCAGTTAGGATAAGCCTTCTTGCTTTGTTTTTTTCCACCCCGATTGCTGTAGTCTTGGATTGCCTTCCTCTATTGTCTTTTGAACTGCTAGCTTTGTAATGGGAGTGGAGCTTCCAACAAAACATATCAGTATCTCACCAAGAGGCAAGTCCGTTGGCTCCCAAAAACTGTAATTATCCTAATTGGATCTTTGCAACGTGTTATTAGGCTTGTCTGAGTTGAGCTAAGGACATAATTGTTACGTGAACTGAAAGAAAAATGTATCTGACAAGCATTCTTCCCAGATGCAATCTCAATTGCTGATTGTTGACATCTCCCTTTGTAAAATTTGGAAGTATCTCAGAATATTGGCGTGTAAGG
This sequence comes from Stegostoma tigrinum, assembly GCF_030684315.1. Lineage (NCBI taxonomy): Eukaryota > Metazoa > Chordata > Chondrichthyes > Orectolobiformes > Stegostomatidae > Stegostoma > Stegostoma tigrinum. The sequence continues at coordinate 10,469,054 of NC_081390.1, read as the reverse complement.
TGGGATCCCAGCTTTGATAGCCCCTCGCGATTCTGGGAGAGTACTCAAGTGACAGCATCACAAGTTATAGGGAGATCCATACTCAAAAGCTTTAAACACTGTGGTAAAGCAGGAAGTTACCAACTATTTGAAGAAATTGAATTTCATATGGGATCTTGCATCTACTCTCTCCTTAAAGCCCTGTTTACTAATGGATCATATAGAAATTGAGGTGACACCTTCCTCTCAATGGACTGTACAGGAGTTGACAATTTTTTTTCCTCTAGAATTAAGAAGTGACCTGACACAGATCTTTATGAGTATGTTAAGGATTCAATAGGATAGACATGGGAAGCTCTGAAAGTAACAGCTGTTGAATTTAAGATAGAATAAAGAATTCACTAGAAACTGCTTTACTCTTTGTGGTGAGAGTCATTTAAGAGGAGACTGGAATAGAAGGAGCGATATCATTATTTACTTCTGCTATTTCTCCCAGTGAGGATGGCACGTGCCATGGAATCCAACCAATGACAAGAACCTATATGTAGCCTGGGAGGCTGCTGCCCTGCAGCTATCACATGGGGTTATGGTTAATCAGGAGACTGGCAAATGTCATGTTGGGACAATCATGTAGTGCAAGAATTTACAGGTAGCTGAACAACAGGCTGAAGAGCATGTTTCTGTTCTGTAGTGTCATACTATGCTTAGAACCTCTGTTGTTTTTGAATCTGTCCTGAAAAGAATTTTGGCTAGAACCAGATGTCTCTAAAGATTCCAGACATTCCATCATTATAATGAATTTTCCAGCTCCCTCACCTTAAGTGCTGAAGCCAATTACACAGTCATCACAGTACAAAAGGAGGCCATTCAGCCCACCGTGCCTGTACCATCTCTTCAGATAAATTTCATTGCCCAGTGCCAATCCTTCCTCATATTCTTGCATATTATTCCCATACAAATAACCATCCAATATAATCTGGAAGACCTCAATTGAACCTGCATTCACTATTTCTAGGTAGTGTATTCCATACCGACTTACTAAGTGAAAATGTTTTTTTCTCCTCACATCACCCTCGCTTCATTTGCTCATCACTCTAAACCTATGCCTTTCGGTTCTTGTTCCTTTTACAGGTTAGAGCAGCTTCTCCCTATCTCCACCATCCAGCCCACTTATGATTTTGAAAACAATAAACCTCTGCCCTTTACATTCTTATTCCTTTTACAAGCAATCCCATCAAAATATTCTTTGGTTTTCTATACATCGGTGTGATCCTTACAAGAAAATGTCATGTTATAAAAATGAATATTCAGTTCCTTACTTGCCTAGAAAACTAACCCTTGTCTCTCTGTGTCACTGTTAGCATACTCAGGTTCAGTAGAACACAGAACAGTACAGCACAGGAACAGGTCCTTCAGCCCACAACATGATGCCAAATTAAACTATTCCCTTCTACCTTCCCTTCATCCATACCTGTCCACTCCTGGCATATTCATCTGCTTATCTAAACATCCCTTAAACATCCCTATTGTATCTGCCTCCACCCCCATCCCCGGCAGCGTGTTTCACCCTCCTACCACTCTCCGTGTGTAAAAAAAACTTGCCGCCTCTCATCTCCTTTGAACACTCCCTGTCTCAGCTAAAGTGCATGCCCCCTTGTATTAGACTTTTGAACTCCGGGGGGAGAAAGATTCTGACTGTCAACCCTGTTTACGCATCTCATAATTTTATACATTTCTATAAAGTTTCCCCTCAGCGTCTGCTGCTCCAGAGAAAACAGCCCTAGGTTTTCTAGCCTTTCCTTATAGCTCATACCCTATAATCCAGGATCCGGGTAAACCTCTCCTGCACCCTCTCCATCACCTCCACATCCTTCTGTAATGTGACGACCAGAATTGAATACAATAATGTGCTATCAAGGTGTCTCCTCCTTCCAGTTTGTCTCCCCCTCCACATCACAATATAGTCAATGGACAGCAATCAGCAGTGGCAGTTTCTCCCCTGTCTAGCTCCAGTGCTAATTTAAAGTGGCCATCCTGCAGCCCGGCTTAGATTGGTATGATTCATCTCCATCTTACGCGGGACACTCATCATTTTAACAAGGACACACACTCGCACGGAGATCTGTCACAAGGCTTTCCTGGAGGTTCAGAATTCAGTGGATACTGATTGAAGGTTACTTTTAATTTGACTCTAATTGTACTTTCCACTTTTAAGACACTGCTTGCAGCCTAACTGTTTTGCCAAGCTTTTGTTTGTTTGATCCTTCTGTGGTTCAGTGTTGTTCTGTTTAAGAGAATACTATGAAGTGTCTTAACACATTTTAATATATCAACGACGCTACGGAAATATAATTTCTTTTTGTCCTAAGTGTATGGTTCTCTCCCATTCCTTTTTACTGCTATTGGATAGTGACTTGTCTACCACAGTATGAATCCATCAGAACGAGCACCTTGATAATGAATACTTGTGGGATATTTGACTCAGCAATCTCACCAATGTCCAACTATCAAGCCATGTCTTTGAATTTGTGCAAATGCTGTAAATTTATTGATTGCCCTATTATTTGTTAATTATTCGTGGGATAAGAATGTTTCTGGCTCAACCAGCACTATTACCCAGAGGGCAGTTAAGAGTCAACCACATTGCTGCGGGTCTGGAGTCACATGTAGGCCATGCCAGGTAAGGAAGGCTGTTCCCTTCCCTGAAGAAGTCCACTAGAGGTTTTTTTCTGTCAATTGGCAATAGATTCATGCTCGTCGTTACACTCCTAATCCAGATTTTTATTAAATTCAAATTCCACCATATGAGGCAGGATTCCAATCCATCTCTCCAAAACATCACCTGTGCCTCTGAGTTAACAGTCTAGTGATAATACCGTTAGGCCATCGTCTATCTACTTATTTTGTGTGTCCAGTAGCTTCAAGTCAAAGTCTATCCTACGTACTTCCATTAAAAGTCACTGTGTAGAGCCTGGGGAGCAGGAAATGTGACTGATCATTCCCTTTTGTATCCCAAGCATTTGGAATCTGAATTATTTTTTGTGTGCCAAGGTCTAGCTGAGATAAGTAAACTCGATATAACCAAGGTTAAAAGCCAGATCTTCCTGGTGCATGACACCCTTAATAGTTCTCGGTGATAAAAAAAATTCCACAGATTCAAACTCTGAGAGAAGAAATTCTTCCCTAACTCTGTCTTAAATGGGCAATCCCTTATTCAGAGATTATGCCCTCTGATTATGGAATCTCCGACAAGGGGAAACTAACTTTCTGCATCAACTCTGTCAAACCCACTAAGAATCTTGTATGTTTTACAATAAATTTTCAAATTATTTTTCTATATTCCAATCTATTTAACCTCTCCTCATAAGACAATCCCTCCATACCAAGGATCTGCCCAGTGAATCTTCTGTCGACTGCCTCCAATGCAGTTTACCTTTTCTTAGCTAAGGGCCCTGAAACAATTTGCAGTATTCCAGCTGTGGTCTGGCTTGTGCATTGTATAGTTCTAATAATACTTCTTTTTTTTATTATAGTGGCATAGAGTATTTTCTATTGCATTCACTATGACATAAAAGCCAGCAATCTATTTGCCTTTCTTATTACCTGCTGAACTTGGATGCTAGCTTTTTATGATTCATGCATGATCCCTCTGTGCTGTAACCTTTCCCTGCTTAAATAATGTTCAACTCCTTTTCTTCCTACCAATGTGCGTATTGTACTCCCTTATCCCTCCTGTTAACCATGTAATATTTTTCTTTTTTTGAATATAGTGGCTCAGTGGTTAGCACTGCTGCCTCACAGCATCAGGGACCTGGGTTTGATTCCACCCTCAGGTGACTGTGTGGAATTTGCATATTCTCCCTACATTTGTGTGGGTTTCTTCCCACAGTCCAAAGATGTGCAGGTTAGGGTGGATTGGCCATGCTAAGTTGCCCCATAGCTTTCACATCCCTCAACGCTATGTGGATTAGCTGTGGGAAATGTGGGGGTGGAATCGGGGTGGGATGCTCTTCAGAGGGTCAGTACAGACTCAATAGGACTAATGGCCTCCATCTGCTTGTCAGGCTTCTGTAATTACATGATCCTTCTCAGAGTTTGGTGCCCAGAATTGAACACACTATCCCAGCTGAGGCCATGCATTGAATTGGAAATGTTTAGCATAACTTCCTTCATTAATACTTTATGCAACTACTATTAACATTAAGGATCCTACATGTATTATTCAGGGTAAATATAGATAAATATGCAGGCAGATCTCTTCTAAAAGCTCCCATTTCTGCCACTCTGTTTCCTTTTAAGTGTTGCAGATCACAACAGTTTGCTGGAAGTTTCTCCTCATTCCTCTTTTTTTCTATCCTTTCATCAATTATCTTTAAATCTATGTTCTAAGCTTTTTTAAAAATAAAAAAAGACTTGTCTTAGTGTGTTTGTTTCTCTCTTCCCTCAGCCACGAATCGTAGAAGACAGTCTGACGTATGCCGAGCTAGAATTGGTGCCGACACGGCCAAGCGCCCCAAGCAACCCAACGACTACAAACTCCCAGAGTCCCACTACAGTCTACGCCAAAATCCTTTTCTCAGAAAACCAAAATCATTGAGCTCCAGCTGGAAGATCTGCAGGAAACGCATGACAGAACAGTATTTAATGAACAATCAAATGTATGAAGTGTGCTTATTTGTGACTTCAGTGAGACTTGAGGCCTCATCGCTGTAAGCATAATTGTGTGTCAACGTGCACGGCACAGGCAGCCTGAGACTGCAGGGAGCTGGGCAATCTTATCCCCACTGGGTCAATCAACGTCAACAATGTACACATGTTGTGCACATTGGGCCAGTTTCTCAGTCACCCTCCCCACTTCGAGGAGGAATACACAGGTTTTGGGCCCGCTGCAACAAACTGCACCTTTTATCATTTCATTGCACTAGGATCAAAATGGGGCAAGATGAAGCCTGAGGCCTAGGACACCTCATCTTCCTGAGTCACTGAAAGACCAAGTGGGGCATAAATAAGGATGCATATGCATTTGTAAGAATGTAAGATAATTTAATGAGTGGAAACTTAGAATAAGGCTCGGATTAATTATCTTTTATTGGAAAGTAATTATTTTCTGTCTTTTAACAAGTGACTGAAGAAGGGGCCAAGCAAATCTGAATGCGTGCAAGTATACGTGTGTGCATGTGTGAGAGAATACATCTATATGTTAAAATTTGTTTGATCCTGTGATGTTTTACTATCTTAGAAACAATATATGCATTAAGTGAGGTAAGGAGGATGCAATTTGGGGAGTTGAATGAATGAATAAATGGAAAAGACTGTTTTTCTTCTCACAGTTGTGGGCATCACCGACAAAACCAACATTTTGCCGCCCATCTCTCATTGCTCTTTGATCTGAGTGATCTGCTAGACCAGTTCAGGGGGCAGTTAGGAATTATCCACATTGTCTGGAGTCATGTATAGGGCAGACCAGTAAGGACCAGCAGATTTCCTTCCCTAAAATTCATTAGTTTTTGCAACAATTGATTATGGCTGTCATGGTTACTTGCCTTAATTCCAGGTTGGTTAATTTTAAATTTTACCAGCTGTCTTGGTGAACCCACAATCCCAGGGTGGCATTATCACACCACAGTTAGGCAGGAGCTCTTGGATTTTCAGCAGGGCAGTGAAGGCGCAAGAATATAGGATGGTTTGTGGTTTGAAGGGAACTTGAAGGTGGTTTTTCCACGGACTAAGAACTAGAAGTAATGGGTGCAAAACCAGTCGTGAAATGCTGCTGACACACTTGAAGGTGGTGGATTTGGTACCAATCAAGTGGGCTGCTTTTGTCCTGGATGGGATGGAGCTCCTTCAGTGTTGTTGGAGTTGCCCCCATCCAGGTAAGTGGGAAGTATTCCATTACATTCCTGACTTGTGTCTTTGTAGACGGTAGACAGACTCAAGGGAGTCAGGAGGTGAGTTACTCTGCGATAGCCACTGATACGCTGTTACATCCACAATAGCTGTATGGTCTGGCTACTCAGTGTGTGCCTGTGCATGATTGTATTTGTGAGAGAGAGGCTGTAATTGTGCTTCTGAGAATGTTTGCTTGTGAGAGTTAATGGCACCTGATAGTTGTCACAGTCTATGCAGGTACAAGTGTGGTGTTTACTACCATTGCTACTGGACAAGAATTGACTCTGGTCCTGTTCTATTCCCTGCCTCTGCCTTAAGGGGTGTTCCAGTGAGAAACCCGTAGTAAGGAGCCAAGTGTGGTAGTGTTTGGCACCTCTTAGTGGTCATTTGATCCTGCCCTCTTGACTGCTGGTAGCAACCTGGATAAATTTAAGGAAGTAACTCATTTTAAAATAGACTGAAATTTACCATAAATATTAACCTTTTTCATAAAGCAACATTCTGGAGAAATCCTCCAGCGCTTCACTCATAGAGACAGCCTGGAAATAGGTCAAGCCAGTCCAACATAACCTTACCTGGTTTAATAATGTCAGCAATTGTATCTTGAGCATATTATGAAATTCAAATACCTAGCAGGTTACTTGAATTATGCATATGTGTGAGACGTCCCTGTGTAAAGTTTCATAATGAAATGCTAGCTATGTGTTTGTGTATACAGAATAAAAATTAGAAGTTGGTTTCCAATGTCATTGCAGGATTTACAGTCGTGCTGCAGAATAATCTGAAGTGACTTTGTTTTTGCAATGTATGTCCCATGCAGAATTTAAAGACACATTTTCCCAATTGTCCGAGAAAGAATAACATGACAGAGAGCCCAAAACATCCAGTGGAACAATTCAGTTGCAATACCAGGTTCCTTCAATATCTGATATCTCATTTGCAAATGAGGGTCTGGAGATTCCTCAGTGTGGAGCTGGAGGAACACAGCAGGCCAGGCAGCAGCAGAGGAGCAGGAAAGTTGATGTTTCGGGTTGGGTCAGTGTTCCTCCAGCCCTACACTGCACTGTTTTTGACTCCAGCATCTGCAGTTCTTGCTGTCACTGGAGATTCCTGTTTGGCTTCTGCCCTGAGTATCAGTACGTTCTGAGTGAAATCTGCTGAAATAGCACAGAGGCTCACCAATAAAGAACATGCATTTGAAGGCTTTCAGCATGCTTCCTCTAATGGATCAAAACATTGAGTATAGGAGCCGGGACATCATGTTGCAGCTGTAGAAGTCACATTGGGAGTACTGTGTGCAGTTTTGGTCACACTATGATTAGAAAGGTTATTATTAAGCTAGAAAAAATGCAGAAAAGATTTACTAGAATACTACCTGGACTGGAACGTTTAAATTGTAGGGAGAGGCTGGATAGGCTGGGACTCTTTTCCCTGGAATGTAGGAGATTGAGGGGCCACCTTTTACAGAGGTCTGTACAATCACAAAGGGATGGGGGCATAGGTAAGGTAGATAGCCTTTTCCCATGGTAGGGGAGACTTAAACTGGACGGCACATGTTTAAGATGAGAGAAGAGAGATGCACAAAGGTCCGGAGGGTTAGTTATTTCACACAGAGGGTGGGGAGTGGAATGGCTGCCTGCAGTAGTGGTGGAAGCAAGTTTTTTTTAATTATTTAAGAAACATTTGGGCAGGTACATGGATGGCATGGGTATGGAGGGGTGCAGACCAAATGCAGGCAAATGGGACTGTATTAATTGTGAAATCTAGCCAGTATGGATAAGTTGGGTTGAAGGGCCTGTTACCATGCAGTAGATCTCTGATACTGGGATTTTATGACCTCCTAACCACGTCCACTCACGGATCTGTCATTGTTCACACCCTGGCTTCCTCAAGCCACTCGCACACACAAAACCAACCAAGAACCTCCAGAGTCTTCTGTATGCCTATGTGGGAAAATGTGTCCAATTGTACCCAGGGTCTTCAGTGAAAGGGCCCTGTTTGATACCTCGGATTGTCTCTTGTCAGCTGTCATCTTGCCAGGCACGCTGCAAACTCGTTGTCTTCAATCGATTTGTACGGACATGTTGTGACATGTCCCTGGAGGAGGCAGGGCTGGAACCCGGTGAATACTACCACCACGTTGCACCAGCACTTAAACCTGAATGATAGTGTTGGCGTGTGGGTGGGGGGTGAGGGGGGAGGTGATTAAGTAGAATCAGCCTGTATTTCCTGAAGTTACCGACAATATACATAGAATCAGAAGATAAGAACAGGAGTAGGCCATTTGGCCCTTCGAGCTGCTCCATCATTCAATACTTTACTACTCAGTTGACGCTTCTTTTCTACGTACTTCGATTGCTTTATCCTGAAGTGCAATGTACAATTTCAAGGAGTTGGATAATGTTTTGACCTCAGCCGCTTTCTATGGCAAAGCGTTTCAAGGTTCATCACTCTTAGTGAAGAAATTTCTCCTCATAAAGTCACAGAGATGTGAAGCAGGGAAACAGACCTTTCAGTCCAACTAGTTTAGGTCGACCAGATTTCCTAAATTAATCTAGTCCCATTTACCAGCATTTGGCCCATATCCCTCTAAACCCTTCCTATTCATAAACCCATCCAGATGCCTTTTAAATGCTGTAATTGTGCCAGCCTCCACCACTTCCTCTGGCAGCTGATTCCATACACACACCACCCTCTGCATGTGTACGTTGCTCCTTGGGTTCTTTGTAAATCTTTTCCCTCTCACCATAAACCTATGCCCTCCAGTTTTGGACTCCGCGTGCCTGGGAAAAGGCCTTGTCTATCCACCCTATCCACGCCCCTCATGATTTTATAAACCTCTATAAGGTTACCCTCTGCCTCCCATGTTCCGGAGGAAATAGGCCCTGCCTAATCAGCCTAAATAGGTGACAGGTTTAGGTAAAGGTCAGAGATAATGGGAACTGTAGATGCTGGAGAATCCAAGATAACAAAGTGTGGAGCTAGATGAACACAGCAGACCAAGCAGCATCTTAGGAGCACAAAAGCTGGCGTTTTGGGCCTAGACCCTTCATCAGTAAAAGGGTCTGATGAAGGGTCTAGGCCCGAAACATCAGCTTTTGTGCTCCTAAGATGCTGCTTGGCTTGCTGTGTTCATCCAGCCCCACACGTTTAGATAGAGGATCTGGATCAGCGTGGGCTTGGAGGGACGGAGGGCCTGTTCCTGTGCTGTAATTATCTTTGTTCTTTGTTCTTCTTTTAGCTCAAACCCTCCAACCCCAGCAACATCCTTGTGAATCTTTTCTTCACCTTCTCAAGTTTAATGACATCTTTCCCTTAGCAGGGCAATCAGAATTGCACTAGTATTCCTAAAGTGACCAAAACAATTGTCCTGTGCAGCCACAGCATGACATCCCAACACCGATACTCAATGCACTGAACAATAAAGGCAAGGGTACCAAATGCCTTCTTCATTACCCTGTCTACCTGTGACCCCAATTTCAAGGAAGCATGAACCTGCACCCCAAGGTCTCTTTGCTTGGCAACACTCCCCAGGACTCTTACACTTAATGGTAAAGTCCTTCCCTGATTTGATTAGATTCCCTACAGTGTGGCAACAGGCCCAACAAGTCCACACTGACCCTGGAGCATCCCACCCAGTCCCATTCCCCTATAACTCACACGCCCCTGAACACTACGGGCAATTTAGCATAGCCGATCCACCTAGCCTGCACATCTTTGGACTGTGGGAGGAAACCGGAGCAAACCCACGCAAACACGGGGAGAATGTGCAAACTCCACACAGACAGTTGCCCAAGGTTGGAATCAAACCCGGGTCCCTGGCGCTGTGAGCCACCGTGCCACCCACCAACTGCCTTGCATTTATCTAAATTAAACTCCACCTGCCACTCCTCAGCCTGTCTGATCAAGACCCCAATGTATTCTGTGATCATCTTCTTTGCTGTCCAATACACCAACAGTTTTGGTGTCATCTGCAAACGTACGAACCGTTCCTCCTGTATTTACATCTAGATCATTTACATAAATGACAAAAAGCTGAGGGCTCAGCAAAACAACTTCACCTGTGTCTTTAGACTGTGACCCCTGGTTCTGGCCTCCCCAAAATAAGAGGTGATGTCAAAGAAACATTTAAATGTTGGGACTATTTGAAAGGGGAAATGCAGAGAGGCTGTTTCTTGTGCCTGGAGAGTCTAGAATGAGGCATTATAATTACGAGTGAAAATGTTGGGCTGACATGAGAAGGAGCACCTTGGTTCAGTGTGTCTTTGCAAATGTCTATCCCAGAGGCTACTACTGCTTAGAGAACAGATTTCAAAGTCATATTGATAGATTTTTTGACATTATGGGATGTGATGATGATGTGGCAGGGTAATGTTGAGGTGTAAGGTGTTTGCAAAGGCTGAGAAGTCTCCAGGACTGGAATAGCCTACATTTGTCTCCACCTCTCAGGCTAAGTGCATACAGCAGAGCAATGACACTTGTGGTGCAATGGTAGTTTTCCTACCTCTAATTCAGGAGGCCTGGGTTCAAGTCCCACCTGTTCCAGAAATGTGTAATGGCACCACTAAGCAGGTTGATTAGAGAATAAGTTTCAAAAACCAAAATATACAACAAAGCAAGGGCTCTTGTAGTGTTGTGGTGGTATCCCTAGCTCTGAGCCTGGAGATCCAGCTTAGGGTCAAGAGGTGCGTAATGACACAGATTGTTACCATAACTCTGAATATACTGTGATTAAAGGTAGGATAACTCAGCCAGGTTGTGAAATTGAGGAATTAGTTGGCCTTTGATGATATGCATCTGTACAACTGAGGCTGTTGATTTGCTTTGGTAAGAATTTTAACAAATATGAATAGAGGGAGCTAACATACAGATCAACCGCGAATGAATTAAAATGTGGAACACACTTGAGGGCCCTACAGTAACGTCTACCTCCTATTCCTATCGTGCTAAAAGGGATGTGGCACCTAATTCACAGCTCCTGGACCTTGGCAAATACTCCCTGTAGTTTATAAAAATCTAAAGAGCTTCTGAGAAATACCCTGCTCTATGATGCCCAGTTTGGGTTCTGCCAGGGCCACTCAGCTCCTGACCTCATTACAGCCTTGGTTCAAACATGGATAAACAGTTGAATTCAGAGGTGAAAGTGACAGCCCTTGTTATCAAAACCACATTTGACTGAGTGTAGCATGCAAGAGACTTGCAAAACTGGAATCAATAGGTATCGGGGAGAAATCTTAACTGGCTGCAGTCAAACCTGACACATAGGAAGATGGTCATGGTTGTTAGAGGTCAGTCACCTCAGCTCCAGGATATCTCTGCAGGAGCTCCTCAGGGTAGTGTCCTCGGCCCAACCATCTTCAGCTGCTTCATCATGATCTTCACTCCATCATAAGGTCAGAAGTGGGCATGTTCGCTGATGATTGCACAATATTCAGCTCCATTTGCGACCCCTCATGTACTGAAGCAGTCCGTGTGCAAATGCAACAAGATCAGGACAGTTTCTAAACTTGGGCTGACAGGTGACAATTAACACGCGTGCCACACAAATGCTGGGCAATGGCAATCTAATGTAAGAGACAATCTAACCATCATCCCTTAGCATTCAGTGATATTACCATCACAGAATCCCCCATTATCAACATCCTTGGGTTACAGTTGATCAGAAACTCAACTGGAACTGGCATATAAACACAGTTGCTAGGAATACCAGTGAATAACTCACTTCCTGACTCCTGAAAACCTGTGCTCCATCTACAAGTCACAAGTCAGGAGTGTGATGGAATATCCCCCACTTGCCTGAATGGATGCAGCTTCAACAACACTCAAGCTTGACACCATCCAGGACAAAGCAGTTCACTTGATTGGCACTACATCCACAAACATCCACTCCCTCCACCACTGTCCCTCAGTAGCAGCAGTGTGTACTATCTACAAGATACAATGTAGAAATTCACCAAGGCTCCTTAGACAGCACCTTCCAAGCCCACAACCATTTCCATCTAGAAGGCTAAGAGCAGCAGAACCATGTGAACACCACTACCTATAAGTTTCCCTCCAAGACACTCACCATCCTGACTTGGAAATATATCACTGTTCCTTCACTGTCGCTGGGTCAAAATCCTGGAATTGCCTCCTTAATGGGATTGTGGGTCAACCCATGGCACATAGATTGTAGCGGTTCAAGAAGGCAGCTCACCACTACCTTCACAATGATATTTGGGGCGGGCAGTAACTGCTAGTCAGCCAGTGACGTCCATATCCCATCAGTAAAGTTTTAAAAAAGCAGAATTCTGTCAAAGGCATGTCAAGCTCTAAATGATCCCCAAGTAAGTTAGCGTCTGATATCTTGGCACTCTCAGTCACCTTCTACGAAACAGTGATATAATGAGTGTGTGTCTTAAAAGGTGTACTGACTGTGAAACACATCACAGCGCCACATCCAAAAGAAGGAAACTAAATATACTCAGGTTACTTTCAGATTCATGCTGGCTGTAAGGGGCAAATGTGTACATCGACGTGAAAAGAGATAAAATTGGTATGGATTGTATTACAACAGTAGTTACATTCCAAAAGTATGTTGTCAGACGCTGTGGAATTGTTGACTGAGGTGGGGATCACTTCATATTCAGGAGAAGTATCTTTGTTGGTGACATTGGGTGTGGGAACATTGTGACTTTCTAGCTTATGTTGGTCATCATGTATATTTTAGGAGCTCAGAGCAGTGCAGCAATGGCACTCATTTCCATGGGTTGATTATTCCCGGCTCATATATGGCTTGGCAAGTGGAAAGTCAGTTGAATAAAAATAGTGAGATCAGAAAAATGAGATTCTCAATATCCAGAAAAAATGGTCTGATTTTCTGTCCAAGGTTTGAGTGATGAAAGACATCTAGATTAGTGTCTATTTTCTGCTAATTTATGCACAGGTTGCTGTTCTCTCATGCAGCAGAAGGAAGCTAATGGTGACGATTCCTGACATAGCAGTCTTTGCAGGAAGCTGGTAGCTCCTTGTTCCTCTAGGCGTACATCTTGGCCACTGAGCCCCAGTATCTCAGGGCACAGTCCATGGGCAGCGCATCCGTGCAACCCACCATCAGTCAAAGATTGGCATCTGTCATCCTCCAGTTTCACCAAAGCATTGTGGCTCATTGCCACCTAAACTGGACATGCAGTTAATTGCTTGGAAACTGCACTTTGGAGCACAACAATAGCTCACCTTGAAATACAGCTGCCAAACCACTTTGTGCAAACGGGTAGTATAGTGGCTCAGTGTTAGTGCTGCTGCTTTGGACCACCAGAGACATGGGTTCAATTCCACCCTCAGGTGATTGTCTGTGTAGAGTTTACTCATGTGTCTGAGTGGGTTCCCTCCCACGGTCTGAAGATGTGCAGATTAGGTGGATTAGCCATACTAAATTATCAGTAGCGTGCAGTCGAAGTGGGTTAGCCATGGTAAACAGGGGGTAGGATAGGATGCCCTTCAGAGGGTCAGTGCATCCATGATGGGCCAACTGACTTCTTTCCACACTGTGAGGATCCTATGATTCCACCTGTCTTGTGGATTGGTGCATCCCAGAACTCTTGGTTTGTTCTCACCTAGTTTGAATCTATTTGAATGCTCACAGTATCTATGCTGTGCATCTGTTTGTCTCGCTTTGTGGCCTCATACAGAATGTAGAAGCTCAAGGTTCTCCTGCCTTGGCTCTTAGCACAGACTGAAAGCCAGGCAGCTTGTCCTGGTTACCAGCAGTGATCAGTCATGAGAGCTGTGCAACACTGTGGTATGTCAATGTCCCATCTGTGGCATGTGCTGGCAACTTCTGTGGCAAACACATGGCATGTGCTTCAGCCAATTGGCCATTTCTCAAAATCTAAGGGGACTAGTCCTTACACAAGTCTATGGGGACTGTCTTCAGTCAGGGTTATTGACATAGCTAGTCTAAGGCATTGTCTGATGTTAGTCCTGGGGGATGGATGCAATCAACTTGTGGCCTTCAGGGTCAGGAGTTCAAATTCCCACAGGAGTAGGCCTTGGTCCATCCTGCATATCCCATGTGACCAGACAGGGATTTGGGTCAAGTCTGCCAGGGAGCTGCATTGAGATCAGCTTGGGGACCAGGCTGTTGGGGCTATCTTTCCAGTTGGTCAGGGGTTGGGTTGGTGGGCATGATCAATTCCAGGGAATCTCTTCACTGGAAATCAAAGGAAGTTGTCAGGTCAGAAATGGCTAGCACGAGGGGTCACAGTTTTAAGCTGGTTGGTGGAAAGTATAGAGGGGATGTCAGAGGCAGGTTCTTTACGCAGAGAGTTGTGAGAGCATGGAATGCGTTGCCAGCAGCAGTTGTGGAAGCAAGGTCATTGGGGTCATTTAAGAGACTGCTGGACATGTATATGGTCACAGAAATTTGAGGGTGCATACATGAGGATCAATGGTCGGCACAACATTGTGGGCTGAAGGGCCTGTTCTGTGCTGTACTGTTCTATGTTCTATGTTCTATGTTCTATGTTCTTAGTGCTGTGGTGGGAATGCTGGGGAGATCAGTTGAGGGGCTTGGAGGTCGAAGGCTGAGATACAGAGGGGATAGTAAATGTAAAGGGATTTACATGCAGAAGGTGGGACATGGTACCACTTGGGAAGGCATGGGTTCCTGCAGGGATTAGGGTTGGTGGGAAGTCACCAGCAGTTGCCAGTACACTGTCTTTGATGGGGGCTGCAGTATCTGCAACCCAGCAGTATGGCCTGAAGCAACTGAAGCCAGAATTAACATGGTTTGATGGAGCTGTGTTGTTTAAAGTCATCTTTCACTAACTGTAAATGTTTTGATGCTGTAGATCTGCTCTGTAATCCCAAAAGCAGCTGAATGATCTACCTTTGTGATTCATGGTGTTTATTAATGGTTTAGGTCACAGACAGATGGAAGCCTTTGCAACTCCTGCTACTCCTTCATTCACAACATGTTATTATGAGCACTCTGAAAAACTAACCATCATTCAGAGACAACAGTGTGGAGCTGGAGGGATGCAGCAGGCCAGGCAGCATCAGAGGAGCAGGAAAATTGATGTTTCAAGTCAGGACACTTCTTCAGAAAGTTTTCCTGCTCCTCTGATGCTGCCTGGCCTGCTGCGTCCCTCCAGCTCCACACTGTGTTGTCTCTGACTCCAGCATCTGCAGTTCTTGCTATGTCATAACCATCATTCAGACAGGGTCAAAGTCTAGAGTCAAAAAATCTACAAATGTTGGAATCCAAGGTGGCCAAACAAGAGGCTGGAAGAACACAGCAGGCTAGGCAGCATCTGGAGGAAAGGAGCAGCCGATCTTTCGGGTAATACCCTTCTTCAGGCCTTCAAGTCTAGCCTCTCCATCTTCATTTTTATAGTTACTGTTAAAATGACACTCATACAGCTGATGAGTAAAAAAAAACGAGCATTCATTTACAAATGTGATCACGAATTTACAATGTGCCACCTAAAGGAGGAGTAAGGCTCCGAAAGCTTGTGCTCGAATAAACTATAACCTGGTGTCATGTAATTTCCAACCTTTGGGAAGTTGGGAATGCACAAGAAGTGAGAATTGGAGTATCTCTGTCCTAGAAGGCTACTGGGGCTGAAGGAAATCAGAGCAAGATGGACGGTGTAGGCCAAGGAGTGATTTGAAAGTGAGGATAAGACCATTATAGAACAGGGGACTACAGGCAGTAGGAACTAAGTGTACCCTTCTTGGAAGGTCTACCTCTGAGAGTACCTCAACAGGACTCTTTCAAGTTCTTGACTACAAATGACTATAATTGTTCAAATGTTCTAACCCAGTTAAAATCAAACAAACACACATTTCAATGCACTGATGTCCAAAGGGCTGAGGCTTGGGTCTAAAAATTAGTCTATTTCTTAATTAATCAGTCTCTGTGCGCTATGCTACATGGTATGTTGTGGCCCAATGACACCAAGGACTTATACCAGATTGAAGGCAGGATAGGCTTTTTGTAAGACATTACCTTGAGCATTCTCAAATAAATGATAACAAATTATAAAAGCACCTATCCAGGGAGATGCTGCATTTGATTAAACACATAAGTCTAATTCTAGTGCAACCCATGAGACTAAACTATTGTGCATTAAATCAGAGGAACACTCACTTCATTTGACATTCTCACAGAGGAGGCTAGGTATCAAATGAATGCAGAGTGTCTCAAGTATCTGATTATTGGCTTAATTCACTTGTTTCTACATGTACCACTGTGTAATTGAGGCCATCTTGTAAAATGTGACACTCGTGACAAATGATAACATGAGATTTATAAACCTTTACTTCTCAGTAGCTGCAGGGGAAGGGACCTGTCTTTGGAAGATATCTGCACTGAATGATACATGCTGGTACCTCTCATAGGACACAATTAAATATGCTGACTAAATTTTTTAAGCAAGTGTATCCATGTAATTCCCATTGGGAGATCTGTTCAAATACACACACGCACACACACACACACACACACACACACGCACGCACGCACACATGCACGCACACACACAGACCTTATTAGTAATATAGGTTAATCATAGAATTCCTACAGTGTGGAAGCAGGCCATTCAGCCCATCCCAACCCTATAACAGTAAATTTCCCATGGCTAGCCCACCTAGCCTGCACATCTCTGAACACTTCTGGCAATTTAGTATGGCCAATCCGCCTAAGCTGTACTTCTTTGGACTGTGGGAGGAACTGGAGCATCCACAGGAAATTCGCACAGACACAGAGAGAATGTGCAAACTCCACACAGACGGTCACCTGAGGCTGGAATCAAACCTGCGTCCCTGGCACTGAGAGGCAGATGTACTGACGGCTGTGCCACCCTATAATATAGACATCAAGAAATTAAAGGATAGCCATTCACGAGTTCACTGAAAGAACTTTTATGCTGTTTATCAAATAATGTTCTTGGAACATACAATGACAGGGCATGTTTGATCTCTGTTCGATATTCAAAATGCAGCACTTCTAACAACGTAGTACTCCTTCACCACTGAACTGACAAAATAGTCCAGATTGTGAAAGCTACTAAGTCAATGATGAGTCTTGCTAAAAATCTGGTCAAACACACAATCATTGATATTCACACTTTGTTACTGGTTGTACTTGGATCTAAATTATTTCATGAATGACACCCTTCCATTGGAATAGGAACTCCTGATATTAAGTAAAGATCAGCTGAAAATTGATGTTAAGTGATAACATAAACAGAATGCAGCATAGCAACATAATCACTTTCTGGCAACTAACTGGACCTTCATGTTAAACCAGGTGAGGATCCAACAAATGTTGTTGCTGTGGAATAGAAGTGCTACCTCAGTGAATGCATTACAACTAAAAACAAAGAAAGTGGTTTAGCAGCAAATGTGTAACAGTAAAAAGTGTACAGCAGAAGTTCAAAAGTACAACTTTGTGGGGCCATGCCATTGAAATAAAGTTTGTTTTAGCAGAGATGATAATTGCTGATCAAATTTGAGAATAGAAATGAGAGCTGGACACAGAAAAATGCAGGACAACGAAAGGGAGACTCTTCAATTCAGCATTTCCTGCATGTTTAAAGAGCTCGTTTCAGGAGATTCTGTGTCCTTGTTAATTAAACTGCAGAGGCAGCACTGGAAATGCTGAAGTGAGAAAGGCTTATCTACTATTAAAAACACAGCTAGATAGAAATATTGTGGCCATACAGCCCTTGCAAATCTGTTCACCATTCAATTAGATCAAGACTGATCTGTAGCTGAACTTCACTTCACTGTCTGAGCTGCAAATTCCTTAATTCCTATATCTGCGAATTAACCTTTTTCTCAATCTTGAAAGTTTCAAATGCCCCGGCATATTTCAGAGAAAGGATATTCCAGATGTGTACTGCTTGTTGGTGCATGTTTATAATGCACATTAGAGACATCTAGTGGTAACAATTAGTATTCCCTGAACCTTACCTTTACTCAGTGTAAATATCCAATTTTGCAGAACTAGTGTTGGCAGAGCAGGAATTAGTCGTTGGACCCACTTTTGATGCATCCCTCAAGCCCCACAAGGAATTCGTCCTTGCCTGAAATTTTGCTTTAAAACCTGATAATGCACTTGAATACTCTGTTGCAATGAGTTGATGAAGAGAACTCCATTGTCTCAGAATTTCAAAGAACCATGGACACTTTTAAATCGTACTTCCAAAATGCGTTCTTTAAGAGCAGGCCATAGTTAGCTGCGGATGTAAATTGAACGGCTAGAGGGAGAGCCTAACAGAAAGTAACACCTATAGTTGCAAAAGGAACTTCAAGCCACAACCCATCAAAGGTGGGAAGAGATGAGCCAAAATTGATTGGACTGAGATGTCTTCTGACTACAAAGAAGATAACAAACCCTAATCCAACATTAAGTCACCACCATACCACCACCACCCCATTCCGATCTGGATTATGCTCCAAACTGCAGAAACATTTTGTATTTTTCCCTTAGAAAAATCCATAAGGACTGAAGTCATTAATCGAGGTTTAACCTCTACTGGAGGGTTTGAGTGTTGTAGTGTTGTGAAGGTCACGGTTGAAGGACTATCCACTAGTCACTGCTGTATTGTAGTCTCTCTCAGAGTGCTAGAAATCACCCAGCTAGCAGCCAGACAGAAGTAAATTGGGCATCTAGAGTTTTTTTCTCTCACCCTGCATGCTGGAATTCAGTCACAGTCAAAAAGAATCAGGCCTATAGAATCTCAAGCAATTTGCAAAACTAGGAATTATGAAGCCAACTGTTCAACAACCAGCATTTACATGGCCAGTAATCTCTACTGCAATGGCATAACGTTCAACTGTCTTCTTTTCATGATTTGTTCAGAGACTAATTGATTTAATCTGTCCTTTGTTTAACTTTTACCTTTTTGGACTCCTCTCTTAATTCCAATCTGTGTAAATCTGTGTTGAGCAACTAATTTTTCTCACATACAGTAATAAACATACTCTTTTCATTAATTCAAGACAGCCTAGACCAGGACGTTTCTTTTTAAAATGTAAGTTCATTTGATCATAAAGTGGACATGGGGTGGGAAATTCATCTTGGGAAAAAATGAGGGAAAAGATTCCTTTTCAAATTAACCTTGTTGCAAGCAACTGAGGAGGTGATTTATTAAGGAAGTGGGTAGGTGCAGTTCATCCCTTCTGCACCTGGATCTTAGCAGTTTGGTGTCTCATCTGAAATTGTAACGAATTGGAAAAACCCATCTCTGGCCCGGCCTTAACTAACACATAAATTCCCATTCACAAACCTTCATTCTCATTTTCAAATCCCTCCATGTCCTCACCCCACCTCTATCTCCTCCAGCCCGAGAACACTCTAGGGTCTTTGTGATATTCTGATTCTCAGTTCTTGTGCGTCCTTGATTTTAATACTTCTGCCATTGCCAGTAACGCCTTCAGCTACCCACACCCAAAACTCTGGAATTCCTTTCTTAACCTGCTCCATCACCTTCCCATCCTTCAAGTCCAACCTAAAAACCTCTCTCTTTGCCCAAGGTCACCTCTTAAAGTGGACCTTAACAGTTTTGTGTCCCATCTGAAGAGCCTTGGGTTGCTTTCCTATGCTCATGATGTTATATGAATGTTGTTGAGAGGTACCAACTCAGCACAGGCCAATGGTGATAAGAATTCCTCTGTAATAACTAGGAGTG
The DNA here is from genome assembly GCF_030684315.1 of Stegostoma tigrinum. NCBI lineage: Eukaryota > Metazoa > Chordata > Chondrichthyes > Orectolobiformes > Stegostomatidae > Stegostoma > Stegostoma tigrinum. The sequence goes on along the minus strand of NC_081390.1, from coordinate 10,449,507 downwards.
ATCAAAAACCTGTGGCATTAACAGCGCAGATAACAAAGTGTGGAGCTGGATGAACACAGCAGGCCAAGCAGCATTTTAGGAGCACTGTGTTCCTAAGATGCTGCTTGGCCTGCTGTGTTCATCCAGCTCCACACTTTGTTATCTCGGATTCTTCAGCATCTGCACTTCGCATTATTTCTGATACAATAAGAGCGCATACCTGCTCAGTTGAGAGAGACTGTGCCTGATGCTGTGTAACATAAACCTGTTACCTATACCAACTTTATAGTGGCAGCATTATGAGTAGTTAAGCAGTAACAAAGTGGTGGCAGAGTAACACATTTCAAGCCAATTCCCCTGAATTCCTGTTAGTCGTAACAAGACTTCGTAGCTGACTAGCAACAGCAGAAACCCTTAACTAACTAGGAGGATTGCAGTTAACTAGTATGTTCAATGCTCAATGCAACTTTGAAAAGAAATATACCAGACTAAAGAGTTCTAACAATCTAGTTACAATAAATTTTGATTAGTTTTAAAACTCTGGTATCATTCTTTAATCAGAGGTGCATGTCAGTTTAATGAATTCATATACAGACAGTCCAGTCTCTGGGTATCTGCAGTTGATTGATAAAGGTAGCCTAATTAAATTTAACTTAAATAACATTTAAATAAAAATGCACAGGGGAAATAAAGGCTCAAATTAAAATAACAGACAATGTATTGTTTTATGGGTCAGTTAAACTATAAAGCACCCTTAATTCTTTATCTCAGCCATATTTGCATATTTAATAAATGGCAATATAATTACAAAAATAATGAAGGAATTTTGTTTGGTACCTAAGCTCTTGTACAGGTTGATGGTGAAAAAGTTTGTTTGAGAAAGGGTGAGTACAAAATAAGATGGTCCCATTTGAAAATGGCCTTATCCCTAAACTTTGGGAGGATGAATTTTGCATGGATGATTCTCAGTGCAAAGGATATGTCTCAAACTGTTGTCTTTAGTCTGACCAATGGAAACATACTTCATGTTTTTTACTTTATTCATGGCATAAGAGCATCACTGGATAGACCAGCACTTATTGCTCATCCAGTCATCCACAGTGCTGTGAGTCTGGAGTCACATGGAGGCCAGACCAGGTAAGGATGGCAGTTTCCTTCCATAAAGGACATTGGTGAACCAGATGGGTTTTTCCCCCAACAACCAGCGATGGTTTCATGGTCATCATGAGACTCTTAATTCTAGATATTTATTGAATTCAAACTCCAGCATTGGCCACAACAGAATTTGAACCTGGGTCACGGGGACATTACCTGGGTCTCTGGACTAACAGCCTAGTGATAATACCACTAGGTTATTGCCTCCCGTTTACGTGACTAAAGAGTGACCACAACTTCAAATTTTGAAAACAAGCATGTAGCACCCACAGTATCACTTTATCTCTGTATATTTCTTCTTGTAAGGATCCAAAGAGTTCCCCCTGGTGTCTTTAGGCTCTCTCATTCTTAAACCTTGTTTGATGCTGTTCTATTTCTGTGTCTTATTTCTCTTCGCTGGATCTGCATCTCCTCCACCCTGCCAGATCGACACATGCACTCAGGCATCTTGGCTGTACGGCCCAAGCCCATTGATCCTGAAGAGAATTAGCTTCGTCATTTGACTAGAAAGGGTTCCATAAAGGGAGGGGAAGTCTAAATGAAAGTGGTTGACCCCAGGCCAAATGTTTGAGAGCACAAAATATTGTCATGTGGAGAAGGTTAAGAGATATTATTACATGTAAAGCTGTCTGCATTTGGTAACAGTTACACAGTAGTTTGGGAGGTTACTCTTTTGTTATAAATTTGCAATAATGATGGCCAGGGACATAGAGTTTTCAAGTTTTCAATGTCTTGATCATTAGCACACTAGCTAACAAGAGGCTATGTCACAGCACCAACATAAAAAAAGTGTTTTTAAACTGATAGGTCACTACAGACCCAAAGACATAATACGGTTTGAAATTGCTTAAAGACAACAAATAGCTGCACGCTGGCACCAGTGTAACTTTGCTATTTGTGGGTAATGTGGTCCAGCTACTTAAATAACTTGGGTAGTCAAATTGTTCCTGTTATATAGTCTGTGTTTCCAATGTTGGTTGCTTGGTTCATCTGTGTTTATATTTGAGATCACTGCTGTGGTTACTTGTTGGTATGCAATCTTTCTTTTTAAGTTGCTCTCAGGAAATGCTTTAGCCATTACCAATCTTGATGACTCGACAAAGATTAAAGATCATGGCAAAATGCATATTCTGCAGACTGAAGTTATACTCCCACCAAAACCAAACCCTCTGAATTATTGTTCTATTCACCATCATAGGTGAATAACAAAGGTCTTTTCTCTAGGCTGGGGGAGTTCAAAACTAAGTGTGTATTTTTAAGGTGAGAGGAGAATAATTTAAAAGGGAACTGAGAGGCAACTTTTCCACACAGAGGGTGATGCATATGTGGAATGAACTGCCAGGGAAAGTGATAAATGCATGTACAGTAACCATGTTTAAAAGGCATCTGGACAGCTACATGAATTGGAAAGGTTAGAGGGTTAAATGCTGGCAAATGGGACTAGTTTAGTTTGGGAAACTTGGTCGGCATGAACTAATTGGACCAAAGGGTCTGTTTCTGTGCTGTATGTGTCTATAACTCTATAATCCTATGCCCTGTATTCTTTAATGAGTTTAACTGTAAAGGTGCTGAGGATTACAGGGGATTATGGAGATTGTGGATTGAAAAATAACTCTTACCTCCCACCACAAAAGCACAATAATTGAATCCATCTTCTTTGGCATGTTCCTGCAGTTGCCTAATGAAAAAAAATCTTGCATTTATACAGTTTTCTTCACAATGACCAGAGATCTCAAACGCTTCTAAAAGATGTGGGCGAAGAGTAGACCATTCAGCGTATTGAGCCTGATCTACCACTCAATTAGATAATCACTAATCTTCCACCTTAATGCAACTTTCTCATGGTATCTCTACGTCCCTTGGGGGTCTAATTTTTTTAAAAAATTTACTCATGGGATGTGGGCATGGCTGGCTGGGCCAGCATTTATTGACTGTCTGTAGTTGCCCTTGAGAACGTGATGGTGACGTGCCTGCTTGATCCACCTGCAATCCATTTGCTGTAGTTACACTAACAACATCATTTGGGAGGGCATTCTGGGATTTTGATCCAGCAATATATTTCCAAGTCACGATGGTATGTAGTTTAGAGGGGAGCTTGTGGCTGCTGGTGTTCTCACATATTTGCTTCCCTTTTCTTGCTAGATGGTAATGTGCTTGGAAAATGCTGTCTGCGAATTTCTGCAGTGCATCTTGTAGACAGTGCACACTGCTGCTACTAAGCATCGGTGTTAGAGGGAGTAGCTTTATGTGGATTTTGTGCCAATCAAGTGGGCTGCTTTGTCCTGGGTGGTTCAAGCTTGTTCAGTGTTATTGGAGCAGCACTCATCCAGGCAAGCGGAGAGCATTCTATTACACTCTTGACTTGTGTCATATAGGTAGTGGACAGGCTCTAGGGAGTCAGAAGATGTGTTACTCACTGCACAAATCATAGCCTCTGTCCTGGTCTTGTAGCCACTATTTATATTGGTGATCCAGTTTCTGGTCAATTGTACGCCCCAGGATGTTGATGGTGGAGGATTCAGTGATGGTAACATTGTTGAATGTCAAGAGGCAGAAATTTTCCACAGTGACTTCATTGGTCTCTGTCTGGCTTCCAGGACTGAGACAGAGAGACAGAGAGTGAGATAGTGAGAGTGAGATAGTGAGAGTGAGATAGTGAGAGTGAGTGAGAAGGAGAGTGAGACTGAGTGAGAGACTGACACTGAGAGTCACAGAGTGAGAGTAAGAGAGTGAGTGAGAGTGCGACTGAGTGTGAGATACCTGCAGCACAGGGGTATTTAATAGCTTTGCAGAAGCTGTGTCTTTCACAGCATACTAGCCCACAGCAGCTTGTCAGCACACACCAGGAGTTACAATTGGTTTCTAAATGCCTTTCCTCTATATTCTTGAAAGGTTAAAATGCAAACTTATCTGCTGTTTGGGACAATCTACAGGATCTACTGCTTTCTGCAGAGAGGGGTAATCAACACCTCATTGTTCTCTCACTACAAGACATACAATTCAATGTGTTTTAAATTGCATCACACCTCCGGAAGGGTTCCTGCTTGAACTTCCCCTGGCACCTTATTATTTTATATGATATTCCATGGCTACCCTTCAGGCTCTGCCAGTCACTGAATGTTATATTTGCACCTTTGGATGTAGGTCCACTTTTAAAGAACACGTTGCAATTAGAAGTTTAATATGTCCATAAATACTTCAGAATTATGATCCATTGTCACGGCACTATGTAAATTTAAACTGACTGTATAAGTAAAATTTAGCATACCTTAACATTAATTGCTAAATAAAAGACCACAATACTGTAAAGGTTTTTGGAGTTCTTTTGATAAACTTGAACTATCAATTTTAATTCTCGTACAGGCCAATGTCAAAAGTGCTACCTGTTAATCACATCCGGGTATTCATCGGTCTCTTTCAATTACTGAGGTATGTCCAGTTCTTTGTAATGGAATTCCTGTTTTTTCACTATTTTCCCACTCATTGCTGGTATAAGCTCTCCAAGTCAAATGTAGAAAGGATTGATGACAGGGTAGGGTTTCCTACACCCTGGTTCATCAGAGTATGTTCCACATTTTCTCACTCACTCTGGTAATAGGTCACATTTCTGGTGGTTTTACACTGTGCCTTTCTGCCAATGCAACTGGATTGAGGCTGTTCACACTCAGTTTACTGAACACCGATGCAGCCTTCAGAGCCAGAGAGAGAGGCTTTCATCTGATTTGAACCAAGGTTCGTGAGATCAAATTCTGAATTCCAAAGCTTTGCATCACTTGGTTTTATTTGAGTAACATCTGTAAAGCAGACTGGAGTGTTCAGCTAATCTGATCTCTGATGTGTTTGAGAATCAGAATAGGTGTGCCTGCTGAGATGATGCCAAATGTATCATTTCCTTTCAATTAAGCCAGTGCTTTTGTGAAAAATAATTTATGTTTCTCCTCACTTTTCTCAGAGAGAAATCTTCTAATAATTTCTAAACAAGTGAAAAGACTTAGGGCAAATATTAAACCTGAAGGTTATAAACAGTGTTCTTCAGCTGCCCATTAATGATCAAGCCATTTAATGAATTAGCCATTTAATTTCAAGAAACTTTTGTAATCTAGTATAAGTGGAACAACAAAATGATAAATATCAGCTGTTTTCAAAAAGTACTCAATTAATTACTGAAAAATAATGTAATATAGGGATATTAAAGTCACAGCAAGGTCCCTTAGACAGCACATTCCAAAAATAAGGCCACTACCACTTAGAAGGATAGGGAGAGCAGATATAGAACTCCAGCAACCACAAGTTCCCCTCCAAGTCACTTACATCCTGACTTGGAAATATATATTCTATTCCTTCAGTGTTGCTAGGTCAAAATCCTGGAACTTCCTCTCTAACTGCAGTGTGGGTCAACCTACAACACGTGGACTGCAATGATTCAAGACTACAGTTTAGTACCACCTTCTCAAGAGCGACTAGAGATGGGCAATAAATCCTCTGAATGAATAAAAAACATTGATACACGATTTGGAGGGTACTAATGACCTCCTCTCATTGTTGTTAAAATACGCAATAGGAGAGAAAATAAAATTTTGCTCAGACAATATAACTATTCATGCAAATTATAAAAATAATAGGTTAAAAAAAAAATTTCTTTCTCTTAAGTGCACCCAATGGATTTTTATAATAATCTGATGGTTTTACACTTAGCTTTTTATTATAGCTTTAGATAATTAATTAATTTTGAATACCCCACTGTTGTAGTTGGATTTGAACTCATGTCACGAGACCATTATTCTGGGTTTCTGGAGTAGCCATCCAATAACATTTAATCATGTTGCTACCACACCTTCTGTGATGGACACACAGAGGTAATAAGGCAATGGCTTTCATGATGCTGTGAGGAGTGAGGAGACACAGAGATAGTGAGAGGTCATGAGGAATATGAAAATAGTCAGTTACATGGAGGTGAAAGATGGACTATTTGAATGTGCACTAGTGACAACTGAGGAGGCGACATTCAGTGGATCCAGGAATACCCCTGTGTATATCTACAGATGAATCTGGAGCGCTGTGTACAGTACTCATCATTGAACGTGCATAAGGATGTTAATGTGTTGGAAGCAGTTTAAAGAAGGTTTATTAGGATTGCCTTATGAGGAACAACTAGAAAGCTGGACTTCAGCTAAACAATGTACTTGATTGTTATTCTCCTGTACAAATGGCCTGACAAACCTGTCAGGAACAAAAACTGAGATAATAAAATGTGAGGCTGGATGAACACAGCAGGCCAAGCAGCATCTCAGGAGCACAAAAGCTGACGTTTCGGGCCTAGACCCTGCTCTCTGATGAAGGGTCTAGGCCCGAAACGTCAGCTTTTGTGCTCCTGAGATGCTGCTTGGCCTGCTGTGTTCATCCAGCCTCACATTTTATTATCTTGGAATTCTCCAGCATCTGCAGTTCCCATTATCTCCGAACAAAAACTGAATTTGCTGGTAAAGCTCAGCAGATCTAGCAGCATCTGTAAAGAAAAAAAAGATTAGAGCTACCGTTTCAAGTCCAGTGACAGCATCTGAGAATCTGTTTTTCTCTCCATAGAGATGCTGCCTGACCCGTCAAGTATTTACTACGTTTTTCATCCTGACACCCCACAAAAATTTGTAACATTTGTAGAAGGGCATTATGTAACCATTCAAGCTTGATATTGTATACAGACCAGTTTCTTCTTAATCCAAATGCCTCATGACGCTCCCTGTTCCAGGTTAGTTACAATGTGTATTTATATTTGATATCAATCATTCTCTGCTGCATTATCTTGAGGGATTTTAAATGGTCTGGAGCCCATTGGTACACTAAAATGGGGAATCTTTGTAGAGAGGTGTTTTCCCATTGAGTTTTTACTTAGTACACAACACTGGGTGTTAGAATGTGCCAGACTGCATCACTTGGTCATTGGTGCCACCTTAGAACTCTGTAATGGTTGTACACAGGTGTACAAAATGATCAGAAGTATAGATAGAGTAGACAGCCAGAGACCTTTTCCTTGGGTGGAGGTAGCTATTACGAGGGGACGTAGTTTTAAAGTGAGTGGAGGTAGATATAGGGGGTATGTCAGAAGTAGGTTCTTTACTCGGAGTGGTAGGGGTGTGGAATGCGTTGCCAGAGAGGGCATGGAGTCAGCCTCATTAAGAGCATTTAAGCGGCTATTAGATAGGCATATGGATGATGGTATAAGGTAGGGGTGGAGGTTAGATAGATCTTAGGATTTGGGTAAAAGTTCAGCACAACATCGTGGGCCGAAGGACCTGTACTGTGCTGTACTGTTCTATGCTCTATGTTCTAATGTTAACCCCTTAATGTTTTCCTATTTTTAACTTATTTCTAACTCTGTGATTAAGGAAGTACTTTTAATCCTCTCCTGTATCTACAAATTGTACCGAGGTACTTATCCCAAAGATGTCACCATAAGAAGGCAGAACTGTAAAAGGTTTTCACTGCTCTCCTACAATGGAGTACATGTGACAATAAAAGAATATTGCATTTTGTATATTGCATTGTATGAATGGGTTAAATTGGTTCAGCCTCAGGAAGGATGCCAAATAGTACTTTCCTACAGAGTTGGAAAATTACTTCAAAGTGATGTAGGGCAGATGGTGACCAGCTGTGTGCATTTCTAGTCAAGGAATGGTAAGTTGAACAAGCAAAAGCAAAACAATAAATGAGATCTTTGCTGTCAAAACACAAAGCACATGTGGCAAGGAATGGTCAAACATAATATCAAAATATTTCAGTCACTAATTCAATCCTGAGATGATTCCATTGTACATTTGATACTTAGATCATTCTTTGCAGCAACTGAAAAAGCTGGGATTGTTCCTTTGAGCCAAAAAGGTTACGAGGAGATTTTGTAAATGAGCTTAAATCATGAAGGGATGGAATATAAAAACAGAAAGTCTGTCGAAAAAAATCCAGCCGACTGTGTGGGGACAAATTCAGGGTTTTGTGGCACTGCCAAAGCGGGGAGGACGTACAAGTATCATAGAGATTGATAGTACCCAAAGAAAAAGACAAAAGGATTGCCCAATGGTAATAGAGAATGGACATAGAGGCAGATTATGTGTTAATGGTATGTGTGAACAGTAGAAAATGGGTTGGCTTTGCTAAGAGCAAACCTATGTAAATGAGATTCGCGGGGCGGGGGAAGTGGTATAATCAAAATGGAGGAAAGTGTGCTTATACTCTGAAGTTGTTGAACTCAATGTTAAGTTTTGAAGGCTGTAAAGTGGCTAAGTGAGGAATTAGGTGCTGTTCCTCAGGCTTCACAGCAATGCTAGGACAGGAGCATTAGTGAGAATGCAAAACGATTTACTGAAATGTAAAAAAAGTCAGGGTCGTTCTTGCAAACGGTGTGGAGGTGTTCACAAAACACAGTCTGTGATTGGCCTCACCAATGTCAAGGAGACCACATTAGAAAAACTATTTCCAGTGAATGCACCAGAGGTCATGGTTTTATGGCAATTGGTACGGGAACCAGACTGGGATGACCAAAAAGATTACTCATGGAGTGAGTGGTTAGAAATGGAATTCATTGCCTGATAACATGTTGGAGACAGATACAATGACAGCCACCTAAAATCAATGGGATAACTACTTGAAGGAGAAAATGCTGCACTAATATGTGGAAAGAATAAGGGAATGGAGTTTGAAAGAGCCTGCACACAGGTGATGAGCTGAATGGCTTTCTTCTGCACTGTATTATCCTAAGAGCTGTACCATCTGTCAGTATTCTGAAGGTGACGGGGAAGCTTAGCTGTTGCAATCATATAAAGATGTTTGATTGTCAGTTTACATGCATGGACCAATTATGCAGATCAATCCAATTAATGGCAAAACTGTCACTATGTCAGGTTTCCTACCTCATCCCTGTATCTCCTGTTGTACTTAGTGGGCTCTTCAGTGGATGTACAATAAGCTGTCTCTGCGAACCACCCATTTGCTGTGCACTTAACTCATGTTTCTAGAGCAGAGGCAACGTCAGACCATGTGGCTTCTTGGATTATCAGGCTTTCTTTCCAATGACGACTTTGGCTCAGTACTGCACATAAGGATTGCGTAAATCAGGTTTGAAACCATGTAACATTTAGAGACAAGGTGAGAGATTACTGTCTGGAATATTCAACTGGACATGCTTTGGGATATGAAATTAAGAAAGTCATATGAGATGGACAACAATGAATCAGACTCAGTTTTACAATCTATCCAAATTCCTCTTGCATTGATTCCAAGACCAATTTTAATCCCATTCAATTCCATTTTGAATTATGTCAGTGATTAGGTCAGAAAGCTGAATGCCATGTGTTTTCAATCATATGTGTAACAGTTTTCCCCTTTCACTGATCAGAAAATTAGTGAGTTCAGATCTGCCAATTCTGCATCACCCTCAGCAATCATTGACTTCAAACCAGGACTTAAACGATAGAAGGTACAAGCTTATAAGAGCCAATTAGCACAATACATTTTAATTGGATAATTAACAGCACCATCAGCTCAGCAAATATAGAGCAGATGTTGGTGGAATGACAATATCACTGCCCGAATAATCAAAACCCAAGGCTAATATTTGGGGCTTATGGGTTCTGATCCCAGATGGTGAAATTTGAAGTCAATAAAAATCTGGAATTAAAAGCTAGCCTGTTGGTGACCAGAAAGACATTATTATATTGTAAATACCCATCTGGTTCATTTATGCCCTCTACTGAAGGAAACCTGCCATTGTTAGCTGGTCTACATGTGACTCTAGACCCACAGTAATGTGGTTGTCTTGTAAACAGTCGAGCAAACCAAACAGTTCTAGAGTAATGAGAGTTAGGCAACAAATGCTGGCATTCCCAGCAACACCCACATTCCATGACTAAGGAAAAACAAAGGTTGGTATTCCTTTTGCATTTCCAACCCAAACTCTGATTTTGAAGGAAATGGAAGGCAGAATCACATTTCTTATTGTAGGAAAGTCCTGGTGCTCTGAAATGAAAACAGAAAGTGCCGTAGAGACACAGCAAGCCTGGCAACATCTGTGGAAAGAGAAGCCGTGTAAAATTTTTTTTTGGAGTTAACTCCAGCCATACTCCGGTTTCCCACCCGCACCCTTTCTCCAGTATATTGATGACAACATCAGTGCTTCTTCCCTCTCTCATTGGGATTGGAAATGTTTATCTCTTTTGCTTCCGATATCCGACATGTTCTCAGCTTCACCGGGTCCTTCTTGGCTCCTCCCTTCCCTTCCTCAACATCTCTGCTTCCGTTTCTGGAGATAGGCTGGCCACCAATATCCCCCTACAAACCCACTGACTCCCACAGTTACCTTGAATAAATCCTTACAGCCTATTTCCTGTAAAGATTCTACTCCATTCTCCCAGCTTGTCCGTCTCTGCCACATCTGTTCTGATGACGCCATCATTGACAATGGAGCCTCTGAAATATCCACATTCTTCATCAGCTGAGGATTTCCCAGCACTGTTGAGAGGGCCACCAACCGGGTCTGATCCAACATCTGCACTTTAGCCCTTACCCCGTCTTCCCTCCCACAACAGCGATAGGTTTCCCATTTTCCTCACCTACCATCCCACCAGCACCCAGATCCCCAGAGGATCCCCATTAGCCGCCATTTCTACCGTCTCCAGCACATGTCACCACCAGACACATATTCTCTTCCCACCCCCCCGTTAGCCTTCCACCGGGACCATTCTCTCTGGAACACCCTGGTCCACGCGACCTTCACTCAGTACAGCTCTACGGCACCTTCCCCTGCAATCGCTGAAGGTGGAATGCTCTCTGATGAAGGGTCTAGGCCCGAAACATCAGCTTTTGTGCTCCTGAGATGCTGCTGGGCCTGCTGTGTTCATCCAGCTCCACACATTGTTATCTTAGGTGGAATGCCTACCTGTTTACACCCTCCCTCCTCACCATCCAAGGCCCTGGGCAAACTTTCCTGGTGAAATGGTGTTTTCACTGCACTTCAGTCAATTGAGTCAACTACATTCACTGCTCCACATTGGAAAATGAAAGGCAGAATAGGCAACCGTTTCACAGAATACCAATGTTCTGCTGATTTCCAACTTCTAGCTACCCACTACCTCAACACATCACCCTGTTCCCTGGCCAACATCCCTGCCTCAGGCTTGCTGCAGTATTCCAGCAAAAGTCAGTGCAAAATGGAAGATCAGCATCTCATTTTCCGCTTGGGAACTCTGCAGCCATCTGGACCTCAGGAGAGACTTTCTGGGATTGAGTGAGCGGGCCATGTTCGTGGTGAAGAGGAGCGAGCACAGGCTGAGTCCCAGAGCAGAGTGAGCACAGGCCGAGTCTGGGAGTGGAGCGAGCACAGGCCGAGCTCCACAGCAGAGTGTGTACAGGCCATGTCCTGGAGCGGGTGAACACAGGCCGAGTCCGGGAGTGGAGCGGAGCGAGCACAGGCTGAGTCCCGGAGTGGAATGGAACGAGCACAGGCCGAGTCCCAGAGCAGAGTGAACACAGGCCGAGTCCCAGAGCAGAGTGAACACAGGCTGAGTCCCAGAGTAGAGTGCACAGGCCAAGTCCCGGAGCAGAGCGAGCACAGGCCAAGTCCCAGAGAAGAGTGAGTACAGGCTGTGTCCTGGAGCGGAGCGAGCGCAGGCCGAGTCCTGGAGCGGAGCTAGAACTGGCCGAGTCCCGGAGTGAACGAGAGAGCACAGGACAATTCCCACAGTGGTGGCGCAGCAAACACAGGCTGAGTCCAGGAGTGGAATGGAGCAAACACGGGTTGAGTCCCGGAGTAGAGTGGAGCGAGCACAGGCCGAGTCCCAGAGCAGAGTGAGCATAGGCCGAATCCCAGAGCAGAGTGCACAGACCAAGTCCGGGAGGTTTGAGCGAGCACAGGCCAAGTCCGGAGGTTGGAGCGAGCACAGGCCGAGTCCCCGAGTGGAACGGATCGAGTACAGGCCGTGTCCAGGAATAGAGTGAGCACTGGCCGAGTCCCGGATTGAATGGAGCGAGCACAGGACAATTCCCACAGTGGTGGCGCAGTGAGCACAGGCCGTGTCCCAGAGTGGAGCCACTACAGGCTGAGTCCCGGAGTGGAATGACTATAGGCCGAGTCCCGAAGTGGAGCGAGCACAGGCCGAGTCTGAGAGCGGACCAAGTACAGGCCGAGTCCTGGAGTGGAGCGACTATAGGCTGAGTCCTGGAGCGGAATGACTATAGGCCAAGTCCCGAAGTGGAGCGAGCACAGGCCGAGTCTGAGAGCGGAGCAAGTACAGGCCGAGTCCTGGAGTGGAGCGACAACAGGCTGAGTCCCGGAGCGGAATGACTATAGGCCGAGTCCCGAAATGGAGCGAGCACAGGCCGAGTCCGAGAGCGGAACGAGCACAGGCCGAGTGCCGGAGCGGAGCGAGCGCAGGCCGAGTCCCGGAGTGGGCCCAGTACAGGTCGAATCCCGGAGCGGAGTGAGCACAGGCTGAGTCCCGGAGTGGAGCAAGAACAGGCCGAGTCCCGGAGTGGAGCAAGCGCAGGCCGTGTCCTGGAGCGGGGCCAGTACAGGCCTAGTCCGAGAGCAGAGCGAGCACAGGCCCAGTCCGAGAGCGGAGTGAGCACAGACCGAGTCCCGGAGTGGATCGAGCACAGGCCAAGTCCCAGAGCGGAGTAAGCACAGGCCGAGTCCGAGAGCGGAGCGAGCACATGCCCAGTCTGAGAGCGGAGTGAGCACAGGCCAAGTGCTGGAGCGGAGCGAGCACAGTCTGGGTCCGAGAGTGGAGCAAGCACAGACCGAGTCCCGGAGCGGAGCGAGCACAGACCAAGTCCCGGAGCAGAGCGAGCACAGGCCGAGTCTGAGAGTGGAGCAAGCACAGGACGAGTCTGAGAGCTGAGAGAGCACAGGCCGAGTCCCGGAGCGGAGCAAGCACCAGCCGAGTCTGAGAGCAAAGCGAGTACAGGCTTAGTCCCGGAGTAGAGCGAGTACAGGTTGAGTCCGAGAGCGGAGCGAGCACAGGCCGAGACCCGGAGCGGGGTGAGCACAAGCTGAGACCCGGAGCGGAGCAAGCACAGGCCGAGACCTGGAGCAGAGCGAGCACAGTCCGAGTCCAAGAGCGGAGCGAGCACTGGCCAAGTCCGAGAGCGGAGCGAGCACAGGCCGAGTCCGAGAGCGGATCGAGCACTGGCCAAGTCTGAGAGCGGATCGAGCACAGGCCGAGTCTGAGAGCGGAGCGAGCACAGGCCGAGTTTTCACTGTGTAACAACGCTTTCTTTTTACTCTGTAAGATTTGTACCCAGGTTCTTGTAGCTAAGATGGCACCATTAAAAGCAGCTATTGAAAAAAACTTTTCACTGTACTTCTGTACTGCAGTACATGTGACATTAAAGAATATTCTATTCTATTCTTTTCAACGTTGAATTCAACAATTTTAGTGCTCGAAGCACCTTGTTCCATATTCTATCCCGACCCCACACACCAAACCTTATCATCACATAATCATACAGGCTGTTATCACACACAACCCTTTGTCAGCTCCAAATAGCCCACGTTATCAGCCATTCAATCCCCCAGGTTGACCTTTACCATTCCGTTCTGTCCAACTGCTTTTCTCTCTCTTGGGGTTTATCTTCACCTTTCGTTTACTCCTCACCCTCCCACTACCCCTATTCAATTTCCCGCATATATAACAACTTATTCCTTGCTCCTGTCAATTCTGAGGAAGGGTCGCAAAATGTTAACTCTGATTTGTCTCCACAGATACTGCCTGACTTGCTAAGTTTTTCCAGCAGTTTCTGTTTGTTTTAACAGTTTTTACAAAATCCCTTTTCTGACATTAACAAGGTCATTTGGAGTTTCTGCGATGGTGAGTAGCTGAGAAATAAAAAGATCTCATACTGTCTAAGTACCTTAACTCAAACACTGTGATCAGCAGATACATTAAGGTAATAAGTCTCAGGTACCCCAGGGAGGAAACAGTTAAAACCAAGCAGAGTTCCGGCTAACATTGACTGTCTGTCACCCACCCATTAATGCTGCAAGTCTGCATCCTCGGGACCATTAAGCAAGGACAGGTTAGCGATGCACTGTGATGCCGGTTGCAGTCAATCAGCCCACCTAAACTGCTTCAAAGAAGAATTAGAAAGATCCTTTTGGGAAAGATACTGGAACTATCGAGCTGTATATTGGGACCAGAGAACAGGAGATGTCAGAGATGAGTCAAGAAAGTGATTTTCAATCAAGCATTAACTATAGCCTAAACCTTTGAATAAAGAATTATCAGACAATTAAGTACACACTCTGCAACGCTATCTTAGCTTTAGCTGAACAAGTTGAGCCCTAATACTCTTTCCTAACTCAGAAAGCCTATAGAATAACGAGAAATACAAGAATTTATTTTCTTTAGCAAATCTACTGACAAAATACTAAAACCTGAGGCGCAAAGACCAGTAAACATACTCAGTCATACCAATGTTAATTAATGCCTCAGTATAAATTCAAAGACACAGTTCACCGTGCTGGCTAAAGGCCACCACAATGTATCTTTATAAAAAATTGCAAGGCGGCTTTTTTTTAAAGGTAAGATTGCTTTGTAATTAGTTTTAAAGCAAATGATAATTAGGTTAGTCCAGTAAATGGCTCTGCCGAGGTGCTATAAATTTCTCCATTAAATTATTTTCCGAGTTCCTGTCAATCTGACATTTGCGATTCTAGAGTCAAAGACTTATTGAATTAGGACAAGTGCTACTGTCATTCTGGAAGGTCATTTACTTCCTCATTTAGATATATGGTGATTATTTTCCAGCCCATTGAACTGTTACTTGCCAGTCAATTTAGTGTTTTCTAATCTGAGAAGAATATTGGTGTGTAGTATATTACTGAACCCCATTGTCAGAACCCTCACAAGATCCAAAATGATCTTTAACTATTCTAATATCTATCTCAAACAAAAGAATCTCTAGACATTGCTCAGAGCATGAAGTGACAGGAGATGTATCTCACTGTAACCCCACCTAATCCTGATAAATGCTGTTGTGAAATCTCATGTTTGAAATGTAGTAGGGAGGAGGACTCAGTGAGTGAGAATATTAGAGCATTTTCATTGTTCTGCACTTGTCTGGCCTACCACAGGGACACTGTCATTTGATTTAATAACACCCTTTTTTTTAAACCCGTCATTGCCTTATTCTAAAAGAATAAAAGCCTTACAATGATAAGCTTACACCCCCATTCATTTTCCCAACACCGCTGTGTTCATTCAAACCAGTTCACAGTGAAGCTAATGCAATTTAATGAGGAGAGGCTGAACAGTGGTTTGTTTTTATGTGTCTCGGGAACTGTACTCATTTAACCCAAGGCTTCGGAACACAATTGAGATGTAATATTCCACTGGTGAGCGTCAGTGACAGTCACATCTTGGGCTAAATGCTCATCACCTTGTACCAAGTGTCTGCATTTCAGATTCACATCAGTTCCGTCGAAAGGCGCCACAGACAATGACAAATATCTTTGCTTCTCTGTTCAGTTTGCTATTACAAAGCCTCTGTTCAGGGGGTAGTTCAGTGGGCTGGTGATTGATATCAATAGTGCAGGTTCAATCCCTACACCAGTTGAGTTGCCATGAAGGACTCAACCGCTCCTCTCACCTCAGATGTGGTGACCCTCAGGCTAAGCCATCACCTGTTGTCTCTCTATTGAGAGATCAAGCCTATGGTAATTTTACTTTTTTAGTTAAGTAGGAGAGTGAATTCAGCAATCTGAGAACTCCCAAGGAAAGGGCAGCTATCAGAGAATGGGTAACAAAGGCAGTGGGATTATGAACTAATTGAAATAAATGCCCTGCTGATCTGCCATATCTATAGTAAATGTTCTCATTTAACTGTGGGGTGTGCACATCGCTGGCTGGGGTAGCATTTATTGTCCTCAAGAAGGTGGTGATGAGCTGCCTTCTCGAACCATTGCAGTCCATGTGCTGTAGGTAGGCCGACAATGCAGTTAGGAAGGGAATTCCAGGATTTTGACCCAACTGCAGTGAAGGAATGATGATATATTTCCAAGTCAGGATGGTGAATGGCTTTGATGGGAAATTGAAGGGGGCTGTCTTCCTGTGAATCTGCTGTCCTTGTCCTTCTGGATGGAAGTGTTTTGAGAGTTTGGTAGATGCTGTCTAAGGAGCTTTGGTGAATTTCTGCAGCACATCTTGTAGATGGTGCAGACAAAATATTTTAACTTTAATATCTATTTCTGTTCAGGAAAGGGATATACATTTAGGAAGCACATTTTAATAAAACATACAACATTGAGATCAATAACCAAATCATCTGTTTTGGTGATGATGTAGAGTGTAGCCTTTTCTTCAGGAGTCTTCCACTGCTGTTCTTGGACAAAGTGCCATTAGATTGTCTACAACCATCTGATGGCATATGGGTCCTCAATTTGTCATGTCATCAGGAGACACATACACCCAGCAGTATTGTGCTGGACAATCAGCCTGTGGATTCAGGTGTGGCATGCGAAATCATGATGGAGAGGTGAAGAGTGTCACCCGCTGAGCTGAAGCCGATAGACTGCTCTGGAATTATGTCATTTTCCTTTTTATGAACCCCGAGACCAGGGAGTGTTATGATTCAGGTGCCTTGATCTCCACATCCAATTTTCTTATCCACCCTCCCAATGAATGAGCAATGATTAGTACAAACAAAGCCTTTGTAATTATAGATAATGAGTAGAGAGATTAGAGAGGTAGTGATTCTTGTTAGAAACCCTTGTGTCATTCTGATTTTGCTACTTGATGAGATAAAAAAAATGAGGAAGAGATATTTGGTGCATCAAACCCAAGCTCTTCACAGACACTGTACAATACAGACAACATGGGCACTTTCTCCACCCAATGCATTTAATCTCCCAAAAGGAGGTTGTACATAGAACCTCAGTGATCTCCCAAGGCAAAAGCTTTCGACATTGAGTTGTTCTCGCGTATCTCCTCAGCCTGTCTTCTTCCAGATACCACAACCATGTTCACAGTATGGTCTTAGCTCAGGAACTATTGAGTCTGTGGAATACCTGACGATTCAGACTTTGCTTATCCCTAAAATTATGTGTTCCGTTCCAATCGCTCAACCTTTTTTTTATTCAGAATGTAGGCATCATTGGCTAGGCCAACATTTATTTCCTCTCCCTATTTGTTAAGAGTCAACCACATTGCTTTGGGTCTGGAATCTTATGTAGGCCTGACCAGGTAAGGATGGCATTTTCTTTCCCTAAAGGTCATTAGTGAGCCAGATGGGCTTTTCCAACAATTGGCAATGGACTCTTGGTCATCAATACCAACATCTGCTGTGGCAAGATTCAAATCCGAGTCCCCAGAACATTGCCTGGTACTCCGGATTAACAGTCTAGCAACAGTACCACTAGTCTGTCATCTCCCCCTATGCAACTAGGCAACTTATCAGCACAGTGGCTTGTTGGGGTGACACAGTGATTCACAGCGCCAGGGACCCAGGTTTGATTCCACCCTCAGGTGGCTGTCTGCGGGGAGTTTTCATGTTCTCCCTGTGTCTGTGTGGGTTTTTTCCAGGTGCTCTGGTTTTCCTCCCACAGTCCAAAGATATGCAAGGTAGGTGAATTGGCCATGCTAAATTGCCCATAGTGTTCAGGGACAGTTAGGTGGGTTAGATGTGAGGAAATGCAGGAGTAGGGGAATAAGTCAGGCTGGGATGCTCTTTGGAGGGGTGGTGTGGACTTGCTGAGCTGAATGACCTGTTTCCACACTGTAAGGATTCTGTGATTTGTCCTGTTCTGTTTTTATTAAAATCAAAAATACCTTCACAGCAATTTTTACAGCATCTTTTCATTGGGTAACAAATGCTTTTTCAGAAATAAAATGGCAACAATGTATTTTTCATGATGAGGAGAATACTTTACAGTAACGTATCTTCAGCTTTTTGCCAATTTTAGGTATTTTCTAGCCATGCCAATGGTAACAATCACCATTCTTCTGTTCCACATGATTTCAAATGGTTCGAGAAAGCTGCTCATCACCACCTCCTCACTGGCAATACATCTTGGTGCAGTCAATGAATGAAGAACAAAAGAAAAATGTTATGATTCATGAAGAAGCAATTTATTGAGACTTCCTTTGCCAAAGTCCAGCAAATTACCTACTCATTCAAGCTGAGCAGAATGTGCATTCTGGATATAGACGACAGAGGCACTATTGATGTAATAGTTCTCTCACCGTGTGCCCAAACACACTGCAAATGAACACAACAAAATACAAGAAAGAGGCTCTGAGGAAATGACTCAAACATTCCAAATGCAACAGTTCCTTCTGAATTGTGTTTAATTGCCCTTTGTGTTAAAATGCACCTCTTTGTCTGTCTCAAATCTTACCAATATTTCTTGCATGCCAATTTACTAATGTCATAAATTAATCATCGATGGAGGGGCTCATAGAATGGCTCTGAGCTGCATTTAAGGCTATTTGTGTGTAGCAGTCAGTCTTGTTTGAATTTGTCCCACATTTCCCAAATTTCATTTAAGCCTTGCTGAATGAAAACTTCATCAATGACAGTCAACCATATGAAACAAGACTCGGACATGGTTCTTTTCCAAGCTTAACAAATTGCAACTTTATTGCCACACAGCTCTCTTCTGATTTCACCACTCATCTGTTAGCCAGACAAAACACAATTCTTTTAGTTCAAAATTTGGCAGACTTTACATGTGTCAAGGCCAACAAATCCATCAGACATTTTTAATTCATCACACAGTGACTATTGAATTTGACCTCCCAGAACCATTATTATTGTAATCTCAGTTTAATAGTGTGAGACAACTTGTCAAAAGACTGGTACTGCCTCCAGTTTGGGTTTGAGAGTTTTAGAGAGTTTTGCCTTCCTGCCGATAGTGATCCTTCTTCCAGGGAGGCAGAATGGTTGCCCACACTAAGAGTTGTGAAAGCGGATAATGGCTGTAATGTGACCAGCCACCATTTACCATGTAAATGGACAAACATTGCCAACCTATCGAAATTTTGCAGCCGTTGATTGCAATAGTGACATCTTCATGTTTGAAATATGATATGGGTTGCCCTGTGCTGGGGACACAGAAAAACCCTGTGATTGACAAGTGGCATCAGAGAGAATGTATTGAATCCAAATCCACTGTAGGCTTTGGGTGCCCAATGGTCATCAAGCTTTTGAATTTTAGGCTAGGCATAATTTCCATGGAAACACCATGTATGAGTAGTCTTCATTCCATCACCTCTACTCAACTCATTTGAGGAAGGAACTCAAGAGGAGCCCTAAACATAGGCTGTCCCAAAGTGTCCTGTCTGGGAAATAGGAAATAGCACACTGTGGGATCAATATGCTTGAAAGAGACAAATACGATTCTGTATTTAGAAAGTGTGCACAGTGATTGCACTCAGAGAACTTTAGTTTTTTAGAGTCATAGAGTTATAGAGCTGCACAGCAAGGAAGAAAAACCCTTCAGTCCAACTTGTCCATACCAACCAGATATCCTAAATTAATCTAGTCCCACTTGCCAGCATTTGTCCCATTGCCCTCTAAACCCTTCCTACTCATATACCCACCGATGTGCCTTTTAAATGTTGTAGTTGTGCCAGCCTCCACCACTTCCTCTGGCAGTTCATTCCATACATACACCACTCTCTATGTGAAAAAGCTGTCCCTTAAGTTCCTTTTACATCCTTACTCTCTCACCTTAAACATTTGCCGTCTAGTTTTGGACTCCCTTACCCTGGGAAAAAGACTTTGACTATTCACCGATCCATGCCCCTCATGATTTTATAAACCTCTATAAGATCTCCCCTCAGCCTCCAACATTACAGGGAAAATAGCCCCAGCCCATTTAGCCTCTCCCCACAGCTCAAACGCTGGCAACATGCTTGTAAATCTTTTCTGCATCCTTTCAAGTCTTTATGCATGAGATGTGGGCTTTGTTAGCTGTGTCAGAGTTTATTACAATGGTGAGCTGCCTTCTTGAACTTCTGCACTTCATTGCTGCAGGAACACTCACGCTGCTGTTAAAGAAGGGAGTTCCAGGATTTTGACCCAGTGGTGGAGGAGAAATGGTGTAAAGTTCCAAGTCAGTGTGTGGTGTGAGGCTTGAAGGAGTACTTGCAGGAGGTGGTGTTCCCATGTATCTCATGTCCTTTGAAGTGACAGCAATCATGGGTTTGGATGGCGTTGTCCAAACAGCCTAGGTAAATTTCTGGCAGTTCATCTTGTAGATGGTACATACTGCTGCTACACCATCAGTGGTGAAGGGAGGGAATGTTTGCAGATATGATGTCAATCAAATGAGCTGCTTGGCTCTGGGAGTGGTCAAGCTTTTTCAATGTCATGGTAGCTGCATCTAATCCAGGCATTTGGGCAGTACTCCAGACTTGTCCCTGGTAGATAGTGGATCAGGGACAAAGAAAAACAAATGGAAATTGCTGGCGAAAATTGCAGGTCTGCCAGCATCGGTGGGAGAAAGTGGTTAACATTTTGAGTCTGATGACTCTTCATCAGATCTCCAGGATCCAACGTTCTGTTTTATTTTACATGGTGGATAAGCTTTGGTGAGTTACTTGCACCAAGATTCCTAGCTTCTGGCCTCTTCTTGTAGCTACGGTATTTATTTGGCTGGGCCTGTCCTGTTGTTGGTCAATGGCATGCCGTTGAATGTTGAGAGCTGGAGATGGCACTTGTATGGTGTGGGTGTCACATGCAATGTGTCTACCTATGTGTAGATATTGTGTAGGTCTAGCTGCATTCGGACATGAAGTACTTCAGTGGTCTGAGGAGTCAGACTGAATGGTGCTGAACACTCTTGATACACCAGCTATACACAACATGTTCAATCCACCTCCCCCTCTCTCCCTATTTAGTTCAGAACCGTCTTCCCCTCCCCCATTTCTGATGAAGGGTCTAGGACCGAAACGTCAACTTTCCTGCTCCTAATATGCTGCTTGGCCTGCTATGTTCATCGAGCTCCACATCTTGTTATCTTGGATTCTCCAGCATCTGCTGTTCCCATTATCTCTCACAAATACAGCATACCCTGGATAGCAGCAGAAAAAAAACAGGTAGTGATATCACACAGGCCTATAACCTTTGCTTTCTGGTCAGCTGCTCCCTGCAGGAAACACTCAAGTGCATACATAGCCCCAGGACATTTCAAAACTAGTTTTTTACCTCGTTTATAAATCTTGATGCTCAGATTCAGAATTGAACCACCAATGAGACAACAGTATTTAAAACTGTCGTTCCTAAAACACCAATACAGCTAAATCTGAAAATCAAAAATATACAATGCAATGGAACTGACCGTTGCTGTAGATCTGTTTCCTGGCCCGGACTGGTGGATTCAGCAAGAAGGGTGAGAAAGAAGGGATCGGTAATAGGTCTGTCATTAAAATTATAGGATTATTCATTGGTTCAGTTCAGAAAGTAGATAATTCGGCCCACCATAACAGTGACAGTTCTTTAAAAGTGCTATGCAATTAATTTCACTGTTTCCCCATTGCTCTGCTGTTTACCCTCCTTCAAACATTTATCCAAGTGCCTTTGGAATATTACTATCAAATCAGATTCTAGTATTCTTTCAGATAGTGGTTTTCAGAATATAACTGCAAAATAAAATCTGATATTATCTCAGGTTCTTTTCTCAGTTAGTCACCTCAAGTCAGTCTCCTCTAGATACTTTTGCTACTGAGTATGGATTGTACTGTGTCAAAGTTCTCCATGATTTTGAATGCTATTCTCCCCTTAACTTTCTCTTTTTTAAGGAGAACTATCCCAGCGTCTCTTGTCTCTCCACACAACTGAAATCCCAGATTCCTGGCACCAGTCTGGTAAATCCCTTTCTCCTCTGCACAATGTCAGGCAGAAAGTCTTTGACTAAAAAGAATTAAACTGAAAGCAAATCCAATTTGTGATTTAAAGTCTGTGAACTAAAAACAAAATAGGGTGTAGATTCCTCAGCATCACTCACAACACTGAATGTATTTATGTTACTATGATTACTCCAGATGGTGATAAGTGGGATCAACATTTTAAAGGGATATGCTGGTGTTCTTGGTCTCAGTTCACCCTCACAGAAGGCACCCATGAAGGAAGTCTGAATCTTACAGCCAAAGTGGACTTGAAATCGGACAATTCCCATTTCCACTGCGGAAGGTTTCATTTTAGCCAGGGAACCTGAAGTGTGTCACTTTCAACGGTAACTAGTTATGGTGAGTGGAGTTAGCCCTGTGCTGTACATCTCTATGACTCTGTGACTAAGTTAGAGCAAGTCCCATAAGAAATTAACTATAATAGTCCATAATGACATGCACTGTTGATTGCTACTCTAAGAGAATGTAACATGGATCATAGTGAGTGTTCTCAATACAATAAATTAGAATGTTTTACAGCTGGCCTTCTTTGAGAGTTGTTGGAACTATTCCAGTCCAACAATGCAATAAAATACTTGTGACTTGGAGTGACTCTCGTAATGTTGACAACCATTTTTCACGCAGCAAGATCCTGCTCACTACAATGAGCTAATGACGTGTTCAGCTGCCTTTTTGAAAGAGATTTTGGTTGAGGGTTAAGTGTTGACCAGCATGCTGGAAAGGACCGGTGTGGTCTGTTTCAAAACAGTGCCATGGAATTATTGGCAAGCACAAAATGGCAAGTAATGGCTGTGTTTAAAATCTTATCCAAAATATACCGGGTGAGACGGTGCTGTATTAATCAATACTGCCCACAGGTGTCTGAGGATTCTAGAGCAGAGGACAGTGTCATCAACAGATTTGGCATGCACTGGAAAAGACTTCACTTATTCCAACGATATTTCACAAGAAAAGACAATAAGTAAAAGCTAAACAGGTTGAAGCTCTGAGATAATGGGAACTGCAGATGCTGGAGATTCCAAGATAATAAAATGTGAGGCTGGATGAACACAGCAGGCCAAGCAGTATCTCAGGAGCACAAAAGCTGACGTTTCGGGCCTAGACCCTTCATCAGAGAGGGGGATGGGGGGAGGGAACTGGAATAAATAGGGAGAGAGGGGGAGGCGGACCGAAGATGGAGAGTAAAGAAGATAGGTGGAGAGAGTGTAGGTGGGGAGGTAGGGAGGGGATAGGTCAGTCCAGGGAAGACGGACAGGTCAAGGAGGTGCCGCACCCCCAGCTCCCTACTAACCTCATCCCACCTCCTTGACCTGTCCGTCTTCCCTGGACTGACCTATCCCCTCCCTACCTCCCCACCTACACTCTCTCCACCTATCTTCTTTACTCTCCATCTTCGGTCCGCCTCCCCCTCTCTCCCTATTTATTCCAGTTCCCTCCCCCCATCCCCCTCTCTGATGAAGGGTCTAGGCCCGAAACGTCAGCTTTTGTGCTCCTGAGATGCTGCTTGGCCTGCTGTGTTCATCCAGCCTCACATTTTATTATCCAGGTTGAAGCTCTACTTACTGGAGTTTAGAAGAATGAGAGATGATCTCATTGAAACATATAGGGTTTGTAAGGGGCTTTACAAGGTAAATGCTGAGAGGATGTTCCCCTCACGGAAGTGTCTGGCACCAGAGGGCACAGTCTCGGAATGAAGGAGCACCAATTTAAGGCTGCGATGAGGAGGACTTTCTTCTCTCAGATGGGTTATGAGTCTTTGGAATTCTTTGCTGCAAAGAGCTAGGGGGCAGTCTCCTGGGTACATTTAAGACTGAGACAGATAGATTCTTGACCAGTCGGGGGACTCAAGGGTAACGGGGAAAGGGCAAGAAAGTGGACGTGAGGAATGTTGCAGGAGCCATATTCTTTGGCAAAGCATGCTCGAGGGGCTGAATGGCCTACTCCTGTTCTTATATCTTATGGCCTTATTAGGTTCTTACCAGTATTTATGACTTGAATTGCTGATAACAAACCGCTTTATCCTGCAATGTTTACTGGTGGCTAACATGCTTTATAATCAGAAGGGATTGCCTTGACATTTCTGAAAGCCAGTTACTGTGAACGAAACTTCAACTTACACAAACAGCAGAAACCCTGAAAGCTGAAGGCCCATTTTTAAAAACATATCTCTCCCTCTTGGCTTTGGAAGCGCAGCAGTTTTAACAGAAGTCATATGGCAGAAAATAGCATTAAAAAATTCAGCACCTCTGATGTAACATCTGGCAAAGGGAGGTCCATTCCCTATGGGGGGAAACTGTTGCCATGGTAACCAGAGAGAAAATGCTCGAACAAAGAGTCAAAGTGCACCCAGCAGACATGGAGGGAGAGAAACTGCTGAATAGGGCTTAACTTCCTCTGCAAAGAGAAGTAACAAAGAATAATTTGGTTCGCCCCACCACATCATTTTTATTAAGCATTTTGGCGACAACTGCAAAGGCAAAGGTTGAGTAAATTAATGCACCCTGTGTGTCCAGCTTGTTGATATGAACGTATTTCAGCTGACAGGATGGGCCCTCATTTAAGGCAAAGCTGCCAGCAGCATGTCATTTTTAAGGATATGGCAGAAAATAAATCCTTTTGTCTGCTCCAGTCTGCAGTCTCAAAGCCAACACAAATGGTATGGCATGGTATTTAGCACTGCTGCCTCACAGCACCAGGGACCCAGGTTCAATTCCAACACCAGTTTGCATGTTCTCCCCATGTCTTCATGGGTGTGCTCTGGTTTATTCCCACAGCTCAAAGATGTGAGTGTTAGGTGGACTGGCCATGCTAAATTTCCCTTAGTGTGCAAACTAGGTGGGTTAGCCATGGAAATTACAGGGGTAGATTTGAGAGGGACTTGATGGGCTGAATGGCCTCTTTCTCCACTGTATAGAATCAACGATGATTCTACATACAATTAACTTCTACTACATCAGTGGTAGACCCCAGTTTCATTGTATGATCTTCCTTTGATCAGCAGTAGAAATAGGTGTAGGATTAAGAGCAGGCCATTCAGTGTTATCATTGGCAATCTTCTACCTCCACTCCAGTTGGCCACTTTTCTTCTAATATCCATCATGGGATAACAACATTGCTGGCTAGAGCAGCACATATTGCCCTTCCCAGTTGAGAGTCAAGCACATTGCTGTGGGTCTGGAGTCATGTGTAGGCCAGACCAGGCAAGGATGGCAGCTTCATTCCCTAAATGACATTAGTGAACTAGATAGGTTATTTAATTAATTGATGATGGATTCAGAATCTTTGTTTTTGACTCTTGATTCCAGACTTTTAAAAAAAAAAGTTGAATTCAAATTCCACCATCTGCCATGGCAGGATTTGAACCACGGTCCTCAGAACATTATCAGGGTCCACTGATTATCAATCCATAGTAATGCCACTAAGCTGTCACCACCCCTAATTCCATATGTCCTTTGATTTCCCCAAAAGTACTAAATTCTGTCCATCCCAGGCTCGATTATTTTGAATCACAGAGCATTAGCAACTCTCCAGTACATGCAATCCAAAGATTCACAACACTTTGATTAAAAGGATTCCTTCTGATCTCAGTCCTAAACAATCAGGATCTTTTGTTCTCAGAATGATGGTCCATGTTCCAGATTCTCCAGTCAAGGGAAAGCACATCCCAGAAAATGCCCTGTCAAACACCTTCGGGATGTTCTGCGTTTCAGTGAGCTTGCCTCTCAGAACAACATCACTTCATCGAAGGCCTCACTGATGATGTCACCTAGCATGGTCACGAAACGGCTGAACACAAACAAGCCAGGTCAGTGAGCAAGTCAACAACGTCACCAACAAGCCAATCTACAAATCTTTGCTAAAACCTTGAGCTTATGTCTCACTTTTCTGTACTCCAGAAGTTAGGGACCCAATCCACTCAACCAGTCTTTCTATTAAACCTTCCATCACCTCAGCACTTCACAACCATTACTTTTTTTGTTATTTTTTCACATGTGCACACAAAGTCGTACAGGTAATATTGCAGCAAACAATTAGATCATTTTCCAATGATATTTGTTGAGATCGGGGTCCCACCTTTTGAGTGATTAGCCAATACTTGGATTGCCTGTTGCATTCCTCCTGAAGAAGCTTCTTTTGTCTCCTTTTTTGAGGGCAGACTCTTAGAGTCACCTTTCATGTTTGTCTCATTTTATTTTAGAATGCGCATTGTGTCATTGGCCACAGGGGAAGCTATGTTCATCAGGGGGACCCGCCGATCTATGACTGTCAACACCGCCACATGCTATCAAAATAGTTCATTTTATTTTACAAAGGTTGGCCACTCCAGCTGAATTCCGACCGGGAAAAACCTCCACTGCTCTTCTGGAGAGGGTGGTGTGGAATTTTCTCTGTTCGTTTGAGAGGGTAGATGGTGCTTCAGTGAAAGATTGAGTGTCTGCAATGCTGCACTCAAGACCATCCACTTAAGGCTCTGATATGGGACTCAGGCTCACAAGCTGCTAACTCACAAAATGAGAGCTATTGGCTGGGCCAAGCCTGGCACTTTAAAAAGATGCTGCTAAAAAAAACGATGTTTTTTTACTAATAAAATGTGAGGCTGGATGAACACAGCAGGCCCAGCAGAATCTCAGGAGCACAAAAGCTGACGTTTTGGGACTAGACCCTTCATCAGAGAGGGGGATGGGGTGAGGGTCCTGGAATAAATAGGGAGAGAGGGGGAGGCGGACCAGAGATGGAGAGAAAAGAAGATAGGTGGAGAGGAGAATATAGGTGCGGAGGTAAGGAGGGGATAGGTAAGTCCAGGGAAGATGGACAGGTCAAGGAGGTGGGATGAGGTTAGTAGGTAGGAGATGGAGGTGCGGCTTGGGGTGGGAGGAAGGGATGGGTGAGAGGAAGAACAGGTTAGGTTAGGGAGGCAGAGACAGGTTGGACTGGTTTTGGGATGCAGTGGGTGGAGGGGAAGAGCTGGGCTGGTTGTGTGGTGCAGTGGGGGGAGGGGACGAACTGGGCTGGTTTAGGGATGCAGTGGGGGAAGGGGAGATTTTGAAGCTGGTGAAGCCCACATTGATACCATTGGGTTGCAGGGTTCCCAAGCAGAATATGAGTTGCTGTTCCTGCAACCTTCAGGTGGCATCATTGTGGCACTGCAGGAGGCCCATGATGGACATGTCCATGGACACCCCAAGCCACACCTCCATCTCCTACCTGCTAACCTCATCCCACCTCCTTGACCTGTCCATCTTCCCTGGGCTTACCTATCCCCTCCCTACCTCCCCACCTATATTCTCCTCTCCACCTATCTTCTTTTCTCTCCATCTTCGGTCCACCTCCCCCTCTCTCCCTATTTATTCCAGAACCCTCACCCCATCCCCCTCTCTGATGAAGGGTCTAGGCCCGAAACGTCAGCTTTTGTGCTCCTGAGATGCTGCTGGGCCTGCTGTGTTCATCCAGCCTCACATTTTATTATCTTGGATTCTCCAGCATCTGCAGTTCCCATTATCACTGTTTTTTCACTAATGCCCACTTTTACGCACATCTCACAGTTCCACGTCTTTCAAGTCACATTCACTCCAACAACATCTGAATAGATGTTGACCCAAAAAGAGGACTCTGTTTGGAATCGCATGTTCCAAAAAGCAGCTCTTAAATGTAGCAACATGAGTACTGGGTTTAGTCAGACAATGAGCACCATAATGTGCACATTGTAAAGCCAGAGTCTGTGGTGTAATAATGCAAACAATACAACTTCTCAAGATATTGTTAAAAGGGAATCAGGCATATAGTGCATAATTCAGACCTGGTGAGATATGCATCCAGGCCTCCTGGCTCAGAGGTAATGACTACAAGAGACCCTACAGTTCTTACTAACTCAGATTGTTTTCCCTGGCATTACATGTAGACCAGACCAGGTTAGAATGTCAGATGCAAAAAGCAAAACCAAAAGAACTGCAGATGCTAGAAATTGGAAACAGAAACAGAAATTGTTGGTAAAGCTCAGCAGTTTGAGCAGCATCTGTGGGGAGAAATCAGATTTAATGTTTCAGGTCCATTGATCTTTCTTATAACAAGAATGTCAGATGTCTTTCATGAAAGGATATTAGCGAACCAGATGATCAGAAGTGGATTTAGGGTCATTGCAAGACTCAGATTGTTTCTTTGGATTCAAATTCCACTGTCTTCTGTGGTGGGATTCAAATCTGGAACCCCAAAACATCAGAGGACTTTCTGGATTTCTAATCTGGCAATAGCACCACTAGGCTATCACCTCCCCCAACAATTCCCTGTAAAGCATGCCAATTTATCATGTACAGCTACTAACAGCCACCACTGACCATTCACCATCTCAATAATTGTCAATCACCAAGGCACCATTAAAATATTTTAATTTCACTCATTAGTTCAGCAAGTGTGAAGCAGCACTTTGTGCTTTGTTGAAGGAAGGTGTTCGGCTTTAACTCCTTGTTGTGAGTATTGCAACAGAACCCTGCTTTCTCCAGATGCTTCCTATGGAAACCTGATTTGACAGCTCAATTAATCTCCCTGCTAGCCTGGTGACAACACCACTTCCTCAGGCCATGCATTCTCTACAAGTAGGGGCACCACTCCTGTGCTCTCCAATCCTCCCCCTCTCAACTCTCAGCAGTTTGTTGAACCCCTTGCCCTTGCAAATGGAAATTTGCAGGTTACACAGGGATTTTATATATCGTCTTGGCTATGGCATGGACAAATCTCATTGATGCCAACATGTATTGTGGTCTGCACTGGCAGCATTTTATCCTGTGTATAAGAATTGCTGCAAATTCAAAAGACCAGACACTAGACAGGAGAACACAAACAGAAGCTGTTGGAAAAGCTCAGCAGGTCTGGTAGCATCTGTGAAAAAACTATCAGAGTTAACGTTTCGGAGCTGGCGTCTGTTCTTGCTCCTGATTTTAAGCACCTGCAGTTCTTTTGGTTTTTACTAGAGAACTCTGGTTGGAGTGATTATGTCAATGTGATACAGGAGAGTTGAGCAAATCTTCAGGCAAATTCTATGCTTGTAGAACCACAGGAATTTGGTTACGCTAATACATGAAATAAGAAGAGTCCGATCCTGAAACATCAAAAGACAGCAGGCACCAAAACAAGCACTTAGATCCCACGAGTAATTAATTAGTGGGCAACTTCTTTTGGCAGACTCCCATCCAGATGCTTGTGGGCACCAGACTGAGAGAGTGAGTACGAGCACATTAACTAATGTGAGGAACAAGCCTCAGTGCCCTGCCTTATGGCTTTGGCATACAGTAGGGGGCAAGTATAATAAACAGTGGATTGGAGCTGTACTTCTGCAGAGTCAATGCTCCTGTGTTGTGGCCCAGGCAGTGCTACAAAAGATTTGTTTTTTAATTCATTCATAGGATGTGAGCATTGCCGGCTGGGCCAGCATTTATTGTATAGTTGTGGAGGCAATCATCAAGAGACAACTACGTTGCTGAGAGTTTGGAGTCACACATAGGCTGGTTCAGTGAAGGGCACCAGATTTCCTTCCCTAAAGAGGTTTGGTGAACCATAGGGGTTTTTGTGACAATCAGCAACAGTTTCATTGTCATCATTAGACTCTTAATTTCAGATTTTTATTCCATTCCAATTCCACCATCTGTTGTGATGGGATTTGAACCCAGGTCCCTATAATACACATCTGTAAATGAATAGTCTAGTGATAATACCATTATTCCCATGGTGGGATTCAAACCTGGGTCCCCAGATCGTTATCATGGTTTCTGGATTAATATTCTCACATGGGGAGCGGTCCTCAGACCCCAGTGCAGACTTGATGGACTGAATGGCTCAGAGGTATGGACAGTATTACCGCACCCCAAGGATCCTATGTCTTTCCTTGCAAATATTTTTAATCAACTTGTTCAGAAACGATGTACAACACCTCTGGAGCAGGTAAAACTTGAATCCAGGCATCCTGGCTCAGAGGTAGGGATTCTATCACTGTGCCACAAAGGCTTTTGTTGTATTTGCTCTCCCAGAATCAACGTCAGCTGATAGATGACGGAGCATTTCTTGATATCTGTATTATAGGGTGGTACAGTGGTTAGCACTGCTGCCTCACAGTGCCAAGGAACTGAGTCCCCTTCCAGCCTCAGACGACTGTCTATGTGGGGTTTGCACATTTTCCCCGTGTCTGCATGGGTTTGCTGCAGGTGCTCCGGTTTCCCCCCATTGTCCAAAGTGTGCAGGTTAGGTGGATTGGCCATGTTAAATCGCCCAGGAATGTGTAGGCTAGGCGAATTATCCATGGGAAATATAGGGTTACAGGGATTGGGTAAGGGGTTAGTGCTGGGTGGGATGCTCTTCGGAGGCAGTGCACTTGATGGCCTGAATAGCCTGCTTCCACCCTGTAAGGATTCTATCATTCTAACCATGAGCTGAGCCTGGAAACTTGATGCTGCCTGGTGCACTGTTATGATTTCTTTCAAAGAAAAGGTATTTCTGATTGTCAGCCAGTTGTTCCTGTGATAAACCCAGTGTTTTGTAAGACAGCTGTCATTCCCGTACTGCAATCCTGCCTCACAGACATACTGTATAGTTGCCAACCCTCCAGGATTGTCTTGGAGTCTCCTGGAATTAACGTTCCAATTTCAAAGACATTGTGGTGTGGAACCCAAGGAAAAAAATTACAGGGCTGTTCGCAAAATTCCTCTTTCGCATTTTCTTTAAATGTAACTATTTAATAGTATTAAATACTGCTGAATAAGGATCAAATTTTGTCAAAGCCTTTCATTTTGTCTTCATCGGGACATTTGTTGGAATACTAATGCTGGAAGCTAACTCATACCATACTCATGGTCTAAAATGCTGTTCCCCTTTAAAGTGGTATTCTTACAAAAGCCCTGGTGAGTATAAGATGAAATGTTTTGACAAATTGTGCCCTTTTTCAGCAATATTCGAGCTCTGTACAACTAGTTTTCAAGTAACAGAAAAACAGTAAAATGCTGTTTGACTAGCCAGGCCAGTTAAAGGTGGGAGGTCACGAGACAAAAGCTCCAGAAGTAGAGTTATTGAGCATTTAACACAAAAAAGAGTCCACTTGAGCCCATTGCGGCTCTCAGCGCTGCAATCCGATCAGTTACACTTTCCCTTTGTAACTGCCTAGACCTGCCTATTTTCCTCACGTGACCATCCAGTTTCCTTTTGAGATCATTCATCATGTTCCCCTTCCACCACTCTCATAGGCAACTTGAACCAAGTCAGTTACACTTGCTCTGTTTAAAAAAAGCTCTTCCTCACATCCTCCTTTGCATCTATGCCCAGATTTTATTCACTCATGGCATGAGGTTATCACTAGCTAGGCCAGCATTTATTGCTCATTCTTAATTGCCCTATTCCTGTGGGTCTGGAGTCACATGTAGGCCAGACCAGGTAAGGATGGCAGTTTAAGGTAACAAAGTGTGGAGCTGGATGAACACAGCATGCCAAGCAGCATTTTAGGAGCACAAAAGCTGACATTTTGGGCCTAGACCCTTTAGGACAATAGTGCACCAGATGGGATTTTCCTGACAATCAGCAATGGATTCTTGGTCACCATTAAACTCTTAATTCATGACTTTTTCCTTATTGAATTCATATTCCACCATCTGCCTTGGCAGGATTTGAACCTCAATCCCCAGAACATTATTTGAGTTTCTGGATTAATAGCCCTGTAATGAGGCCACTAGGCCATTACCATCCCCTTGCCTGTCCTTGTATGAATAGCAATTTATATATCTCTGTTTGTGATAAATATAAATGACTGGGATGAAAATGTATTTGGGTGGACTGGTAAATTTGCAGATGACATAAAAAACAGTGGAATTTTAGGTAGTGTAGACAGTTGTCAAAGGATACAGTGAGATATAGATCAATTGCAGCTGTGGGCAGAGAAATGGCAGATGGAGTTTAATCCAGGCAAGTGTGAGATACTACATTTTGGGAGATCAAAAGTTAAGGAAAAGTATGCAGTTAATGGCAGGACCCTGAGCAGCAGTGATGTACGAAGGAAAGGTGAAGTTCAAGTACATAATTCCCTGAAGATGGCCGCACAAATAAATAGGGAGGTAAAGAAGGCGTACAGCATGCTTGCCTTTATTGGTTGAGCAATTGAGCACAAGAGTCAGGATGTCATGTTGAGGCTTTATAAGATTTTGGTTAGGCCACACTTAGAGTATCGCATTCAATTCTGGTTGCCACATTACAGGAAGGATTTGGGGGCTTTTGAGAGGGTGCAGAAGAGGTTTACCAGGATACTGCCTGGATTAGAGGGTATGAGCTATAAGGAGAGGCTAGAAAAACTTAGGTTGTTTTCTCAGGAGTGGTGGAGGCTGAGGGGACACGACAGAAATCTATAAAATTGTGAGATGCATAGATAGTGTTGGCAGTCAGAATCTGCCCAGAGTTTAAATGTCTAACACTAGGGACAGGCACTTAAAGTGAGAGGGGGAAAAGTTCAAAGGAGATATGAGGGCCAACTTGTCTACATGGTGTGATGGTGTCTGGAATGTGCTGCTGGTGTTGATGGTTGAGACAGATACGATAGGGGCATTTAAGAGACTTTTAAATAAATACACAATAATGCAATGAATGGAGAGATATGGACCAAGGGCAGGCAGAAGGGATGAGTTTCATTTGATGTCATGGTCAGGACAACATTGTGGGCCTAAGGGCGTGTTTCTATGCTGTACTATCCTATGTTTTCTGGGAGCACAGCTCTCGTCTATCTTATCTAAACCATTTGTAGATATTTCTAATGAGACTGTTCAGGTATGTTGCAATGTACCTCTACTCCAATGTCAGAATAAATATTTCTGCTAAATCATCAGATAAGGCTGACTACTGGCTGAGAAAAAGAGATACAATTTGTGGACATATAAAAGAGGCATGTTTTAAGAGTAGAGTTCTAACTGTTAGAAGTTTTAATCATCTAAAAATAGACTGGGATATGGAAAAAAGTTTGTGGTTAGAAGGCGGAGAATTGTTTGCAGTTTACTCAAGGCTATTTTTTCAATCAGTGTAGCAGTATTCCCAGAAAGAAGCTACATTTCTCAGTGTGGCTTTTTGGCCATCAAATGAAGCAAGTAAGCAGGGCAGCTATAAATAGGGCAACATTTTGGAAGCAGTGAGCGTGGTGTAATTAGATTCCATGAATGTGTAGAAAGGAGAAAGGCACGCTGAGGACAAGAACACTTGTTTGGAAAGATACAGTGGTGAGATTAAAAAGGTACAAAATCAAAATTAATCATAAGATAATAGTCAAAGAGGAGCTTAGTTCAAGAGGAAGTAGATGAACATAGGTATATCTCATTAATGACAAATATAGGTGGGCGGTATGGATTATGAAATCAAAGATAAATTTTTAGAAGCATTTAGTGCTCAGAAATGTCTTACATTTACTTAGTAAATATAACATCATTGCACACCTTACCTTTACCACAGGAAGAATTTAAATTTAAATGGATAGTCACATAAGAATACAGTGAAAAGTGTTTTTTCATGTGTTAAACTTATATGTAAACTGTCACCACACTCTGGTGCCATCTTGAAACACTGAATATAATGCAAGATTTTACTGCAACAGGAGTCCACCTTTCTCCTTTCTTCTTGTTCCTCCTCCACTGCTCCTCCGGTCACTGCTTGACATCGGTCGGAGCCTCTATAATGGGCTCCAGGTTCTCTGTAATGGGTCCTCGGGGTCTTGGTTACAGGCCTCCATTGCTATCACAATTGTGACTGCACTGTCTGAGCTGAGCTGTGGGCCTATTGGAGCACGATTTCCATATGTTCCATTCCCCAACGACCCTATTCCAGAAGCTGTTGCTGATCCACCATCCATCCCTTTCACTGAAGTTTCTGCTCAGTCAGGTGCCCGGGCCTAGCTGCGGACCTGGAGCCTCGGCTCAGCCTTCAGGTCCGGGCCAGGGGATTCGGCCCAGCTCCTTACTCACTGGGAGATCCTAGGCTGGGATGGTGTCATCTCTGGCCCATTCTGGCGTGGCCTGGAATTGGCCCAGATCACTGGCACTGAGGAGTACCAGACCAGGCTCCTGCTCAGTCCCAGGCCTACAATGAAGATGTACTAGATTATGATGGCGATGGACATTAATAAATCCATAAAAAGTAGATTGGTGTTGGAAAATTGGACCAAAGTTTGGAGAGAACTCCACCACCTCCATGTCAGTACCATCCCAGCTCCTACATGTCTGTTTGTCTCCATGGACAGGCTGCTGGCTATCATAGAGAGCCAACTCCAACAGAATACTGTCTGAAGATTCACACAGACCTGCACGGCATTGCAGGGACCAAGTGGCACTTTATCTGAAGGAAAGTGGGTGGTGCCAACTGGCACGCAAACAGAGATGGAACAACTTGAAGTCACAAGAGGTGCCCTCTGAGGACACTACAGCGGTACCAAGGCCTGTCGTCCCCAAACATATTCCACCCTCACTGAACCATCTTTCATTTCAATTGTACTGCTGAGATGTGGAAGGTTCCACAGCTCAGGTTCCAAGCAGTCCTTTGCGTTTCTTTGTGTATTTCTGTCCATGTAAGTTCCTTTAGGATTCAGCTCCCCACATTCCGATCCAACACTTCCTTTTTTAAACTGCTCAACTCCCCAGTTCACTCCAAGTCCCAGGCCCAATATCTGGGAATAAAAGCAAAAAACTGCAGATGCTGGAAGTCTCAAAATGAAACAGAAAGTGCTGAAGACACTCTGCAGTCCTGGCAGCATGTGCATAGAGAGAGAGAGAGAGGTGATATTTTGAGGTTGATATTTCTCTTCGTTAGAGCATCAGAAGTTGACTTCATGTCAGGATCTAAACATAGGCTGTTTGTTCTGCCACTGAGTAATGGCCAACATCATGATGCACTGACACCCCTCCATTGAAGCCCTGGTGCTGGTGAATTTATATGACCCCTCTCCCTAGTTCCCTGTGCCTTCCTATACTCTTGCATCTTTCACCCTTACATATGGAGTTGGCCACCGTCACACTGATTGGCCCCTCAGCATTAGGCTTATGATAAACTCCCTTTGACATTGAGGTCACAAACCCCAAGAGGGTTCCTTTTTATTCATACATGGGATGTGGGCATTACTGGCTGGACCAGCATTTATTGCTCAGCGGGCATTTAAGAGTCAACCACATTGCTGAGGATCTGGAGTAACACGCAGGCCAGATGAGGTAAGGATGGCAGATTTCCTTCCCTAAAGGGGCATTAGTGAACTAGATGGGGTCCCACCCCCAAACAAACGATTCACATTCATCATTAGAGTCTTCATTCCAGATTCTTTTGAATTCAAATACCACCATCTGCCATGGCAGGATTTGAACCTACATTCCCCAGAACATTACACAGGCCTCTGGATTAACAGCCTGGTTATAATACCATGAGGTCACCACCGTCCCCAGGATTTTCAGTCACCCACCTCGTGAATTACTTGGAACAGTGACAGCTGATGAGTGATCAGACCCTGGGCTGACCTTCCTGATTGCAGCTCCCTGACTGACTTCCTACTAACCCTTGGCTTACTTGGACTTGACCTGCAGCATTGACCAAGGACTGTCTGTGCGGAGTTTGCACATTCTCCCTGTGTCTGCGTGGGTTTCCTCCGGGTGCTCTGGTTTCCTATCACAGTCCAAAGATGTGCAGGCTACGTGGATGGCCATGCTAAATTGCCCTTAGTGATCAGGGGTGTGTGGGTTATAGGGGGATGGGTCTGGGTGGGATGCTCCAGGGACGGTGTGGACTTGTTGGGCTGAAGGGCTTGTTTCCTTGTGGATTTCCTTCGGGTGCTCCGGTTTCCTCCCACAGTGCAAGGATGTGCAGGCTGGGTGGATTGTCCGTGCTAAATTGCCCATAGTATCCAGAGATGTTCAGGTTAGGAGGGCTAGCCATGGAAAATGTTAGAGGGATTGGGTAGGAGGGTGGTGTGGGTGGGGTGAACAAAGAACAAAGAACAAAGAAAATTACTGCACAGGAACAGGTCCTTCGGCCCTCCAAGCCTGCGCTGATCGGGATCTTCTGTCTAAACCTGTCATTTATTTTCTAAGCGTCTGTACCCTTTGCTCCCTGTCCATCCATTTACTTGTCCAGATACATCTTAAAAGACGCTAACGTGTCTGCGTCTACCACCTCCACTGGCAACGCGTTCCAGGCATCCACCACCCTCTGCGTAAAGAGCTTTTCACGCATATCTCCCTTAAACTTTCCTCCTCTCACTTTGAACTCATGACCCCTAGTATTTGAGTCCCCCACTCTGAGAAAAAGCTTCTTGCTATCCACCTTGTCCGTACCCCTCATGATTTTGTAGACCTCAATCAGGTCCCCCCTCAATCTCCGTCTTTCTAATGTAAATAATCCTAATCTACTCAACATTTCTTCATAGCTAGCAACCTCCATACCAGGCAACATCCTGGTGAACCTCCTCTGCACCCTCTCCAAAGCATCCACATCCTTTTGGTGATGTGGCGGCCAGAACTGCACACAGTACTCTAAATGTGGCCGAACCAAAGTCTTATACAACTCTTGTACTCAATACCCCGTCCGATGAAGGAAAGCATGCCATATGCCTTCTTGACCACCCTATTGACCTGCGTTGCCACCTTCAGGGAACAATGGACCTGAACACCCAGATCTTTCTGTACATCAATTTTTGCTAGGACTTTTCCATTTACTGTATAGTTCGCCCTTGAATTAGATCTTCCAAAATGCATCACCTCGCATTTGCCCGGATTGAACTCCATCTGCCATTTATCTGCCCAACTCTCCAGACTATCTATATTCTGCTGTAATCTCTGATAGTCCCTTCACTATCTGCTACTCCACCAATCTTAGTGACATCTGCAAACTTGCTAATCAGACCATCTATATCTTCCTCCAGATCATTTACATATATCACAAACAACAGTGGTCCCAGCACAGATCCCTGTGGAACACCACTGGTCACAGGTCTCCAATTTGAGAAACTCCCTTCCACTGCTAATCTCTGTCTCCTGTTGCCCAGCCAGTTTTTTATCCATCTAGCTAACACACTCTGGATCCCATGTGACTTCACTTTCTCCATCAGCCTGTCATGGGGAACCTTATCAAACACCTTTCTGAAGTCCATGTATGACATCTACAGCCTTTCTCTCATCAATCAACTTTGTCACGTCCTCAAAGAATTCTATTAAGTTGGTAAGACATGACCTTCCCTGCACAAAACCATGTTACCTATCACTGACTAGCCCATTTTCTTCCAAATGGGAATAGATCCTATCCCTCAGCTTCCCTACCACTGACGTCAGGCTAACCAGTTGATAATTACCTGGATTATCCTTGCTACCCTTTTTAAACAAGGGGACAACATTAGCAATTCTCCAGTCCTCTGGGACCTCACCCATGTCTAAAGGTGCTGCAAAGATATCTGTGAAGGCCCCAGCTATTTGCTCTCTCACTTCCCTCCTCAACCTGGGATAGATCCCATCCGGACCTGGGGACTTGTCCATCCTAATGCCTTTTAGAATACCCAGCACTCCCCACCTCCTTATGCCGACTTGACCTAGAGTAAGCAAACATCTATCCCTAACCTCAACATCCATCATGCCCCTCTTCTTGGTGAATACCGACACAAAGTACTCATTAAGAATGTCACCCATTTTCTCTGACTCAACGTATAACTTTCCTTCTTTGTCCTTAAGTGGGCCAATCCTTTCTCTAGTTACCCTTTTGCTCTTTATATATGCATAAAAGGCTTTGGGATTTTCCTTAACCATGTTTGCCAGCAATATCTCATGTCCCCTCTTAGCCCTCTTAATTCTCGTTTCCGATTCACCCTACATTCCCGATATTCTTCCAAAGCTTCATCTGTCTTTAGTCGCCTAGACCTTATGTA
Source organism: Stegostoma tigrinum (assembly GCF_030684315.1). Classification (NCBI taxonomy): domain Eukaryota; kingdom Metazoa; phylum Chordata; class Chondrichthyes; order Orectolobiformes; family Stegostomatidae; genus Stegostoma; species Stegostoma tigrinum. Next base: position 10,411,581 of record NC_081390.1, on the reverse strand, counting down.
TGCTTCCTTTTTCCTCTTCGCTAGTCTCACAATTTCACCTGTCATCCATGGTTCCCTAATCTTGTCATTTCTATTCCTCGTTTTCACAGGAACATGTCTCTCCTGTGCGCGAATCAACCTCTCTTTAAAAGCCTCCCACATATCAAATGTGGATTTACCTTCAAACAGTTTTTCCCAATCTACATTCCGCAGATCCTGCCGAATTTTGGTATAGTTGGCCTTCCCCCAGTTTAGAGCTCTTCCTTTAGGACCACTCCCATTTTGTCCATGAGTATTGTAAAACCCATGGAATTGTGGTCACTATTTCCAAAGTAGTCCCCTACTGTAATTTCAACCACCAGGCAGAGCTCATTTCCCAACGCCAGGTCCAGTACGGCCCCTTCCCGAGTTGGACTACATACATACTGCCTCTAGAAAACCCTCCTGGATGCTCCTTATGAATTCTGCTCCATCTTGACCCCCAGCACTGAGTGAATCCCAGTCAATGTTGGGAAAATTAAAATCTCCCATCACCACCACCCTGTTTCTCCTACACCTTTCCATAATCTGTTCACATATTTGTACCTTTATCTCATGCCCGCTGTTGGGAGGCCTGTAGTACAGCCCCAACATTGTTGCTACATCCATCCTATTTTTGAGTTCTACCCATATTGCCTCACTGCTCGAGTCCTCCACAGTGCCCTCCTTCAGTACAGCTGTGATATTGTCTTTGACCAGTAATGCAACTCCTCCACCCCTTTTACCTCATTCTTTCTGAGTGAAGCACGTGCTGACAGACTGAGGAATGGTGGCCACGACAGATCCAAGTGAAAATGTTGGCAAACTGTTGCCACCAGACAACCAGTCTGATGCAATTGTTTCTACCTCTCATTTCTCTGCATTACCTGGGAAAATAGCAATCTACACATAACCAAGGTGAGATGAAGTAATAATGAGATATTTTCATGTGTAAATAGACCACTCGTTGCTTACGAGTGAGATCTTCATCTGGCCATTAAAACGTTAAGAGAAAAAGTGGATGTTTTATTCCCAACGTCAAGAATCTCAAATCTTTTCCATTGTCAACATGTTTTAAACAATCCCACATTGTCCATATTGCCTTCTGGAAAAAATTAAGTCCAGGTTTAGACATGGATGTGGACTATTCCTCGTGTTGGCATTGGTAGACACATCATCTGGGCCAAAAGCCTCAAAGGACTCAGAGTTTGAAATGAGTGTGAAGTGCATCTTCACTCTCATCCCCTCAGTCTTCAATCTCTCTACCTCAGTTCGTCTTCTCCAGTTACAGAGCTTCACACTCATGTTTCTGCATTCCTGCTTATGCAGAGCATCCCTCAGAACTACAAGCAGATTTCAAGTCCACAGAAAACAAATATCATTTGTCTGGAGTTTGATTGCAAATTTTTTTTGGAGGATTTTAAGCCAAGAAATGATCCGGGCTGAGAAATTTTGTATTTCTTTGAATGCATTTTCATGGTGCCAATAGAACAGAATCACCAACTTGTTACAGCACAGCTAGTTGTTAAATGGGCACTTCATGTCCTCCAGCCACGAAAAGCCATCGATTAATTGTTATTTTTCCTCTTACCCCATGAGCTTTAGTGTGTGTCATGGGTCTGTTGTGCAGCAATTTATCAAACATATAAGTCACATGAAAAGTTATAAAGTTTTCCCAGTTAGATCCCGTACTCTGTCTCATGTTTGTCTTCACAGAATCACAGCTACAGCACAGAAAGAGACCATTTGGCCCATTGTGTCTGCAGTGGCTCTCCAATGGGTATTGGTTCCCTAATCCCTAGATTTCTCCCCATATCCTTGCACAGGTTTTATGAAGGGTCTAGGCCCGAAACGTCAGCTTTTATGCTCCTAAGATGCTGCTTAGCCTGCTGTGCTCATCCAGCTCCACACTTTGTTATCCTGGATTATCCAGCATCTGCAGTTCCCGTTATTTCTATCCAAATAATTGGTCAATGCCCTCATGAACATCTCAATTAAACTTCTCTGCACCACATTTCCTGGTAGTGCATTCCAGGCACTAAACTCTTCGCTCTGTAAAAAAGTATTGTTCTCAAATCACATTTGCTCCTTTTGCGAACCACTTTAAATCTATGTTTCCTCATTCATGTTCCTTTCATGTTCCTTTCTGTGAAGCCAAAAATAATTCTCCCCATCAATTCTGTCCAGCCAGTTCATGGTTTTGAAAACCTCCATTAGTTCCTCTCTCAGCCTCTTCTCTCCAAAGAGAACAATCCCAGCTTCTTCAAATAACACAGTGTGGAGCTGGTGGCACACAGCAGGCCAGGCAGCATCAGAGGAGCAGGAAAGCTGACATTTCAGGTCGGGACCCTTCTTCAGTCTGTCCTCATTTACCAAAGTGGCACATCCCTGCGACCATTCTTGTAAATCGCTTCCCGCAATCTGCAGTAGACTTTGTGAAGATCATTCAAGCATTGTTCTCTTTCATTTTCAAATTCCTTCTCGATGTAATAATGGACAGGGAGAAACTGCGAAAGCTTTAGTTTGTCAGTGTAGCCCGCATAGATCGAAACCCAGCTTTCTCGTAAACTTCAAAGTCCTCGAAATATTTTGCACCAACATGTGCTATTAATTATGCCTTCCAGGCTTTGTGTAATTTTTGGAGCCTTCAGCAATACTCAGTTTGCAGACAGCAATCATTTTCAAACCTTTCTTAGAGGAAGGTAAGGAAAAACAGGTACTGATGAAATCCCAAATTGAATGCAACCAGTTTGATAGAAACAAGGTTTCACTCCAGTCTTGTTCCAATCCTGCAAGATGATAGAGTTTTTTTCTTTTAGCGGCTTTAATAGAAACTCATAGAACTGCTGCCAAGCTTTTGGCATCATTATTAAGCCAAACGGTTTAGTGGATTGGGGTTTGGCAGGAGCTCACTTGCTTATTGCACCCATTATTGGGCACGTTTCATAAGAACATGATTTCATTTTCCAACTCTGTGGAGCTGATATATTTTTAAAATCCGCGGTCTGTTTAATTGGAAAGTGTGTGTTAGACAGACTAACGATTGGACTGGGGTATGTTAATGCAAAGAAAAACAGATTAGCTGGGAGTGCTTTCTGACACATGGGAGTACACTAAATGATGCCATGCGCTCACACACCAGTACATAATCTACATACTCCCAAGCCTCTTGTATTATTAATGATAAGTACACTTTGAATTTTCTCCCCCAATTCTGGAATTTATCATCAGTGTTTTTCCAGCTCACCCTCAAATTGACCTTCCACACTCATATTTAATTGTAATGTAGGCAGAGGCCATTCAGCCATTGTGCACATGTCGTCAAAGGCCTGATATACTAATCCCATTTTCCAGCTTTTGATCCATAACCTTAAGGGCTATGGCAACATAAGTGCATATCTAAATACTGCTTCAATGTAATGATAGTTTCTGACTCAGTCATTCTTTCAGGCAGCAAGTTCCAGATTCCTACCACCCTTGGAGTGATAAAAGATTTCCCTCAAATCTTCACTCAGCCTTCTGTCTGTTACCTTAAATCCATGTCTCCAGATACCTGATATATTGATGACATTTTCTTCCTTAGGACTCATGGCGAGGAATCACTGTAACAACTAAATGGTGATATCAACAAGCTTCATCCCACCATCAGACTTACCATGGACGGCTCTTCAGAATCAGTCTCATTCTTTGACACATGCATCTCCATCAGGGTGGACACTGCAGTACCTCACTCTACCACAAGCCCACAGATAACCTCACAATGCTGCATTTCTCTAGCTTCCACCCTAAACATATTAAAACTCCCATCCCCTACGGACAACCCCCTGTGCATACACAGGATCTGCTTAGATGAAGGGGAATGAGAAGGACACCTGAAGGTGTTGAAGGACGCTCTCGTAGGAACAGGATACAATGCTCAACTCATCAATCGCCAGTTCCGACGTGCCAAAGCTAAAAATCATAATGACCTCCTCAGAAGGCAGACAAGGATACAACTGATAGGGTACCCTTCGTTGTCCAGTGCTTCCTGGGAGTGGAGAAACTACACTATGTTCTTTGCAGCCTTCGACATATTATCTATGACAATGAGCACCTCGCCAAGATCTTCCCCACACTTCCAGTTCTCACCTTCAAACAACGACCAAACCTTAAGCAGACCATTGTTTACAGCAAATTACCCAGCCTTCAGGACAACATTGACCACAATATTACACAACCCTGTCATACCAACCTCTGCAAGACGTGTCAGATCTTCGACGTGGACACTACCATCACACGTGGGAACACCACCCACCATGTTCATGGCAGATATTTATGTGACTTAGCCAACATTGTCTATCTCATATGCTGCAGACAAGGATGCACTGAGGCATGGTATATTGGCAAAACCATGCGGGCGCTACAACAATGGATAACTGAACAGTGCGTAACAATCGCCAGACAGGAACGTTCCTCCCAGTAGAGGAACCCTTTAGTGGTCAAGGACATTTGACCTCAGATGTTTGGGTAAATGTCCTCCAAGGCAGACTTCTGGATACACTACAACTGAGTCACTGAGCAGAGGTTGTTAGCTAAATTCCATGCCCATGAGAATGGCCGCATGCAGGATCTTGCCTTCATGTTGCATTACAAGTGACCCCGCCACACTATACACTGTCACACACACATTCTCAAAACAAACACACATGCGCTCACACAGATCCTCTCTCACACACGCACTGTCTCTCAAGCAGGCAGACAGACACACACACACACACACACACACACACACACACACACACACACACACACACACACACACAAATCTATGGTGTGAATTTCTATTTGCAGATACATCTGATTTTGTTCAAAAAGCACAATTTATAGATAGTCAGTCAATGTGATGTTTTATGAATTCCTACTTTACAAGTAAAACCAGTCTGAACTACAAACCAGTGATAATGTGGACTTCACAAGCTTCAAAATCTCCCCTTCTCCCACCGCATCCCAAAACCAGCCCAGTTCATCCCCTCCCCCAACTGCACCACACAACCAGCCCAGCTCGTCCCCTCCACCCACTGCATCCCAAAACCAGCCCAGCCTGTCTCTGCCTCCCTAACCTGTTCTTCCTCTCACCCATCCCTTCCTCCCACCCCAAGCCGCACCTCCATCTCCTACTACCAACCTCATCCCACCTCCTTGACCTGTCCGTCTTCCCTGGACTGATCAATCCCCTCCCTACCTCCCCACCTATACTCTCCTCTCCACCTATCTTCTTTTCTCTCCATCTTCGGTCCGCCTCCCCCTCTCTCCCTATTTATTCCAGAACCCTCACCCCATCCCCCTCTCTGATGAAGGATCTAGGCTCGAAACATCAGCTTTTGTGCTCCTGAGATGCTGCTGGTCCTGCTGTTTTCATCCAGCCTCAGATTTTATTATCTTGAACTACAAACCAAACCACAAACAGATTTGAAACAAGGCCTCATGCCTAACATGAATTGTCTGACCTAAAATGTCACCGCTTCTTTACACTGATAAAACCTTCAGTTCTCTCAGGGCAGTAACTTGAAAGAAATTCGGGGATTTACATATATATATTAATCAATTAAAGCAAAGAACAAATAAAATTACAGCACAGAAACAGGCCCTTCAGCCCTCCAAGCTGGCACCGACATGCCGCCCGTCATAACTAAAACCCCTACCCTTCTGGGGACCATATCCCTCTATTCCCATCCTATTCCTGTATTTGTCAAGACCCCCTTTAAAAGTCACTGTCATATCTACTCCCTTACCTCCCCCGGCAGTGAGTCCTGGGCATCCACCACCTTCTGTGTAAAAAATTTGCCTTGAACTTCACCATTAAACCTTGTCCCTCGCGCCTTAAACCTACGTGCCCCTAGTAACCGACTCTTCCACCCTGACAGCTCCCCCCCTTTCCATGCCCTTCATAATCTTGTGGACTATATCAGGTCGCCCCTCAACCTCCGTTGTTCCAGTGAAAACAACCCAAGTTTCTCCAACCTCTCCTCATAGCTAATGCCCTCCATACCAGGCAACATCCTGGTAAATCTCTTCCGTACCCTCTCCAAAGCCACCACATCCTTTTAGTAGTGTGGTGACCAGAATTGAACACAATATTCCAAATGCAGCCTAACTAAGGTTCTGTAAAGCTGCTACATTTCCTGCCAATTTTTAAATTCAATGCCCCAACCAATGAAAGCAAGCATGATATATGCCTTGTTGACTACCCCTCCATCTGTATTACCACTTTCAATGACCTGCATACCTTCTAACTAATTAAAGATTTAACAGTATCTTAGTTTTGTTTAATACGTCCTCATTAGTTGTGAGGTCCTTTGATCTTATAAATTCTATGTTTTGTGTGCTTCTTTCTCACTGCACTTGATGAAGGGGCTGCACTTCAAAAGCTTGTGCTTTCAAATAAACCTGTTGGACTTTAACCTGTTGTCATATGGATTTTGCCCTTGTCCACTTCAGTCCAACACAGGCACCTCCACACCCTGGTTAGCGACACTTTCACTAATGTTGCTCTACAGGCAGATCATACCACACAAGTGCATCGGGGTAACACAAGAGAGTGCAGGAGACTGTGTTATAGCTGCCGAGAGGGTGCAGAGAGAACATTGACATTGGAGAGGTCTATTCAAATGTCTGACAACAGCAGGGAAGAAGATGTTTTTGAATCTGATTGTACACCTACATAAACTTTATATATCTTCTGCCCACAGAAGAGGGTGCACAAGTGTATAACTAGGATGGGAGGGGTCTTTGATTATGATGGTTGCTTTCATGATGTAGCAGAATCCATACATGAAGTCAATGGATGGAAGGCTGGTTTGTTGGATGGACTGGGCTGTGCTCACAACTCTCTGTACTTCCTTTCAGTCTTGGAGGAGCAGTTGCCATACCATTCTGAGGTGCAATTGGAAAATGACAGAGGAATTGAAAGATACAAAAGGATTTTAGGTGATCTTTTTGTATAAGTGACAAAGTTAGTATGCAGGTTCAGCACATAATCAAAAAGGCTAAGGGATGCTATACTTTATGACACAACAGTGTGGTTGACTCTCTACTACCCTCTGAAATTGCTGAACAAGCCACTCAGTTCAAGAACAGCTAGATGTGGGGAACTAGTACTCATCAGCTAGCAATGTCCATGACCAGAACTGAATGAAAAATAATGCTCCTTCTCAGACTGGAAGCCTGTAACCAGCGATATTCCACAGGGGTCGATACTGGGCCCACTGTCGTTTGTCATATATGCAAGCAGTTTGGATGAGAATTTTGGAAGCATAGTTATTAAGTTTGCAGATGACACTAAAATCGTTGGTGTAGCCGACAGTGAAGAAGGTTATCTAGGACTACAAAGTGATCTTGATTAATTGGGACAATGGGCTGGGGAGTGGCAGATGGAATTTAAATTTTGACAAATGCAACATATTGCATTGTAGTAAAACAAACAAGAGCAGGACTTACAACGTTAATGGGCCATGGGTAGCATTGACGAACAGAAAGAGTGAGGGAATTAGGTACATAAATCTTTGAAAGTTGTATCATAGGTAGACGGGATAGTTAAGAAGGTAGTTAGCACACTTAGCTTCATTGCTCAGACCACTGAGCACAGGAGTTGGGATGACATGTTGAGTTTGTACAGAATGTTGGGAAGGCCACTTTTGGAGTGCTGTGTACAGTTCTGGTCATCTTGCTATAGAAAGGATACTATTAAATTGGAGAGGATTCAGAAAAGATTTACCAAGATGTTGCAGGGACTGGGGGTTTTGAGTTATAAGGAGAGGCTGGGACTTTTTTCACTGGAGCATAGGAGGTGAGGAGTGACCTTATAAAGGTTTGTAAAATCATGGGAGGGGACAAGATAAGGTGACTAGCAAAAGGCCTTTTCCCTAGAGTAGGGGAGTTCAAACCTAGTGGGCATATTTTTAGGGTGAGAGGAGAATGATTCAAAATGGACCTGAGGGACAGCTGTCTCACACAGAAGGTGGTTCATATGTAGAATGAACTGCCAGAGGAAGTGGCAGGTGCAGATACAGTTACAACATTTAAAAGACTATTGGGCAGGTACATGAATAGGAAAAGTCTCAAGGGATATGGGCCAAATGCAGGCAAATGGGATTGGTTTAGTTTCGGATATTTAGTCAGCATGGACGAGTTGAGCCTAAGGGTTTCCATGCTGCGTGACTCTATCAGGTTGCTTCAGCACCTTCATTACTCCAAAGGAAACAACCCCAGTCTATCCAATATTTCCTCATAACTCTGAACCTCCACCCAGGCAACATTCTCATAAATCTCTACTGCAGATCATCGAGTGCATACATTGCTCCAGTTGTTTTAACTATCCTACATTTTGTCTGCCTTCTAGATTCACTTACTCATCTGTCACAGAGTCCTCATCTCACCCACTCCTCTCAGGGGAGACTGATGTATGGGGATTATGGGATACTTGGTGTGAAGATGAAATGACCGAAAGTTAACCTGTTATTCTGTTTTAGGAGAGGGGATGGCCTAATGATATTATTGCTGGGCTGTTAACACAGTGTCAGGGTCCACCCTTGGGTGACTTTCTGCGTGGAGTTTGTGCATTCACCCCATGTATGCATGGGTTCCCTCAGGGTGCTCCGGTTTTCTCCCACAGTCCAAAAATGCGCAGGTTCGAGTGAATTGGCCATGCTAAATTGCCCATTGTGTCCAGGGACGTGTGGGCTAGGTGGGTTAGTCATGGGAGGTGTGGGGGTAACGTGTGGGAGTGGGTTTGAACAGGGTGCCCTTCAAAGTGTAGGTGCAGAGTCAGTAGGTTGAACTTCACTGTGAGGATTCTATTACCCCAATCTTGAACCATCCAGGACCACTGTGCATCCTTGCATTCAGTGTTCCACATCCTCTCCAAGTCGTTTGAATTTACCGACAGTGCTTCATTATGGTCCAGGCCTCTCTCCTCACTTTCCACGGACAGTGTTTGGATTCACATCCCCTAGTGAAGCAGGTTTCCCAGTGAGCCCTCCAAAAGGTCATGTTCATCTGCTCTTCCAAAGGGAAGGCCAGGTGTTAACTGTCATTGAACATCTGACTGCCTGGGTGTACAAGCTGAAATTGCGTCCATCACTGAGCAATGGATATTATACACTGTTGCACCACTTGTCACACAGTATTTCTCCTCTTTATGATACCTGCTTCCCTTTAGTAGCAAGTGCTAGAAATTTCAAGGGTGTAGTTTAGAGTGGTACTAAATCCATAGTCAGCTCTTGTCTCTAGCATTACAGGATATGAACGGCCATTACTCTCTACACCCACCTAGCAAGGGAATAGCGAGGGAATCCCTTTAGTGTGTATATCTGGGTGAAGTCATAGAGTCATTTATAGAGTCATCAGACCCTTCTGTCCAGCTAGTCCAGGCCAATAATGTTTCCAAATGAAATTAATCCCACTTGCCCGCATTTGGCTCATATCCCTTCAAACCTTTCCTATTCATGCAGTTATCCAAATGTCTTTTAACGTTGAATGTGCACCTGGATCCATAACTTTCTCTGGCAGTTCATTCCACATATGAACCACCCTCTGTGTGAAAAGTTGCCCCTCATGTCTTTTTTACATCTTTCTCCTCTCACCTTAAAAAAATGCCCCCCTAGTTTTGAACTCTCGCACAATAGGGAAAAAGCCTGTGCTATTCACCTTATCATAGACCACACGAATCTAACTTCAGTAAGAGAGCAGGCACCGGTCCTGAACGAGCCTGTCACCACACAGATAGCTTTATTCGATCACCTCCCATGGACAGATGTAAATAAAGGAGTGTTATTGTACATAGGGAGTTGAGGAGCTTTGGTTAGCAATAAGAAGCAGCAGCCTTAGGGAAAGACACTCTGCAGGTATTCTCTACCTGACATACTCCAGACTCCAGATGGTTCAAAAACAAAGTTGCTGGAAAAGCTCAGCAGGTCTGGCAGCATCTGCAGTGGAGAAAACAGAGTTAACGTTTCGGGTCCGGTGACCCTTCCTCAGAACTCAATCCCCGTGTTCTGAAGAAGGGTCTCCAAACCCGAAACATTAACTCTGTTTTCTCCTTCACAGATGCTGCCAGACCTGCTGAGCTTTTCCAGCAACTTTGTTTTTGTTCCTGATTTACAGCAGTTCTTATGGTTTTTGTCCAGATAGTTCAAAACTATCTACACCAAACTGACTGCAGTGGTTCAATAAGGTAGCTAACAGTCATCTTCTAAAGGGAGATCGGGGATTGGCAATAAATGCTGTCTCACTTGGTGACATCCACACCACATGACTGAATAAAATTCTCTTTATTTAAAATGGACTGATGTCATTGCTGATTTCTTCATTCAATGTCTTGTCCATTAGTTCTATCTCTCTGGTGAGTGCCTATCCATTTCAGAAGTGTATAATACCAACTGTGAACAAGCTGATTTAAAAACAAAACAAAGCAGATGCTTTTCAGTATGGTGAACATGTGCGTATATTTGAGCTAGGTGGAGCAGGGTTTAAGTCCGACCTGCTCCAGAGGTGTGTGATAACATCTCTGAACAGATTGGTTAGAAATGTTTACAATTGAATGGATGACTCTAATTCAGTTTTGTTGCCAGCCAATGTGCTTGTGTACACTTTGTGGGGTTTAGCATCCTGTCTCATTCAGGCTACAATGAACCGGTAACACAAAATGTGAGCCTACTATCAACATTCATATTAGTTCAGCAATTAGACAACTTTTGAGAACTTGAAAAGCACTTATTCCAACATGAGGAACTGCTTACGGATATAATAAGGGTTATAAACTTTAAAGTAAAGTGGATTAAATGGACTATGCTTTATTTGTGCACAACAGCTTTAAAGTTAGAAGCTACAGTTTGAAACCTCAGGCACCACTGTTCTCCATTCTAACAGCCCTAAGGTAATCCTTATGTACATTAGCTTGTAAACTGTAGCATTTAACATTCCATGCTCCTGATTCAAAGTGGCATCACTTATACTCTTACAGAACAGGCCGTGTTGGGTTCCCCCAATCAACAGCTTGATTCCATCCATAGTTGTGGTTACCAGACATATCAGCAGTGCTGCAGTTTCCATGGTAACGAAAAGAGGACATATAGCAGGCAGTTATCATCATTAGTCATGGAGTCAGAAGGGTAATACAGCATAGAAACAGACCCTTCAGTCCAACTCATCAATGCCAACTCGATGTCCGAAGTAAATCTAGTCCCATTTGCCAGCATTTGGTCCATATCCTCTACACCTTTCCTATATCCATTCAGATATCTTTTCAATGCCTCCCCAACTTCCTCTGGCAGCTCATTCCATACACACGCCACCCTCTATGTGAAAAAAGTTGTCCCTTAGGCCCCTTTTAAATCTTTCCCCTCTCACCTTAAACTCATGTCCCTTAGATTTGGACACCCCCACCCCAGGGAAAAGACCTTGTCTATTTACCCGATGTATGACCCTCATGATTTTATAAACCTCTATAAGATCACCTTTCAGCCTCTGAAACTCCAGGGAAAATAGCCGCAGTCTGTTCAGCCCCTCCCTACAGCTCAAACTGTCCAACTGTGGCAACATCCTTGTAAATTTTTACTGAACCCTTTCAAGTTTAACAACATAATAAAGTGTGAAGCTGGATGAACACAGCAGGCCAAGCAGCATCTCAGGAGCACAAAAGCTGACGTTTCGGGCCTAGACCCTTCATCAGAGAGGGGGATGGGGTGAGGGTTCTGGAATAAATAGGGAGAGAGGGGGAGGTGGACCGAAGATGGAGAGAAAAGAAGATAGGTGGAGAGGAGAGTATAGGTGGGGAGGTAGGGAGGGGATAGGTCAGTCCGGGGAGGACGGACAGGCCAAGGAGGCGGGATGAGGTTAGTAGGTGGGAAATGGAGGTGCGGCTTGAGGTGGGAGGAGGGGATAGGTGAGAGGAAGAACAGGTAAGGGAGACGGGGACGGGCTGGGCTGGTTTTTGGATACAGTGGGGGAAGGGGAGATTTGGAAGCTTGTGAAGTCCACATTGATACCATTGGGCTACAGGGTTTCCAAGCGGAATATGAGTTGCTGTTCCTGTAACCTTTGGGTGGCATCATTGTGGCACTGCAGGAGGCCCATGATGGACATGTCATTTAAGGAATGGGAGGGGGAGTGGAAATGGTTTGCGACTGGGAGGTGCAGTTGTTTATTGTGAACCGAGCGGAGGTGTTCTGCAAAACGGTCCCCAAGCCTCCGCTTGGTTTCCCCAATGTAGAGGAAACCACACCGGGTACAGTGGATATCATTCCTGAGATGCTGCTTGGCCTGCTGTGTTCATCCAGCTTCACACTTTGTTATCTTGGATTCTCCAGCATCTGCAGTTCCCATTATCTCTGATCACAAGTTTAACAACATCCTTCTTATAGCAGGGAGACCAGAATAAAATGCAACATTCCAAAAGTAGCCTAACCAATGTCCTGTACATATGTACCATGATCTCCCAACTCCTACACTCAATGCACTGACCAATAAAGACACACATATCAAATGTCTTCTTCACTCTCCTACCTACCTGTGACTGCACATTCAAGGAACTATGGACCCGTACTCCAAGGTCTCTTTGTTCAGCAATACTCCCCAGGACCTTACCATTAAGTGTATAAGTCCTGCCCTGATTTCCCTTTGCAAAATGCAGCTCCTCACATTTATCTAAGTCCCTGTTATTCTTTGTGTTATTCATCATCCTTAGCCTCTGCCCAACGGTTTTTCCATTCCATGTTCACACAGGAAGCGTCTCTTGCCACCAACACTCCATAAGGTTCTTGCCAGTGAAGTGCTAAGATTGCTTTTACATGTCAAAACTAACCATTCTTTGATCTCCTTAAATCCAGATTATAAAGCCTAAGATTCAAACACACATCTGACACACAAAAATAAATTCACTTTTTCTGCACACAGATCAAAGAAAAACACAAGCTTTGAAAGGAAGCGAAAGAGAGAAACGCACTAAACTGCCTTAAAATGACTTACAAATCACAGCACACGAGGTAACTTGTACATTGGCCTGGCAAGGCACACACAGCTACGAGAAACAATCTGTCCCTCTCCCCTACTTCAGAAGAAAGGAATTGCTGGGCGTTTTATAGCTTCTATAACAGTCTTTCACAGTCAGTCTTCAGTGAGTACTCTGAGCTCGTTGATAAGTGTCCCATCTGAGGCCCATAGCCCATACCCAGGTCTTCAGTTGAGGAAATTTGCTGCATGCAAACTGACTGCCACTTGCATGCATTGCACTTCAACAGTATACCGAGAGATGTTTTGAGGTTCTGAAGAATGCAATGTCTAAGCAAACTCTGTTAATTTGTGTAGACCTCTCTCATTACTTAGGTTGCTGGTTAATTTGTTTTGATTGGAATAGATGAAAAGTTTTCGACAATCCCAGCAACCCGGGAATCTGAAACCACATTCCAAAGTCAGATAGTGTAGCTGCGCCTCACACACTTAACCTAGACCTGAGCATTATATCTTTAAACCTTACCTTGAGACTGATGATACATTTTAATTGTTACTGTAAATCCATTCTTATTAAATTGCTGCATTTTCACTGTCCTAACCAAGTGAGTGCAGGGTTACCCTACCTGGAAGCCTAATTTAGGGCGCTGTAAGGAGGTTTTAATGGAAATTTAGGCTGCTTTTCAGAAAAACAATGTTAATTTATGACTCCCATTCATTTAAAAGAAAATGAAATCCCATTCATAGATGCATTTGAGGGGATGTTCTATCAGTACATAAGAGAAAAAAATATGCTGACAGGGTCAAAGAAAACTAGGTGGAAAGTGGTTCAAGTAGAACATAAACATCTGCTCTGACCAGTTGGGCCAAATTATGGCCGGATTATGTCTTGTAAACTCCATGCAGTTTGGCTCATGAAAACATGTGTGACAGACGATCTGCGCCAAATAAAGTTCAAATTACACTGAAAACCAGACAAGCAAAATTGGAGCCAATTGTAAATTCCCAATATCTTTCCATCAACATGGAACAGTTTGGCTCTATGTTGAATTAGTATGCTGGAAAAGACCACGAGCAGGCAAATAACACCCGTGGTTATTATATCATGGCTGAGAATGGACAGTCACAATTGCTTTTTCTTCCATCATTCAATTTATTTATTCATGTCAATGTTGCTGGTTTGGCCAGCATTTATTGCCCAACCCCAATTGCCCAGAGGGCAGGTGAGAGTCAACCATGTTGCCCTGGGTCTGTAGGCCAGACCAGGTGAGGATGGCAATTTCCTTCTCTAAAGGACATGTGTGAACCAGATGGGCTTTTCCAACAGTCAACGGTGGTTTCATGGTCATTGTTAGACTCATAATTCTACATTTTTAATCAAATCCAAACTTCACCATCTGCTATGATGGGATACAAGCCCAGGTCCCCAGAACATTTCCTTGGTGTCTGGATCAATAGTCCAGCGACAATATTGTTAGGCCGTCTCCCTCAGAATCATTATGGCAATTCTATAACCACATACTATTTAATAAATAATGGTACAGTGACTCAGTGGTTAGCACTGCTGCCTCACAACACCAGGGACCCAGGTTAGATTCCAGTCTTGGGCGACTGTGAGTGGAGTTCTTACGTTCTCCCCATATCAGTTTGGTTTTCCTCCAGGTGCTCTGGTTTCCTCCCACAGTCCAAAGGTATGTAGGTTAGATGGATTGGCCAAATTGCTGATAGTGTCCAGGGATGTGTAGCCTAGGTGGAAAGGTGGGGTTATGGGGATAGGGTGGGTGCTGCTTGGAGGGTCAGTGTGGACTTGATGGGGCAAATGACCTCTTTCAGCTCTGTAGGGATTTGACACTTCTAAAAAAAACATTGTGATTTGAGAATGCAGAAGTCACCCAGACATTGTTTCAAAAGCTGAGGCTATGACACACACTTCCTCATAATTGCTCACGTCAAATGTAAATCAGACTTGCCTTTTTGCTCTTGTATCACATTTTCTCCATGACTGTAAATATAATTGAGTTTTATTGCTTTCTCCCTTTCCAAATCCATCCTAATGACTCAAAAAAGTTATTGTGCCTCACCCTATTGGCAGTCTTTCATGTATTTCGAACTGCTTTAACGTTGCATGCTGGCTGTGCAGATTTTGCAGCAAAATAGTGAGCACTGCTGCTGTCTTTCTCCCCCCAGTTGCTGGTTCAATTGCCGGTTCTTGCTTTTGGCCCTTCTGCAGAATCTGCAAATGTTTTACTTGGGATCACAGCCTGTGCACTTACTGTACTTTTCTGAAAAAAAACCGTTCAGCGTCAAAGTTGTTCTGACTTCATCAATGGGGCTGACTTCAATAGTGGGGCAATTTTCTTTGTCTCCAAAAGTCGGTGATGCTTCACTCTAAGATATGGTTCATTCTCAGAAAATGATTTCTAGGAACCCAAACTCAAAAGAAAGGGGGATGGATACAGTAAACAGTTTTGGCATCAGATGCATGCCAAAACAAAACTGTTACCAGAGAAGAAATCAGAAAACGCAATTCACATGGCTATTAGGAACAAGACAATAACAGATGAAATGAAGATCAGATTGAGGGATGAACAAGGGAAACGGTTTGATTTCAAGCTTAGGATCAACTCGACCTGAATGCCTACAGGAAACGAGTAGTAGAGAGTAGGATCTGATGGCACAGCCTCAGAGTAAGGTGATGACCCTTTGGAATGGAGATGACAGGGAATTTTTTCAGACGGGGGTGGGACAGACTCAGTAGGTTGAATGGTCCTATTCTGCTCCTGTATTTTATGGTCTAAGAAGAGATAGTTTAGCATTAACAAGAGATGGTATAGGGCAGTTTAAAAATGTTTTTTTTTCTCTTATTTATAATTTATTCCAAACCCATCCTGGGAAGTTGCTTCACTGTGTGATCATGGTCTGTGTGTAGAATGCACCAGCTTAATGTTCTGTTCCTCATTTTCATGAAAGATTTCATGTCCTAATTTCAGATCCACTTCTTGTGCTTAGCCAGAGTATTATATCACTGCATAATTAAACATTGGACAGTGTAGGAACGTTCCAGAGCATATTGTGCAGTGATCAAGGACAGCAGCGCAAATACAATTGGACTTTCTACTCCTAAAACAGGGCAAGAGGGACGTGACTTCACCTGATGAAGGAGCAGCACTCTGAAGACTTGTGATTTCAAATAAACCTGTTAGACTATAACCTGGGGTAACAAGGTGTAGAGCTGGATGAACACAGCAGGCCAAGCAGCATCAGAGGTGCAGGAAAGCTGACGTTTTGGGCCTAGATCCTTTTCTGAAGAAGGGTCTAGGCCTGAATCGTCAGCTTTCCTGCTCCTCTGATGCTGCCTGGCCTGCTGTGTTCATCCAGCTCTGCACCTTGTTATCTCAGATTCTCCAGCATCTGCAGTTCCTACTATCCCTGAGACTATAACCTGGTGTTGTGTGACTTCTGACTACGTCTTATGAGCTAAGATTGAGATTTAGTCAGACCTTCTATAAACCAGTGAGAAATGAGCAACCCAACATAAAGCACAATGAATCACCTAATCCATTTTGTGTCACAAACCAGTCCAGTGAGTGCAGCATGATAACTCAGCAGGGCCTTATTATATACAATGAATCAGATGGACCATTAAAAAAAGTGACTGGATCAGACCTTCCCACTGAAACCATGTGCTAACAATTTTCATTCTATTCTTAAAACGATTAGGAATTATATATTTGGCCATGTTTTGTAACATGAAACTGCTGTGGGTTAATGTACAACCTTAATTGAAAACATATTAGAGAAATGTTGTAAGCTCTGAGACCACGAAACCCCAGCATCTGCAAAAAAAGAACAAAGCTAATTTGTGTCCACATTCTCTTCCTGTTTATCCAAACTTTATTTAATCATCTGTATTTACATGATTACAGAAAACAGCATTATATTGAGATACAAACGTGGGATGTGATCATCAAGTGAAAATTAAAGCTGACCCAAATTTCAGCTGTATATGTTTCTTTTTATCAATTTACACTGCGTGAGAAGGATAGGTTAAATCGACGGAGACACTCAGTGCTCTGAAATTCTCACTGGTGTATTCTAATTTAAATTCTGCTTCTTTTGTCAAATTGTAATTCCAATTTCAAATATGTTGCCACCTCTTTATGGTGAAAAAACAGCTCTCCTCAAAATAATCGCCCTTCATGCCCTCACATACGATACTCCCAGCTGAACATCTGTTGCTGTTGAGAATGTGGACCTTTCTAATATAATTTACGGCCACAACCTTGGCTAAGTGCCTTTAGGAATGAAGGCTTGAAAAGGACACATCCAACTGTGCTGATTTTCAGATCCCAATGGACCGCAGGTGAGAAGATATATGTTGCTGCAGGACATACTGCAAAATAGCTTCAAGGGAAATGGAATTAGTTCCGGTACCATTTGGAATGGCCCGCTTCACTTTCTTAAAAAATGAAGAGCGTTATTTCTGTCTCCAACGTCACTCAGATTAGCAGTCCCCCCTTGTAAATGCATCAATTCGACAACACCAGCAAGTGAGAGGTTTAAAATCAGAATGAGCATATTCTCCCAGTGTATAACGAATCAAATACTTGCTTTAGAAGGTTTAGTTTTTGTTTTTTGAAGCCTCATACTCAACTTGATTGACACTAAACACTGAAGTGTCAACTTAATGATTTGGTAACAGCGGTGTCAAATGAAGTTGGTTCCTGCTGCACTTCAAGATCCAATTGCTGTGCATGTCCCTCCATCCAGAAGGTGTTCCACTAACGTGCAGCATGTTATTGATAGCAGGTATCAATAGCAGCTTGGTGGCCAGGACTATTTCTGGGGAGTGTGGTCGACGAAGCCGTCGGTGTATTAGCAACTGGAAGCAACGTAATTCACAGTCAAGTCGGAAATTTCCAAAATCCATTCTCTGTTTTACAGCCCGAGAAAGTGTACTTCACAGAACAGTCAGCTGCAAATTTTGCAAACTCACATAAAGTGTTCCAATGGTATAGCGTCGTCGCCTGCAATAAAATTCCAATGAATTTCTAACGTTTAAAAATTATAATTTCAATCAAATTTTCCCTTGTACAATTGCCCAAACTTTGCATTTGGACCAGTTCAAATCAGCACGTGCTGCTCCAAATGTATGCAAATATAATCGTGCAGCAGGGAAGTCTCCTAGAGGGTGCTGCTTTAGCCAATATATTCTTCACTGGAGGCTGTTTTATCTTTATGGAACCCATCATCATCGATCTCCTACTCGCAGTTATTATTTCAGCCTTCAACCGACCAACTGTAAACTCTGCCCCATGCATCACCCACAAATAGTTTAGCGTGATTCCTGTAAGCAAAGAAGTCAGAGACTATTAACAATTCCTGAGCTCATCAAAGTGAATGATAGCTGTCTGGCAAAAAGGATTCATTTTATTTTCACTTGAAGCACGAATAAGTAGGCTGGGATTTCTAATGGTTTCACTTCTTTAATCCAACTAATTAGCTCCACTCTAACTCCATGGAAGCATCCTTTATTTTGCTGGGTTGTGTAAATCTCAGCTATTTTCCATTTGGACTTTCCATTCTATTTCATTTCCACAGCAACATTTAAAATAAGGAACAAAGTTGGGAGGGGACTGGGACTGGGAAACCATAATGTGGTGTGAAGACCTCATCCATCACTTGAGACACTTAACAGACACAGCACAAATACCAGACTGCATCTTCATTCACGCACCACTACATAAAGGAGAAGTGTCATTCTAAGCCAAGAATGCTGCTTAGCTGCCTGACCATTGAACTTCTGTAGCTGTCCAACTGCCCAATCATTCCCACCCTGTGGCTATTTAGTGGGTGCTGAGCCACAGCAGCCAAAACGGTCCCACAATGTACTGCTTTTGTTGGCCCAGGGTGGGTCAGCTGAAGGGATGCTATCATTAGCCTCAGTATTTCGGACAGAGGAGGTCAGCTGAGGTTTGTGGACTGCTCCCCGGTTAACATGGCGAGTGCAGGACAAGGGTGGCATCAGATGGTAGTCATTCAGCCCCCGCAAGCTCCATGTGAAGGCGTTACTTTGCGTGCGGTGTCAGAGGCATCCCGCATCATGGTCAATCCTAGGAAAGCTGCTAGACTAACGAGGATTGTGATGGAGGAGGGGGAATCACAGCGAAAGCAAGAATCCCACTCTCTTTGAAAACTCTGCGCAGCTTTTGTTTTAATCTCTCCACCTGCCTCTATGCTCCCAGATGTTTAACCACCTCTTTGTTCAGCAGTTAGTTTTAAGCCAGCAGGGCATCTCCAGTTTCTCCTCCCTTTGCATTCGACTTTTTTCTGAAGAGGGACGGATTTGGACGCTCTTAAAACTAAAAGCTGGCCACGCCCAGCAGAATATACTGTGTGTGAATTGTTCAAAATGACCCAGCTGTGCATTCCGTTTTTGATTTCAAATAATTCAAAAAAACTAAAGAAACACCAATTATGGTGTAAGTGTCGAAAGAACTGCTGTTGCTGTAAATCAGAAACAAAACACAGAAACTGCTGGAAAAGCTCAGCGGGTCTCCCAGGCTCCACAGATGCTGCCAGACCTGCTCAGCTTTCCCAGCGGTTTCTGTTTTTGCAACAATTACATTAGATCATAGAATCCCTAGTGTGGAAACAGGCCCTTCGGCCCAACAGGTCCACACCAACCCACAGAGCATCCCACCCAGACCCATCCCCCTATAAACCCATCTACTCTAGGGCAGCTCAGTGGTTAGCACAGCTGCCGCACAGCGCCAGGGACCCAGGTTCGATTCCACCCTCGGGCGACTGTTCGTGTGGAGTTTGCACATTCTCCCTGTGTTTGCGTGGGTTTCCTCCAGGTGCTCTGGTTTCCTCCCATAGTCCAAAGATGTGCAAGTTAGGTGAATTGGCCGTGCTAAATTGCCTGTAGTGTTCAGGGAGATGTAGGTGGGTTATAGGAGGATGGGTCTGGGTGGGATGCTCTGAGAGGCAGTGTGCATTTGTTGGGCTGAAAGGCCTAGTTCCACATTGTAGGGATTCTATGATCTATAACAACATATCCCTGAACCATCCCTCAGCTTGGTCAATTCACTCTAACTGCACATCTTTGGACTGTGGTGGGAAACCCATGCAGATACAGGGAGAATGTGCAAACTCCACACGGACAGTCACCTGAGGGTGGAATTGAACCCAGGACCCTGGCGGTGTGAGGCAGCAGTGCTAACCACTGAGCCACCATGT
Source organism: Stegostoma tigrinum (assembly GCF_030684315.1). Classification (NCBI taxonomy): domain Eukaryota; kingdom Metazoa; phylum Chordata; class Chondrichthyes; order Orectolobiformes; family Stegostomatidae; genus Stegostoma; species Stegostoma tigrinum. Next base: position 10,391,358 of record NC_081390.1, on the reverse strand, counting down.
TATGTGCAAAGTTAAGCTGCACTTTGGGGTATACAGGGCATGTGGAATTCTCCACCTAACACCTGTCGAACTGGGCAATAAACCTTTCCCCCGGGAGTTTTATGCAGGATTTGGTTACAGCACTGATCGAAATGACCGTCAGCTCCTGAGACTGCTGTGCAGTTGTGATCACTGGCTCAGAAGTACACCTTCCACTGGGGAACGCTCTGCACACACTCGAAACACCAGCATGATACCTGGAGATGCCTAGAGCTGTGACTGCAGGACTCCTTTGGTTCTGTTTCCCCGCGGGTGCATTGCTTCGGCTCAGCTCTTGACAAACGACCAGGTGCCGTTCCCATTTGTAACCTGTGGTGGAGGGAATATTAAAAGCCACGGTCACTACTTTGGGGAGATGTGCCAGTCAAGTAGATGTCTTTCTAATGGCAAACAGGTAGCAGTGACAGTAAACATCCAGGGCTAATCTCTGTCTGTCCAGTAATATGAGGGCATGTCCCAATTTAATTAAATTTTAATCATGCTGTTCAGTGAAGCTGAGCTCTAATCAGGAGTTCAGACTTGTGCATTATTAAATGCCTTCTAACTTGCACGGTTAGGTTAGCAGTGACTCATTCTTGCTTGAATGTGTCTGACATCTCTCTTTGCTATTGATCTCCCTGGCTAAACAAACAATTGCATGCAGTTAAACAATAAGGGTTGGAGCAGCTATTCTCCTGTTCGGAGCTCCAACTCTGCTTGAAACTATGCAATGATAATTGAGGCCATAATTACCTACAACAATGGAGGAAATTACTATTTAAATCCCAGACACATACCATTGCACAAGGTACTTGAAGCTTATAATTACCTCTTATCTTCTGTTTGTAAAAGGGAAAACAAGGTTTGCAGACATGGAGATGCAATGTAATTGTCAGCCCGCACAGAGTGGCATTTAAGCTTAACCAACGGGCCTGCATTTTGATTTTAAATATTACGATTTTCCAACTTGAGCAATTACTCAACTAACAAGGTGGTAGGATAACACAGGGCCGGCCCATGCTGCTCCTGAGCACCCTCACTTAATATGGGCAATCACAGTCCTGGCTGGCATAGCACCACATCCCCACTGTGTGCCCATGCGTGAGATCAATTATCCAAGGGTGTGCACTTTCGGGGAGATCTGCAGGCATTGCGTTGCTCTATAGTCTGGTCACTTGATAACAGATTTGAAGGGAAACAGAATCATTTGCGACAGACTTGTTTGATGGGTGTACGGAAGCCGAACTTGCTCCAAGGTTGATGTTAAGGAGCTGTGAATGGCAAGCTTCAGTTTGACGGAAAAGGGAGAAACAAATTAGCCGGTGGTATCTGCTCCTGCTCACTATCTCAGTGTCTACCAGGACACTGAATTTGGGATGTGGGGATGGGGTGGCAAGGTGGAATTCAGATCGATCAGTTATCTCATTGAATGGAAGTGCAAAAAGAAATGGCCTTCTTATTTTCTGTTGGATGGTGCTTATGTTTTAACAGGAGGTGGCGATGACCTAGCGGTATTATCACTGGACTGTTAATCTCGAAAACCAGGTTATCTGATCCATGACAAATATGGAATAAATACAGAAGTAACAGTCGAATGGTCACCATGAGTCCATTGTTGGGAAAAACACACTACTGTCCTTCAGGGAAAGAAACTGCCATCCTTACCTGGTCTGGCCTACTGTGACTCCAGGCCCATAGCAATGTGATTGACTCTTGACTGCCCTCTGGACAATTAGGGATGGGTGATAAATGCTGGCCCAGTCAGTGATGCCCCCATTTCATGAATAAATAAAAAAAGTTGGGCAAGAACAGGCATTGATTCTAATGCCCTTTGTAGGTGAATATTTTGCTGATATTCTAGTCCCATCCACGGAAAAGAGTCAGCAAATTGTCCTGGGAGACTGTGCAAAGATGTGGAAAGGTACCTAAGCATATAGTGCCACTTGCCAAGCTGCAGGACAATGAGAGAAAATATAGCTGGGCAGATAGGGCTGGGGGCGCGGGTCACATTTTGAAGGAAGTGTGATAAACATGTCTCAATGCAGCGCTCTGTATGAGTTACTTGTTGTTTGTACCTGAATATGGGAAGGGTGATGGGCATCAGGAAGAAACAGTCAAGGCAATGCTAAGCCTTCCTAAACCCTGTGCCAACTACCACAATGGATGTCCTTTGAGTCAGGAAGGAAAAGACACATCATGCAGTTTCTCAAGGTCTAAGTCAGGTCTGCTTGGGTATGAAGCGTGACGACTTTCCCCAAGTGTTCAAGCTTTCCACATGAGAAAAGAAAGTCAAACGTAGAAATTATTGTTGCAGGTATTGGTTATCAAGTGGAATTAATTCAGCTCACACTCCCTATCCATTATTCGCATGACAGACATTACACACTGTAAATAAAAGGGATTAATAGCTCAATTAAAACCAACCAGAGAAATACACAAGTAGTTTGTGTGTATAAAACACAGGAACTTTAAATGATTAAAGATCAAGGCACATTAAGTTTGTCTTCTACCATTCTGATCCTTGAATAATACAATAACAATTGTGTCAGTAATTATAGGAATCTGTCTTATCAACTTTTGTTCCTCTCACGTATGGGATGCGGGTGTCGCTGGCTGCGCCAGCATTTATTGTCCATTCCTAGCTGGCCTTCAGAAGGTGATGGTGAGCTGCTTTCTTGAAACGCTGCAATCCGCACATTTTAGGTGGACCCTCAATGCCATTAGGGATGGAATTCCAGGATTTTGACACAGTGACAAGTCAGGATGGTGTGTGCCTTGAAGGGGTGCTTGAATGTGGTGGTGTTCCCATGTGTCCGCTGCCCTTCAACTTCCAGGCACACACGGGTGTGAGTTTGGAAGGTGCTGTCTAAGGATCTTTGGTGAACGTCCACAGCGCATCGCATAGATAGTACACACTGCTGCTACTGACATCAGTGGTGAAGGGAGTGGATGCTTTATGAGGTTTGAGTCATGTGGATTGCTTTCTCCTGGATGGTGTCAAGCTTCTTGAGTGTTGTTGGAGCTGTACCCATCCAAGCTAGTGGGGAGTATTCCATCACACTCCTGACTTGTGTCTTGTAGATGGTGAACAGGCTTTGGTGATTTAGGAGGTGAGTTATTCACCGCAGAATTCCTAGCCTCTGGCTTTCTCTTGTAGCCACTGTGTTTTCGTGGCAAGCTCAGTTCAGCTTCTGATCAATGGTAACCCCCAGAATGTCGAAAGTGGGAGATTCGGTGATGATTAACACTATTGAATGTCAATGGGTGGTGGTGAGATTGACTCTTATTGGAGATGGTCATTGCAAGGCATTTGCGTGGTGCAAATGTTACTCTGAAACAGACACGGATTTGAAAGGAGGAAACTCCCGTGTCGGAGGAGCTCTGTGAATCCTAGATCCAAAATTACCTATCCCTCCTAATGTTCCGCTTAGCACATGTTATACTTCAAATGACTCCTGTGCACTAAATGCCAAAATATTACTTACAGAAAGAAATACAGCTAATTTGTTTTTGAATGAATCAATATTATCAGCTTTCACCATTTCCTACGGGAGCCGGTTCCATAGACTGACCACTCACTCACTTACTAAAATGTTTTGGTACATTAGTTCTGTTTTTAACCCTCTTCAAATTCAGGCTATATCTACTACTCCTAATTTGCTAGTCAGACTGAAACAATTACACTGTTCTACATTATCCAGTTGAACCCTCTAGCACCCGTAGCAACACACACCCTTATGTGATTGTTGCTTATTGTGTTGTCATTAGACGCTGATTGTAGAATCATTTTCTGTTTCTAGATGTTGCTCTCAATTATCTGACAATAGACAAGTTCTGTGCTGTTGTACAATTCCCCAGCACACACTTCTGTTCAGCTACTTATTTATAATTGATGAACCTTCTTACTGTGCACTTTTAACAGATCGACTAATGTTGTAACTTGAAATGAACACATAGATTTTTATGCTGCGATTTGTTGTATAATCTTGTAACATAATTAACTGCCTCTGGGCTGGTTTATAGGGTTTTTCCAACGCTTGGTTTCCCCAATGTAGAGGAAGCCAATGTGGTATACTGCATCCGCTGTACCCATTGTGGCTTCCTCTACATTGGGGAAACCAAGCAGAGGCTTGGGTGCCGCTTTGGAGAACACCTCCGCTCGGTTCGCAATAAACAACTGCACCTCCCAGTTGCGAACCATTTCCAATCCCCCTCGCACTCCTTAGACGACATGTCCATCCTGGGCCTACTGCAGTACCACAATGATGCCACCCAAAGGTTGCAGGAACAGCAGCTCATATTCCACTTGAGAACCCTGCAGCCCAATGGTATCAATGTGGATTTCACAAGCTTCAAAATCTCCCCTTCCCCCACTGCATCCCAAAACCAGCCCAGTTCGTCCCCTCCCCCCAATGCATCCCAAAACCAGCCCAGCTCGTCCCCGACTCCCTAACCTGTTCTTCCTCTCACCTCCTCCCACCTCAAGCCGCACCTACAAACCTCATCCCACCCCCTTGACCTGTCCGTCCTCCCTGGACTGACCTATCCCCTCCCTATCTCCTCACCTATACTCTCCTCTCCACCTATCTTCTCCTCTATCCATCTTCAATCTGCCTCCCTCCACCTGCCCTATTTATTTCAGAACCCTCTCCCCATCTCCCTTTTCTGATGAAGGGTCTAGGCCTGAAACGTCAGCTTTTGTGCTCCTAAGATGCTGCTTGGCCTGCTGTGTTCATCCAACTCCACACTTTGTTATCTCAGATTCTCCAGCATCTGTAGTTTCCATTATCTCTGATTACAAATTGGATAGAGAACCGGTTAACCAATAGAAGGCAGAGAGTTGGGATAAATGGGTGTTTCTCTGGTTGAAGATCATTGGTGAGCGGAGTGTCGCAGGGGTCAATGTTGGGCCTTGAATCTGTTCATGATGTATATAAATGATTTGGAAGAGGAGACTAAGTGTGACGTATCTAAATTTGCTGATGACACTAAATTGAGTGGAAAGGCAAATGGTGCAGAGGATGTAGAGGGTCTGCAGAGAGATTTAGATAGTTTACGTGATTGGGCAAGGGTCTGGATGATGGAATACAATGTTGGTTACTGTGAGGTCATCTACTTTGGAAGTAAAAATAGAGAATCGGATTATTATTTAAATGGTGAAAGATTGCAGCATGCTGTTGTGCAGAAAGACTTAGGAGTGCTGGTATATGAATTACTAGAGGTTGGTTCACAGGTGCAAAAGGTCATCAGGAAGGCAAATGGAACATTGGCTTTCATTGTTAGAGGGATCGAACTCAACAGTAGGGAGGGTCTGCTGCAATTGTACAAGGTGCCGGTGAGGCTGCACCTGGAAATACTGTGCGGGTTTCTGGTCTCTGTACTCGAGAAAGGATATACTGATTTTGGAAATGGTAGAGAGGACATTCACCAGGCTGATTCCAGAGATGAGAAAGTTAATCTATCAGGAGAGGTTGAACTTCCTATGACTGTACTTGCTGGAATTTAGAAGAATGAGAAGTGATTTTATAGAAACATATAAACTTATGAAAGGGATAGATAAGATAAAGGCAGGAAACCTATTTCCACTGGTGTGAGAGACTAGGACTAGGGGACATGGCCTCAAGATGAGGGGGGTATAGATTTAGGACAGAGATGAGGAGGAAATGCTTTTCCCAGAGAGTAGTGAATCTATTGAAATCTCCGCCCAAGGAAGCAGTAGAAGTAGCTTCTTTAAGTATATTAAGGACACAGTTGGATGGATTTTTGCATGTTAGGGGAATTAAGGGTTCTGAGGATAATGCAGATGGGAGGCACTGAGACCATGGATATATCAGCCATGATCTTATTGAATGGCAGAACAGGCTTGATGGGCCAAATGACATACTCATGCTTCTATCTCTTATGAACTTTGGTCCAAATATGCCACATCCTTCTGACTGAGGGAGCACAAACTAATATTTTGATTCTTCAAGATGGGAATTTAGAGATACGTTAGGTTGCTGCAGATGAAAGCAAATGCCAAGCTTTTATCTGCTGCTTCTTCCTGGCTGCCCTTGAACAGGTTGGCTCTCTCGGTCTTTTCTAATGGAAGATGAGTCATTGCTGTGAATGTGCAGCCAATTGTAGAGTGAGCGTAGGTAAGGATGGCCATATCCTTCTGTAAATGGACATTAGTGAATGAAGATCAACAATGGTTACATGGTCATTACGCTAACCATTCATCCATGGTTCTTAATTAATTCAGATTTCGCCGTAAGCCATGGTGGAAAATAAACCCATGACCCACAGCTGGCTCTCTGGATTGATTACTCGTCCAGTGGCATTACCACCACCATCATGGAAAGGAAGAGGAGCAATAATACAGCAACACATTCCAGAAATAAACATTACTCAAAAATATAAAAGAACCATTTCTTGAAAGAGATGGAGATGGAACATGTGTGGCATTTTGTTAGTAATGAGCCATACCCAGTGGGCACTCCAGGGACTGTAGCATTTGCTAGATACTAGCAATATTATTATAAGCTTAAAGATTCCCATTTTCTTTTTGATTTGTAGCTTAGTTCTTGGTTGTTCCCTTTTAGGTTCAACGATACCAGGGCAGTATCTCATGCAGCTATAAGTCAACACAGCCAATATTTAAAATCCTTGCTCAGTACTTCAAGGACAGACGTCATCAGGCATGTGGACATGTTGCCATGCAAACCAGTGACTCATCCGCAAACTGTGTGTCAAACCAGAGTGACAGTCTATGGAGGGTAAACTATCATATACAATGTGGTTGTTGTGCCCGGCGAGTAAGATACATGTCATGCAAACATTACCATTCTTTTCTGCTGGTCTTCCTTCGTCATTCTTGGTTACTTGCAATCTTCGAAACTCTGTCTTCCATAGCTGTAAATTGGAAATAATCCAGAATGTTATTGAAGTTTCTCCTTAAGACTTGCAACAAAAACAAACCACGCTGCCTGAGGGGCTCAGGAGTTAGCACTGCTGCCTCACAGCAACAGGGAACCAGGATTGATTCCAGTCTCAGGCAACTCCTTTATCCATTCACAGAATGAGGTTGTCACTGTCCAGGCCAGAATTTATTGCCCATTCCTAACTGCCCAGACAGCAGTTAAGAGTCAACCACATTGCTGTGGATCTGGAGTCACATGTAGACCAGAACAGGTAAGGACGGCAGTTTCCTTCCCTAAAGGGTATTACTGGACCAGATGGGTTTTTCCCCCAACAATCGGCAATGGATACACGATCATCATTAGACTCTTAGTTCAAGATATTTATTGAAATCAAATTCCACCATCTGCCTTGGTGGGATTTAAACGTAGATCCCCAGAACATTATCTTGTCTCTGGATTAACAGTCCAATGATAATACCACTAGACCATCACCTCCCCTGTGGAGTCTGCACATTCTCCCTGTGTTTGGGTGGGTTTCCTCCAGGTGCTCTGGTTTCCTCCCACAGTCCTAAGCTGTGTAGGTTAGGTGGATTGGCCATGGGAAATGCAGCGTTACAGGAGTAGGGTTCTGGGTGGGATGCTCTTTGGAGAATCGGTGCAGACTCGATGGGCCGAATGCCCTGTAGGGAATATATGAGCTAACCACAAAACCAGCCAGTCGATGGCATGCTGTTTGGCAATATCTCCCATAAATAAGTCGGCAGCAATTTCTTCATCCAAATGGGAGTGTGGGACTTGCTGAATGGAGGCAAATCACTGATGATTCCTTTACCAACAAGCTGCATTAGTACATAGGAGGAAAGGAATAGAAGGATATGTTGATGGAATTAAGAAGAAGGAAGTCTGGATGGATACTCTCATGGTTCATAAACACCAGCAGAAAGCAGTGGGGCTGAACGGCCTGTTGCAGTCCTGTAAATTCAATGTGCAAAATGAAAGCACCAATTGGAGGGACAAGGCCTATCAGTGAACCAAGGTTGAAAACAGTAGAGAAATTCCACTACCTCAAAACCATCACAGACACTTTCTTTAGGTTGCAAAGTCCAAAGATTGCAGAAGAACAGGGAAACAAGCCAAGGAATTTCAATGGGTTCAGAGGTCTCCACAAAAAAAAGAGGACAGAGCAACCAAACGACATTTGAAGATGCTGAGGATGGAGGGAAGAAAAAGAACCATCCATCGCATTTCAGTCCATTGACATTCAGAATGTTCCTATCAAATTAATCCTGTTCAGTAAGGAATACAACATTGGGGTAAAAATACTAGGTGAACACAGTGAGACAGAGAAAGGTTCAAAAAGGAACCTTTACACAAAGATGCACCAACTGTCCAAATCAGTTGTTTAACGTTTCAATACTCACTCGTTTTAAATTTGAGTAAGGCAATTTGTACGGAAGACTAATAAAGCCTGTGCTTTGGGTTGTGCTCTGTTCTCTGTGTAAGGCAAAACAATTCCAAAAATTGTTCATTAAAGTATTATAAGAAACAAAATCAATTATCTATTTGTCCAACACATTAGCAATGGAACAGGTTTCAACTACTGTTCTTCGCATTTATCTTCGTCATTTGTAAATGTTAAACAACGTGTGGGCAGGTGGCTATGGGCTGTGTATGGGTCACACAATATTTGTTCAGTGTAAATTGTCCTTTTTCTGAATAAGAGAATGTCTTCTAAATGGGAAGAGAAGCTGGGAATGGTAACACAGAGAGTCTGCAGAGTGCTAAGAGACCTGGCTCAGTGCAGACCCGTTACGGAACAGAGCAGCTACACAGAATCCATGCCCCTCTAAGGGTTGCATGAAACCAAGGCTGAGATTCATGTGGTTGGAGAGTGAAAGTTCCTGTTCTTAGCCCTCAGGCTACAGCATCACATTTTACCATTGCCATTCCAGGAGCACTTACCATGAAATTTTCTAACCAAAGTCGTGATATTCTGGACAGAGCAATGGTAACTTATACAGGTAATTCCAAACGCGACAGCAGCCACAAGGCAGTGGGATTGAGGGGCTTTGTAAAGAAGAAAAATCCAAAGTCTCCACTTCCAACTGACACCCAGCACTTCCTCCAACAGCATTACTGAGTGTGAACATTAAGGTCGACAGCATCGTATGGATTATGAGCAGGAGCAGGCCAATCAGCCCCCTCAAGCCTGCTCCACCATTCAATAAGTTGATGGTTGTCTTAGTTACTCCACATTCCCACCTGGTCTGGATTATGTTGCAACCCCTTGATTGTCAAGAATCTAAGTGCCCCTGTCTTAAAAAATATCCAAAGACTCTGCTCCCATTGTCTTTTCAGGAGGAGAGATCAAAAAGCACAAATGCTTGCAAGAAAAGGTCCTCACCTTCTTAATGAGGGACCCCTGAATTTGTAAACAGCAAGTGATTCGCTCACAAGAGGATAAATGCTGTCCATCTCCACCCTGTCATGATTTCTGTGCTAGAATTAAATCCCCTTTGATTCTTTCAAACTCCAGCAGATACGAGCCTAGCTAGCGTGTCCAAGTGTTCCTCAAAAAACAACTCGTTTATTCCAGGTAGTAGTTGTGTAGACCTTCTCTGAAGTGTTTGCAAGGCATTTACAACCTTGGCTCATCTGTGATGCTTTCTATAGTTGACTTTAAGCTCTTGCACACTGCTACTCTCAGGACACCACCTTCCTTTAGGCTGGGAGAGTTGGGAGAAAATGACACGAAAACCCCAGTGTGCAGGCCTACTTGACCTTTTGACACTATGCCATGTCGAACAAAAGGTGCCCGCTCTTTCCCCGCTGCTGGTAACACTTACCCGCACTATGCCATTAGCACATCCTGTCACGACAACATTGCGTGAGTCCCATTCATGGACCTCGGTGAAGCAGCAGCATAGAATCCCCTCTGTCGGATCCAAGGACGTGTTGACGCTTACAATTGGCTGCCCATTGATTGTCCACAGGTAGAGGAAGGTCCCTGCACAAGATGCAATGTCACCCTGAAGTAACAGAATGGGGATCGGTGAGTTTACTGAACATCCGCACGACATGGTTACACATGGAGCAGGAACGTTCTCAAATTCCACTCCCCCTGCCCCTTTTATCCTGATTGTGTGACTCTTGGTACAATACAATAGCTGAATGGGAAACCACAGTTCTACCAGGTTTCACAAACTATCACATATCACTGGCCCCCACACTCCCTGGCCTCATTGTCCCACAAAGCCTCAGGCAAACGTTTGTTCTTCATGGATGAGTTCGAACCAGTGAATGTCCAACCATGAGGTGTAAGCAGAGCCTAATCCTATTTACCAATGAGCATCCACCTTCCTGTCAGGCAGAGTTCAGGAGAGCTTGGATGGAGGCTTTGAGAATGATGCAAGGTTTTGGTTGTATAAATAAGGGCCAAATTTTCACACACCTAGTTCTTGTGATCTGAAATGCACTGCCAAAGAGGGAGGCAGATCCAACAGTAGCTTTCAGAAAGGAATTGGATAAATACTTAAAAAAGAAACATTTACAAGGCTATAGAGAAAACATTATGGACAGTAGAAATGAGCCTCAAGTAAGACACTAAGGGAGCAAAGTTAACCAAACTCAATGGGTGACAAACCCACCAGATCAGGTAGAAAACTGATTTTCTACCTGTTCACTATTACTTTTTGATATCAATGAAGACTAAAATAGGCTAGGTTTTGTACTGAAAGGTGTATAATTTTTTTAAAAATTCATTCATAAGATGAGGGCATCACCAGTTCAGCCAGCATTTGTTTGTCATCTCTATTTGCCCAGCTGCCAGCTCAGAGTCAACCACATTGCTGTGGGTCTGGAGTCACATGTGGCCAGACCAGGTAAGGATGGTAATTTCCTTCCCTGAAGGACATTAGTGAACCAGAGATTGTAAGAACTGCCAATGCTGGAGTCAAAGATAGCACAGTGTGTAGCTGGAGGAAAATCAGCAATGGATTCATGGTCATCATTAGACTCTTAATTCCTGATTCTTACTGAATTCAAATTCTACCATCTGCCATGGCAGGATTGGAACCTGGTTTTCTCTTTTAACCGTACAGCTATAATTCCACTTGGACAGCACCTCATTTTTGAAATTTGCATTTCAAAATAACAATGCCTGCGAAATAACAAGCTGGAGCAACAGAAAATTACAATGAGGTAATAACAACAAGACACTACATGTGATCCTGAATCTAAACTTCAAGAAACATAGCTCCTACATCATAAATTAAAACTGGTGGAAATGCTGGAAAATGCTGGCAATACTGAACAAGTCTGGCAGCTTCAGAGGAGAGAAAAAAAAACAATGTTTCGTGTCTATGACATTTCACTAGCTCCCACATTAACCATAAATACCCAACGAGTAAATGGAATCAACTGTGGCTAATAAAGGAAGGCAAAGATTAGATTACATCAAAAGACGTATGTTATAAAGATGCCAAAATGAGTGCTAAGCCTCATGATTGGGAGCAATTTAGAACCGAGTAGACCATGTCCAAGAAACTGGTTTAGAAAGGGAGAAAAGAATGCAAATGAAAACTAGCATGAAACATAAAATCAAACTGTAAGAACCTCTTTTGGTAATGAAGTAAGTGCCTAGGATAAATATAGGCCAATCATAGGTGGGGACAGGAGAATTTATATAGGAGAGCAAGGAAATGGTAGTGAAGCTAATTAATTATACTGCATAATTCACAGAGGAAGGTACAGAAAAGCTCCCAGAAATATTCAGCAACCAAAGTACTTGTGAAATTGAAGAATTGGAAGAAATCAATGTTAGAAAAGACATACTTCTTTAAAAGTTAATTGTAATTGAAAGTTAATAAATCGCCTGGATTAGATATGCTGCACCCTAGGTAGCATGGTAGCTCAGTGGTCAGTACTACTGCTTCACAGCATTAGGGACCTGGGTTCAATTCCAGACTCAGGCAACCGTCTTGAGTGAAGTTTGTACATTCTCCATGTGTCTGCATTGGTTTCCTGTCGGTGCTCCAGTTTCCTCCCACAGTCCAAAGATGTGCGAGTCAGTGGAACTGGCCATGCTAAATTGCCTGTAGTGTGCAGGGTAGTGGGATTAGTCATGGGAAATGCAGGATCAAAGGGATAAGGTGGTCTGGGTGGGATGCTTATCAGACAGTTGGGGTGGGTTGACTGGCCTGCTCCCACACTGTAGAGTTTCTATGATACCAGACTGTTGAAGAACATGTTTATTGGGATAGTGAATGCATTGGCAATTACCTTTCAAAACTTTATAGATTTTGGAAAGGTTTCTGCAGATTGGGAAGTAGCAAATGTAACCCCACTATTTAAGATTGGAAGGAATGGGACAGTGGAGAACTAAAGACTTTTTAGTTTGATGTTGTAATAAGGAAAATGTTGAAACCTATTATAAAGAATTTGAGAACTAACACTTAGAAAATGATGGTAAAATTAGCAGACCTGGCGCGGATTGTTAAAAAGGAAATCTTGTATGAGAGTCTTGGAGTTTTTGAAGATGTTAATTTTAATATAGATAAAGGCAAACCTGTAGATGTGGTGTACTTGGATGCTCAGGGGCTTTTGATGAGGTTCTAAACAAAAACTTAACAAACAAAATTAGAGAAAACAGAGTAGGAAAAATGGATCCCTCTCAGGCTAGCAGGCTGTTGCTACTCCGGTAGCTCAACGGTCAGGATCATGACAAAAGTTGCATAAATGATTTGGATGTGGAAACTCATTATAATATTTTAAATATTCTGGTGACAAAATGAAGGTTGTGAGAAGGGTGTTGGGAGGCCTCATTGAACTTGGACAGGGTAAGTGGATGGACGTGGATATGACAGATAGAGTATAATGTAAATCAGTATGAAGTTATCCACTTTTGTAGAAAGGCATAGAATGCCTTCACTGTAGAACCAGGCTACTCTGCCCATTGAGTTCACACTGGCCCTCTGATGAGCATCCCACCCAGACCCATCTCCTCCTATCCTTATTCATTGTAATCCTGCATTTTCCATGAGTAATCTACCTAATCTACACATCCCTGAACACTACGGGGCAATTTAGCATTGCCAGGCCATGTAGCCTGCACATCTTTGGACTGTGGGAGGAAACTGGAGCACCCAGAGGAAACCCACACAGACTCAGGGAGAATGTGCAAATTCCACACAGACAGTCACCCGAAGCTGGAACTGAACCTGGGTCCCTGACGCAGTGAGGTAGCAGTGCTAACCACTGAGTCACTGTCTTGCCCCAGAAAAACAGAAAAGAAGAATAATTCTTAAATGGTGAGAGGTTGGGAAGTGCTGGTGTACAAAAGGACTTCGGTATTCTTAGTCATGAGACACTAAATGCGAACATGCTGGTGTAAGAATCAATACGGAAGGTTAATGATACACTGACCTTCAAATCAAGGGAATGAAAGTACAGGAATAAGGGTAAAACAATTAAAGAGTTCCAGTAGCCACAATATTTTGCATTTATTACAGTGGGTAAAAATATTTGTTTCACTGTATAGGGATTTGGTGATGTTACTCCTGGAATACTGTCTACAGTCTTGGTGTCCTTATCCAATGAAGGATACACTTGTTATAAAAAGGAGTGCCTATTATATCAATAATATCCAGGAGGAAAAATTCACAAATCATTAATCGTAGGAATACAAGTTAACAGGTCAGAAAAAATAGACAAAGCGCTTAAGTTCATTTCCATAAGATTATAGTTGAAATACAGGGAATTTAATTTAAGTTTGTTTGTTTTAACTACACTTGGACTAGTCCTGCAGTTCTGGTTTCCAATTTAAACAAAAGACCCAGAACTACTGAAGAAGGTTAAAAAAAAAACAGATTGGCAAGGATAATACCAGAACTGACAGGGTATAAATATCTCAGAAGACTGGACATGTTGGTGCTGTTTTTACTGGAAAAAAGAATGTAGAGTGATGACCAAAATACTGGTTTTTATCATTACCAAGCAACGAGTTACATTAGATGTAGGGAAGTTGTTTCTACTTTATTGGGAAGTCAGAAACTACAGAACATAAACAAAAAAATTCAATGGGGGATTCAGGTGTAATTGGTTACATAGGAGGTTGGTCAGTGTGACAATGCTGTAGTTTTAGGAGGTTACTTAGTTCTCGTTTCTTTCAAGAGAGAGACTGAACAAGAGGTATGGAACTGGCTACTGAAGATCACTTGAGCAAGCAGTTTAGGACGCCTTGGATTTTCGTTTAAATATGAGAATAAATGGGTGTGGCCAGTTTTCACAGATTAAGATTTCTGGGGTTAAAATAGTATCAGAGATAATGGGAACTGCAGATGCTGGAGATTCCAAGATAATAAAATGTGAGGCTGGATGAACACAGCAGGCCAAACAGCATCTCAGGAGCACAAAAGCTGACGTTTCGGGCCTAGACCCTTCATCAGAGAGGGGGATGGGGGAAGGGAACTGGAATAAATAGGGAGAGAGGGGGAGGCGGACCGAAGATGGAGAGTAAAGAAGATAGGTGGAGAGGGTGTAGGTGGGGAGGTAGGGAGGGGATAGGTCAGTCCAGGGAAGACGGACAGGTCAAGGAGGTGGGATGAGGTTAGTAGGTAGCTGGGGGTGCGGCTTGGGGTGGGAGGAAGGGATGGGTGAGAGGAAGAACCGGTTAGGGAGGCAGAGACAGGTTGGACTGGTTTTGGGATGCAGTGGGTGGGGGGGAAGAGCTGGGCTGGTTGTGTGGTGCAGTGGGGGGAGGGGATGAACTGGGCTGGTTTAGGGATGCAGTGGGGGAAGGGGAGATTTTGAAACTGGTGAAGTCCACATTGATACCATATGGCTGCAGGGTTCCCAGGCGGAATATGAGTTGCTGTTCCTGCAACCTTCGGGTGGCATCATTGTGGCAGTGCAGGAGGCCCATGATGGACATGTCATCTAGAGAATGGGAGGGGGAGTGGAAATGGTTTGCGACTGGGAGGTGCAGTTGTTTGTTGCGAACTGAGCGGAGGTGTTCTGCAAAGCGGTCCCCAAGCCTCCGCTTGGTTTCCCCAATGTAGAGAAAGCCGCACCGGGTACAGTGGATACAGTATACCACATTGGCAGATGTGCAGGTGAACCTCTGCTTAATGTGGAATGTCATCTTGGGGCCTGGGATGGGGGTGAGGGAGGAGGTGTGGGGACAAGTGTAGCATTTCCTGCAGTTGCAGGGGAAGGTGCCGGGTGTGGTGGGGTTGGAGGGCAGTGTGGAGCGAACAAGGGAGTCACGGAGAGAGTGGTCTCTCCGGAAAGCAGACAGGGGTGGGGATGGAAAAATGTCTTGGGTGGTGGGGTCGGATTGTAAATGGCGGAAGTGTTGGAGGATAATGCGTTGTATCCGGAGGTTGGTAGGGTGGTGTGTGAGAACGAGGGGGATCCTCTTGGGGCGGTTGTGGCGGGGGCGGGGTGTGAGGGATGTGTCGCGGGAAATGCGGGAGACGCGGTCAAGGGCGTTCTCAATCACCGTGGGGGGGAAGTTGCGGTCCTTAAAGAACTTGGACATCTGGGATGTGCGGGAGTGGAATGTCTTATCGTGGGAGCAGATGCGGCGGAGGCGGAGGAATTGGGAATAGGGGATGGAATTTTTGCAGGAGGGTGGGTGGGAGGAGGTGTATTCTAGGTAGCTGTGGGAGTCGGTGGGCTTGAAATGGACATCAGTTACAAGCTGGTTGCCTGAGATGGAGACTGAGAGGTCCAGGAAGGTGAGGGATGTGCTGGAGATGGCCCAGGTGAACTGAAGGTTGGGGTGGAAGGTGTTGGTGAAGTGGATGAACTGTTCGAGCTCCTCTGGGGAGCAAGAGGCGGCGCCGATACAGTCATCAATGTACCGGAGGAAGAGGTGGGGTTTGGGGCCTGTGTAGGTGCGGAAGATGGACTGTTCCACGTAACCTACAAAGAGGCAGGCATAGCTGGGGCCCATGCGGGTGATTTCTGGGGTTTTGTGTTTTTTCAGTTGCATCGGAAACAAATGGGGTCTCAACAGAGTTGGAAGCTTCAGTGAAAGTCTCCTGCTGCTACGCCCTCAGAATTTTCTCTTGATGTTTTTTCCTTCCTGAATGGAGAACTGAATATGAGAATCTGAGTCTGAAATTTCCTTTTTTGCCAAGGGGTGATACTATATTGAATGGTTAATGAGTAATTGTTACTGTATCTACTATTCTGTTAAGTTTTCCAACAGATTTAAGTTATTCTAAATTCCTCTTTCTTTGGTTGTATTTTAAACAAATTATACTGCTTAATGTCGAGTAGTTTGACCATTTCATCTGGAAAAGACACGTACATATGGCTTTAAAATAAGAAAAAGTTAGTTTGAAGCTACCTTCTTAAAATATTTTGAGAAGGCCTGGTATGGTCCATCATAGATAGGCTATAGAATTTATTATCATATGGAGTAGTTGGAGTGTAGATGCATTTAAGGGAAAGGTAGATGAGCTCATGAAGGAGGAATAATAGGACATGCAAATAGTGTTAGGTTAAATAAGATGAGAGAAGCTTTCATGGAGTACAAACACTGGCAAACCTCTTAGAGCTCATAATATCATCATTTTGTCATAGCAAACAACCAGAGCTTATAATGGCTACTCCACCTTACCTCAGATCACTTGAAGCCTGACATACTCCAAAGCCAGCCCTGCTGTAGGCAAACAGCTTAATGAGGGCTCAGACACTGGGATGTTTGAGGAATGCAATCCTTGTATAAAATAGTTAGCTTATCATAAACTTCTACTGAATTTTTCAATATCACAACATCTACACTTAGTTTCTTATGTTGCAGGAGATAATGTCAGTGTTGCTTCATCAGGTAAAACAGCCAGTTGGAAGTAAACCCATATCAGCTAATAGCCACTTTCTGTGCTGTAAATTCTTCAGATTTTACAGTAAAACTCCCTTCTGACACTGCGAGATAGGACAAAGAGAGTGACCCTAATATTCTTCTGGCACGTGCACTCACAAGAAGTAAAGTCCATCAGACAGAAATGGATTCTGCTTTCAGGAGATAGGATAGTCACACGGATAGATTGTGGAGTTTATCCCCTTTTTCATTGGCTATTATACATTGTAACTTAAAGGGATATAATGAAGTGTTTATTCATGATTTTCAGCCTTTATTTCTATTTCTGTTTTTGAATTGAAATTCTGCCATTTTCTCCATTGTCCTTTGGTTTCTTTCTCAACCATTAAATGTAACTGTTAAAGAGACTGTTGGTCACATATACGTCAATCCAGGGTGAGTCTCAAACAGGGCAAGATCAGCCTGATTATTCTTTGAAAAAAAAGGCACAGCGAAGCCATTTCTATCTCTGAAACTACAAACACAATAATAAATTTGAGCTAACTCCAAACATTTTTAAATTGCAGAAGATTATACTCGCTGCAATATCATACATTTTTATTACAGTATAATTTGGATTTGAGGATATTATCCAGCCACAAATAGCACCCGTGGCTATAAAACATTATAAGAACAAGACAACCACAAACCTCTCACAATAGAAGAGGGCAAAGTAGTTTTACGTTATCAATAATTGTACTTCCAGCAATATTATACCATGCAATTAGGTACACTTTGCAAACAGCAAGACTTGCTACTTCTTTGGCTTCAGTCTACTGGATCTTCATATGGTGTGGTTCCACCTCAATGTCTTCCCCACTATATTCCCATTCAGCTTCTTCCTGATCCCACCCATTGGAGCTGTAACCCCAAGGCTTCTTAAAGATTTGCTCCACTCTTGTTCCCACAAATTCCCACCTTTTTGATGCTTCAAAAGCTGATCCTCGCAGTCTCAGGGCAAAGAGTAAATTCACTAATTGTAGCTCCTCCAGTAGGAAAACCAGAAACCAAAGGTCCCACATGGGAGACAGAATCAGGAGACACGATCCCAATAATGAACTGAAGGAGAACTAACTGACATGGAAGTGGGGAGCTGGATGTTGATTAGAAAAAACCAGCAGAAATCGTTGCTTCACAACCCAGAAGATAGCTGCCGTAAGTCAGTGTGTTAAATTTGGAGATGATGCATTTCCTTTCATGCAATCGACTCACAATCACGCTGAAAGTCCCAACCCTCATGTGCATATTCACACCCAACATGCCCACAAACAATCAGCATACCAAAACACGAGAAAGACCAACATTTTAAGGAAACAGCACTGAGTCCACTTCACAAGGGTGGAGGAAAATATTTCTTCTTACTCTTGGTGTGGATAGCAATGCTAAGTAGCAGGTCATTTACAAAATTGACCTTGACAAATCCAATTTATCCAATTTATTCCAAGTTACAAGAGATTAAAACAGTCATCACGCAGAGCCCACGTTGGGAGCTAGCATCTGTTGCAATCCCAGGAGCTGACACTTATTTTCAGATTCTCACATCAATTCCACCGCTATTTTCAGTCGAGAACTGGACAAGAATTGAGGGGCTCCTTGCTTCATTCATTGGTGTAAAAGGTGCTTTGGTTGTTTGCAATTTAACATTTACAGCCTAAAATATTATATGTTTTGTACAAACATTGCTCACACTAATTTAGTTGATACTGAAACATCAGATTCTATCTCATTCCATGTACTCACACCTCTGACCTCTGCTGAGAACTACTTTTAATAAATTTATCTCTTGAACAATCAAAGCATAACACTGGAATCCGAAATTTCCCTTTTACATGGGCAAAACAGAACACAAACTCGGTGACTGCTTTGCGAACGCCTCCACTCAGGCTATAGGAACGATCCCCATCTTCTAATTGCTTTCCATTTCAATAAACCATCCTGCTCCCATGCTAACATTTTCGTCTGGCACCTGCTATAGTATTCCAATGAAGCACAATGCAAGCTGAAGGAACAACGCCTCATTTTTGACATAGGCACTTTATAGCCTTTAGATTCAATATTGAATTCCACAAATTCAGACCGTGGTCCTGGTCATTAATTTTTCTTACAACCCTCAGCTGGATCTTCTTTGTGATAACGCAACATAGAGCTGGATGAACACAGCAGGCCAAGCATCATCGGAGGAGCAGGAAAACTGACATTTCGGGTCTGGACCCTTCTTCAGTTTGTTCTCTGCAGAACTTCTGTAGACAGATTTCATCCTTTTCACACCTTCAATTAGACCATTTTACATCTCCAGCTCTCCTTCACCACCTTTACCAATCCCTAGTCTTTCGCTTCGTCCATCCTCAAGACCTGATCCACTCAATCCTCTACCTCGTCTGTCAGCAACATAAAAAATCATGCTTTTCCAACCCTTTTCAGTTCTGAAGAAAATTCATGTTGTCCTCGAAAGGCTACCTCTGTGTCTCTCTCCAGAGCTGCTGCCAGACTTGTTGAGTTTCTCCAGCATGTTTTGTTTTTATATACTTTGAGAAAACAGAAAGGGATGGAGAGATGGTACTTACAGTTAAGTCATTAATGGAGACAGCAGAAACTGTTGCTTCATGTTGCTGAAGCTGGTTGACATAAGTCAGTGTGTTAAAGTCCCAGATGATGCATGTCCTGTCTCGAGATCCACTCACAATCACATTGTAAGTTAACGACACCACCAGACAAGTAATGGCTTCTATATGTCCATGAAGTACCTACAGCAAAGAATAAATAGCTATTGAGACATTTCAATCTTTAATATTTTCCCCCAGCTGGACAGGAAACAAATGCAAGAGTAGGAAACTACACCATTCTGGTGTCAGAAAAGACAGTCTTTGGGAAGAGGGCACACCAAATTTGCAATTATTTCAAACTGTTTGCGTAGTTAAATTTTAGAAATGTTTGAAAAGAAATTTTAAGTGACAATATCACTTGTTAAGGATCCGTTCTATTTATTGGACAATAACTGCTCCTCCGCTGTATCCTGGTGACCCTTGATCAGGTAGCAGTACCAACTGGGAGAAAGTTCATACTCAAAAGGCAGACACATGAAGAGAGAAACGAATAGTTAGAAAGTTGGAAGGGAAAAGCCTAAGAGAACTATCAATTAGGCAGGCGGGTCAGACAGCTGGATTCTTGAATGGTCAGGAACCGAGCATAGAATTATTACCATAGTTTCTTTCTCTTCCAAAGTGAGTGAATACTCAGGGTTGTTAATATCATGCAAAGCTAAGGCATGTCTGCTCGATACATGCCAACATAACCGATAAAAGTTGAAATTTGAGAAGGCTATGGAAGAAAGTGCACCATTGTGTTCAAAATTGCATGATATTAAACTGATTGTGCACACTGCTGCCTGCGGAAAATAGGTCCTAGAAGGTAAGGGACTAGACTTCTGCTCAAGTTTGGTCTGAACATGGAAAAGCAGTATCTCTGATATTGATGCCATAATGAATACTGCCTCAAACATTTGTGAAGTCTGCCTTTGTTGTAGCTACTACTCCAAACAAAATTTATACATACTAACTAAAATAACCTCTAATTTATGGTTAACTTACCTTGGTTCATATTTGTATTAAAGTAAAAGTTGCAAGAAGTGAAATCTTGTTTGGCAATTCCTTAATTGGGTAGGGTGGATGTCTTTTGGTGTTTTCCAGTTTATAGATCCAACTTAGTGCAGAAAATACTACACTAAGCCAAGCTTTATAATATTCCAATGTCCTGAATACAGTATTCAACCACATTGCAAACATGCCTATTTGTCACCAAAATACATCACTCTTATTAAATTATTTGTTTTATATTTATTTGTTGCTAAACTAAAGCCTAGCTGTGGCAAGGAAAATGTCTAAATTCATTCAAATGTTAGTCTGGGATTCTGTTGTCTGTGAAATTAATATTCAGTATCCTTTAATTATTATTATTTTATTTTTATTATTCTTCTATTATTTTTCTTCTTATTCTTTAAATCTTTTATTATTCAACTCAACGACAATGAATATACATGTTTGCTTAATATTTCTGTTGTAAATCAATTAAGAATACAACACAGATTGCATAGCTACACCACACCTATTAACAGAAAGCTATACTGCAATGATTAACATATGTTTGATTTCAAAAAGAACTAAAGTACAATAAGTAGTTTCATTAAAAAGTTAATTTCCTGTTGTTAGTTTGTTTTCACTTTTCCATTCATCACTGAATTCCTGAAAAAGCTCTACATCTTTCTAATAAGATTAGAATTACATTGGCATCAAAGAAAGTGCAACAGTCCTAGACTTGTAGCTTCCAGACCTTTTTTTGATAATTAAGGATAACTGGGGCGATTTCTGTGGAAAGTAACACAGAAAACCATGGTGGCATATAGGTTACAGACATGTAGGGGAGCAGTCCTTGTTGGCTTCATTTACCACAAACAATAAAATGACCTTTGTGAGCTTGCCTCACTGTTCGTTTCATTGTCAGTAAAAGATTGAGTACATTTGTTTATATCACAGATATTATGGGATATTAAAGCGTACTCAAATTTGATGCATGGATGTGTGTGTGTGTGTGTGTGTGTGTGTGTGTGTGTGTGTGTGTGCGCGCGCGCGCATGTGTGTGAGAGAGAGAGAGAGATAGATGGGTGTGAGATAGAGGAAGAAAGAGATAGAGAAAGGTCAATTTTTTTTACTTGGAGTAGTAGCTGCAACAAAGAGACCTCACAGACCCTCATGGCAGTATTCTGTATGGCAACAGTTCGAAAGTTCTTCCCCTGCTCAGGCTAACCTTGGGCAGAATTCATGGCCTGCATTTATTGTCCATTCCTGAAAACCCTAGTGAAAGTGGTCATGAGCTGTCTTAAATTGCTGCAGTCCTTTGGGATGCAGGGACATTGACTGTCCTGACAGGAGCAAATTACTACAAATGCTGGAATCTGTACTGAAAACAAAAAATGCTGGGAATCACAGCAGGTCAGGCAGCATCTATGGAGAGAGAGTGAGCTAATGTTTTGAGTCTAGATGGCTCGACTCTAATGTAGAGTCATCTACATTTGAAGTGTTAACTTGCTCTTTCTCCATGGTTGCTGCCTGATACACTGCAATTTCCAGCACTTCTGTTTTCAGCCATCGACAATCCAGTCAGAAAGGGAGTTTCAGGATCTTGACCCAGTGATGGTGAAGGAATTGCTTCAAGTCAGGATGTTGTGTAACGTGCAGGGGAATGTGTTATAGATGGTGATGTTCCCATGTATCTGCCGCCTTTGTCCTTCTGGGTTTGGAAGGTTCTATCAAAGGAGGCTTGGTGAATTACTGCAGTGCATCTTGTAAATGCTACATATTGCTCCCCACTGTGTGTCAGTGAAGGGAATGAATGTTGAAGGTGGTGAACGGGGTACCAACCAAGTGAGCTAGTTTGCCCTGGATGGTGTCAATCTTCTCAAGAGTTGTCGGGCTGTGCCTATGTAGGCTAGTAGGGAGTATTCCATTACCCACCGGACTTGTGTCCTCTAGATAGTGGACAAGCTTTTGTCAGGACAGTAACTAAGTCATTCACTTTAGGATTTCTAGCCTCTGAACTGCTCTTGTGGCTGAAGTGTTTATAATGGTGTTTCAGCTCAGTTTCTGGTTGTCGAAATGTCATAGGAAGAGCAAGTAGGAAACAACGGTCAACCAACAAGGCAGGCGAGAGGAAAGTGGCCTGACTGTCTGACTTGTGTATTGGAAAAGAAAGCAGATTACATAAAGAGCAGTGAAAAACGGATGAGTTGACAATCAGTTCACAGTTGTGCTTCAACGAGTCATGGCTCTTTGAACACAAAAATTGAAATCGACGCCATTCAAAATTGTTAATGAGTTCAAACAAAGTATAAGCTTGGGTTTTGGGTCCTAATTTCACTGAAGTGTGCGTTGCAGTGACTAATTCCTGTGTCTGCTGATAGTCACTTTGCTTTTGTAGTGTTCAGACAATGGTTAATTTATTCAAATTAGTTTTATTACCAGCTAGCTGCTCTTTATTCAGACACCAAGTCCTCCAGAGCTTGTGATATCAATGTAGGAAGTGTTGATGCATTCTAACGTAGTTTCAGCCAGTCTGAAGTCAGCAGCTGACCTGGAAACTGCACTTGCTGAGACTGCAAATGGTTGTTAAATATGAACCACCGAATCCTAAATACTAGCCAACACATTCCAGCAATAGAGATAATGGGAAGTGCAGATGCTGGAGAATTCAAGATAATAAAGTGTGAAGCTGGATGAACACAGCAGGCCCAGCAGCATCTCAGGAGCACAAAAGCTGACGTTTCGGGCCTAGACCCTTCATTAGAGCTCTGATGAAGGGTCTAGGCCCGAAACGTCAGCTTTTGTGCTCCTGAGATGCTGCTTGGCCTGCTGTGTTCATCCAGCTCCACACTTTGTTATCTTGGACATTCCAGCAATACTTCAGTGAGTAAACTGTGTCCAAACTTGGAAGAAAGTTTGTCCCAGGTGAGATCATTTGCAACAAAGCAGTGGGAGCATGCAGGCTAGATCCAGACAGCAGATGCAGCCTGACGGAAAACAATAGTCACGTACCTCTTTCAACATCATGTTTTTGGCTTTGTCTTTGTTGGCTGAGATTTCCCACACACAGACAACACTGCTTGTCCCTCCGGTGATAACAGTTGTTGTGTTTGGGCATGCAGCACACAGGCACTGCCCCCAGTCCGACAGACATTCAAATACAGTTAGAGTCTGCAGCAGAAATACAATATCATTTTACTTACAAGGTAAGACAGTCCAGTTGGTCATCAACTCTTCAAAAATCGTGTATCACTTTGTGGTGTACAAATGACTGAAACAATAACAGTAGCCACTTCCTGTTTCCTCCTGACACTGAAGCACAGTGTATGCAATCCCCTTTCTTGCTCAGTTTCGCAATTCAGTTCACCTGTTCTTCACCCTCTCGCCAGTTACCCAGACTGATGCTCTAGTTCCATACTGAAGGAGAGCTGCCAAGTCAGCCGTGCCTTCCTCTGACTGACACGATAAACAAAACCACATCCACCTACTCAGATGAATGTAAGTGAGCCCATAAAATTATTCAAAGGAGAGCAGGGGAAGCTCTCCCTGGTGTTAAAGCCAATGGATAGAGAGAGCCACAGAGTAGTATAGCATGGAAACAGACCCCTTGGTCTAACACATCCATGCTGACCAGATACCCTAAAATAATTGAGAAATTTGCCAGAATTTGGCCCATATCCCTCTCAACCCTTCTTATTCATCTACTTACCCAGATGCTTTAAAAATGTTGCAATTGTATCAGCTTCCACCACTTCCTCTGGCAGCTCATTGTATATATGTGCCATCCACTGCATGAAAAAGGTGCCCATCAGGTGCCTTTCACATCCACCCCCCTCACCTTAAACTATGCTGTCTACTTTTGGACTCCCCTCCCCTGGGGAAAAGACCTTGTCTATTCACCCTATCCATGCCCCTCGTGATTTTATAAATTTCTATAAGGTCACCCCTCAGTCTCCAAAGCTACAGGGAACATAGCCCCAATCTATTCAGACTCTCCCTGTCACGCAAACCCTTCATCCCTGGCTACATCCTTGTGAATCTTTGAAATCTTTCTTGTCTTAAACAATACATTCAAAAGTGATGTTCTGACTATGGCTAGTAAGTTTGCAGATGGCACCAAAATTAGAGGTGTAGTTGACAGCAAAGAAGGTTACCTCTGAGTACTCTGGGATCTAGATCAGATGGGCAGAGGAGTGTCAGATGAGTTTAATTTGATGTGAGGTGCTGTATGTTGAAAAGGCAAATCAGGACAGTATTTATGCACTTAATGATAAGGTCCTGGGGAATATTGCGGAACAAAGAGACCTTGGAGTGCAGGTTCATAGTTCCTTGAAAGTGGAGATGCATGTAGATAGGATAGTGAAGAATTCATGTGTATGCTTCTCTTTATTGGTAAGTACATTGAGTAGAGGAGTTAGGAGGCCATGTTGCAGCTGTACAGAACATTGGTTAGGCCACTTTTGAAATACCACATGCTATTCTGGTCTCCCTGCTATAGGAGGGACGTTGCAAAACTTGAAAGGGTTCAAAAAAGATTTACAAGGATGTTGCCAGATTTGGAGAATTTGAGCTATAGGGAGAGGCTGATTAGACTAGGGCTATTTTCCCCAGATCACTGGAGGCTGAGGGGTGACGGTATAGATTTCTATAAAAGCATGAGTGGTGTGGACAGGGTAAATAGACAAGGTCTTTTCCTCAGGGTGGGGGGAGTCCAAAACTAGAGGACATAGGTTTAACATCCATTAGCTCTCCTTGGTCTAACGTGCTTAAAGAATTCCTCGAAGAATTTCTTGAAAAATTCTAACAGATTTGTCAGGCATGACCTCCCCTTGATGAAGCCATGCTCCCTTCCAAGTATTCAGAAATCTAATTTTTCACAATGGACTCCAAAATCTTACCCACAACCGAGGCTAGGCTAAATCAGCCTGTAATTTTCTGTCTTTTGCCTTGTTCCTTTTTAAAACAGGGGTATCACATTTATACTCCAAGGTCTCTTTGTTCAGCAACACTCCCCAGGACCTTATCATTAAGTGCATAAATGCTGTCCTGATTTGCCTTTTCAACATACAGCACCTCACATCTATCTAAATTAAACTCCATCTGACACGTAAGGCGCAATTCTTTTCATGCAGATGGTGGTGTGTGTATGGAATGAGCTGCCGGAGGAAGTGGTAAAGATTGATACAATTACAACATTTAAAAGGCATTATAATGGTACCTGAATAGGAAGGGTCTAGAGGGATATGGGCCAAAAGCTGGTAAATGTGTCTAGATTTATTTAGGACATCTGGTTGGCATGGACAAGTTGGACCGACGGGTCTTTTTCAGTGCTGTATATCTCTATGACTCTATTACTAGACATCAACCTGAGTTACTACCTTGAGACGAGACACTATTGTGTTAATTTATATTCAATGAATACTTTCATAAACACTACTTAACTATCTCCAATTAAACTACAAATCTATTCAGTATTCCTTGAATAAATGCTTACATTTATATATGGTTGTTCACAATCTTTGGATTCCTAAGGGGGTCAACAAGTTAAATGCTGAAAGGATGTGTCCCCCGCATTGTGTCTAGGACCAGACAGCATAGTCTCAGAATAAAGTGGTGCAAATTTAAGGCTGAGGTGAGGAGGAATTTCTTCTCTCAGAGATTTTGGAGTCTTTGGAACTCCTAATCACAGACAGTTGTGGAGGCAGAGACCTTGTATAGATTTTGTGCTAAGATAGAGAGATTCTTGATCAGGATGGAGATCAAGGGTCATGGGGAAAGGGCAGGAAAGTAGATGTGAAGAATGTCAGATCAGCTACGATCTTACTGAAAGGCTGAGCGGACTTGAGGGGGTAAACAGCTTACTCCTGTTTCTATTTTGTACGGTCTTATGGGCCTCGGTACATCCAAAAGCACATAATGGTAATTAGGGCATTGTTTGAAGAATAGTTATTGCTTTAATATAAGAAATATGGCAGCAAATTTGCACACAGAAAAATGTGCGGACTAGCAATGAGCTAAAATCCAAATAATCTGCTTTAGTCATCAATTTTTAATTATCTTGGCGAGATATGACCACTTGAGAGGACAGACAGGACCTTCATTTAACGTGTCATCTAGACGAAGGGTTGAACAATCCTGACTTTGAGTTAGTCACAACATCACATACCTTCTCAGCACCATAGCTCCCCAGCGAGCAGCTGAAGTCATCATATCCCCAGCAAAATAATTTGCTCCAATCTGGTGGTATCAGCAATTTATTCTGCTCCACAGCAAGAACACCCTTGTCAGTGTGTACAATATGTCCAACAGCGCCTTTCAATTGCTCTGTATGAAATAGATTGAGTAAAACATTATGGGAGAGGAATAAGATGTTATATTCCACGTGGTGATGGAAACAAGTGGAGCAAACCTTATATACATTACTTTACAATGATGCATATTGCAATCCTGTGCCTCCCGACCATTTCCATTCAGTTTCTTCTCTATAGTGAATCCCCAGTTAACATCCGTTACTCAATTGAATTAGCTTTAATTAAATTTAATGAGCTTTATTGTCACATGCACTCAAACTAGTACGGTGAAAAGTTCAGTTGCCACATTACAGCGCCAGACTCAAATGCAATTCTATACAATAAACATAGAATCCTACAAGGCAACTGCTAATATGCTTACTTCTATAACTGTAGAGTACTTTGAAACATCATGAAAAATGTTACATAAATGCAAGCCTCTGTTTTACAGTTACACAGGGGATTGTTGAAGACAGTTGGAACACTGTCCCCAATTTGCTGTGGTACTGAGGAAACAAGGACGCAGTTTGCCCTGCTACGAACCGTGATAGTGGCCATTGGGAAGAGATATCATGGGGACAGCTTTCTCCCTAGTGCTTGCCTCCAATCATTGCAGGTGGCTGCCCCATGGGTCAGACTCTCACCTGTCTTCTCAACAATCATTGGGTCCACCTTGAGGGGGCCAGACCACAAGAAAGTTCAGGGCATCATTGAAGTTGAATAAATGTAGAGATTCTCTACTTTACATCTAACAGTGTTTTCTTTCTGCCTGTGTACAACCCTCTGTTGCTTGATGGGTGACATATTCCAAATTGACAGACCACACTTTTTGGCTTGCCTTTTTGCTCCCATCAGTTCTGACAGCACGAGTGGTCTTTCTCCATTCAGTAGCATGGACAATGAGTGCTACATGCCTGGTGTTAAGACATCACACCATATACATTACTGGGTAATGATTACCACTCGAGTGATCTATGAGTGTGACCTACCAAGTCACTTTGTGTGGCTAATACTTGTTCAATCAGTTTTATCCGTCTAAACGTTAACATGAAATTAGCTAAAATCACTCCTTTGAAGGGTGGGGGGAGAATGGAGCCATTGTTTGCAACCAACTGCACCCTGAATGAGATTCACTGATCAGTTTACAGTCAGTTGACAACATCCAGAATTGTCAAAGACAGACATAACCAGGCTCACAGGTCTATACTTTAAATACCTTTCACACTAGAGGGCCTCAGATTTGGCAAGTGGTAGAAGAAGGGCAGGGTGGCAGGTGAAGAGGCAGCAGAGTCCTTTCCTGAAGAGTGCTTTCCTTGGACATTCCGTGCAGGATGAGCTTTAGTGAACAGCTGAAAAAGAAAGCCGCCGTGAATTTCTTACGAAGCATGAGCTACATTCACTTGCTGGCCTTTCTATCTAACTGACGTCATGTGCAATGGAGATGAGCTCCCAGAAATAACTTGTAGTCACTCACACTGAGTGTAAGCAATCTGCCAAAACATCTACTGTACGTTTCCAAATCTCTGAATGCACACAATCTGGGCAAATGCTTGAGTTTCTCTTGTCAAAACTCCTAAATAAAGGCCCTTAGCTCCTTGGGAATCAGTTATGCTGCACTTCCTGTACCGGTACAACATTGGATTCTCACTGCAATAAGCCAAGAGCTGTAATGTACATGATGTCAAATGAATAAGGAACAGGAGTAGACCATTTGGCCCCTCAAGCCTGTTCCACCATTTGATAAGATGATAACTGACCTGATCATGGCCTCAACTCTTCCCTGTCTACCCACTTGCTGCGTATTAGCTTCCTATGTTGGAGTGGGCAGGGGGGGATGGGGTGGGGGTTGGGTTGGGTTGGGAGTGGTGTAGAAAACTGAAATTTTAGGCATGCAGGATCTGCCGCTGAATTCTGACCCAGTGAGCAGCTGAGAAACAACTTTAAATCCTGGGGTTTTTCCTTTCAAGAGTTTGAGGGAGTGAGAGGTTGAGGGAGAGAGAAAGAGAGACAGAGAAACAGACTGAGAGGCAGAGAGAGAGAGACAGAGAAAGAGAGAGAGAGAAACAGATTGAGAGAGAGAGACAGAGGCAGACAGACAGAATATATTGAGATAGCCTCTGCAGACCAGACAGAATAATTCAATATAAAGAAAGCTGTAGCTGCCAGGCAATAGACATTGAGGGACACATACTCCATTGTAAGAGGCCCATCTGTCCAGCAAGAACATTCCAGTCAGCACAAGTGAAAATCTGTAATAAGTTGCTTAATGTGGTCAATTGCACAAGTAGTAGGTAGTCATTCAACTTGTTCACCTCTGAAATGGCTTATTAGCACTGCAGTGGCAATGGAAACTTCGGAGCCTGCTCTCCTTCAGTGCACCATACCCTCCCATCCCCAAAGCCTGTGAAAAATCCCAGCATTAATTGCAGATTTTTTTAAAATCATATAAAGACCACACTTGTTGCCCATCCATAAATGCCCTTCAGAAGTTGGTAGGGAGTTCACATGATCCATTAAAATGTGAGGCTCCAATTGAAAGATAACTTGACATTCCACAGTGTTGACAATGAAGTCAGAATTATCCATCTGCTGTCAACCGCGCTGCTTCAGCGTGGAACAGCCTTTAGATAGCCATTTGGGAATCTTGGATGCAATTTTAAATTTAGTATTGCTGAGAAAAAGGAAAACTCACTGTCAAACTGTGCTGTCATCAGGACAGAATCACAAGAATACCAAATCTCCAAGGGAACAACCATTTATACTTCATGAAAAGAGGGTGCAGATTTGATTGGAAAGATATAGCAAGTGGTGATATCAGATTGACTGGCCATTATACAGTCTCCTAAATGTATTATTCCATTGATTTTTTAAAATTCATTGCCAGCTGGCCAACATTTCTTGCCCATCCCTAGTTGCTCTCGAGAAGGTGGTGGTGGTGAGCTGCCTTCTTGACTTGCTGCAGTCCTCCTGCTT
This sequence comes from Stegostoma tigrinum, assembly GCF_030684315.1. Lineage (NCBI taxonomy): Eukaryota > Metazoa > Chordata > Chondrichthyes > Orectolobiformes > Stegostomatidae > Stegostoma > Stegostoma tigrinum. Next base: position 10,361,735 of record NC_081390.1, on the reverse strand, counting down.
TGGGTTGACCATTAGGTAAGGAATTCCAGGAATTTGACCCAGTGACACTGAAGGAAGGGCGATATATTTCCAAGTCAGGATGGTGAGTGGCTTGGAGGGGAACTTGGAGATGGCGGTGTTCCCATATATCTGATGCTCCTGTCCTTTTAGGTAGATGTGGTTGCTGGTGAAGGTGCTTTCTGAGGACCTTTGCTGAATTTCTACAGTACATCCTGTTGATATTATATACCACTGCTCCTGAACTTTGATGGTGGAGAGAGTGGATACTTGTGGATGTAGGACCAATCCAGCCAGCTGCTTTTTGAGTGTTATTGGAACTGCACCCATCCAGGCAAGTGGGGTGTATCCCATAACACTCCTGAATTGTGCCTTGTAGAAGACAGACAGGCTTTGGAGAGTCAGGAGATAAATTACTTGCTGCAATATTCCTCGCCTCTGACCTGCTCTTGTAACCGCTGTGTTTATGCGGTGAATCCAGTTGAGTTTTTGGTCAACGGTGACCTCCCAGATTGTTAATATTCAAGGATTCAGTGAAAGTAACATCATTGAATTTCAAGGCAGAGGGGTGGGGAGGTGGATGGATTGTCTCTTTTTGGAGATAATTATACCCGGGTATTTGCGTAGCATGAATGTTGCTTGCCACTTCCCAACCTAAGATTAGATTTTATCCAGATATTGTTGCATTTGATCACGGACTGCTTCAGAACCTGAGGGGTCACAATGGTGCTGAATATCCTGCAATTATCAGCGAATATCCTTTTTGTGACCTTATGATGGAGGGAAGGTCATTGATACAGCAGCTGAAAATGGTTGGGCCTAGGACATTACCCTGAGAAACACCTGCAACGATATCCTGGAGCTGCGATGACAAACCTCCAATAACCGCACTACCTTCCTTTCTGCCAGGTATGACCACACCAGTGAACAGTTTGTTCCTCGATTCCCATTGGTTCCAGATTTGCTACGGCTTCTTGATATTGGCTAGTCAATCCATTATCACACATTTTTACAGCATTACTTCAAGTACCGTTTACTTTCTTCTATCCCATCCTGTGGCTAATATTATTTAAAGTCATTCCCAGACATTCTCCTGGATAAATTTCAATCCCATAAGAAAGAAGTTGTCTGATATAAACAACAGAAGAGTTCTCAAGATGTTTGAGTCTTCTAGCACTTACTCACCAACAGACGCCTGATACGAGATGAGCAGAATGATTAAAAATTCTTCAGAGCTGCCCCTGCTTCATTATTGTAACTTTGACAGAACTATAGTAGAAAATCCCACTGATGTATGAAAATGGGGTTTCTAATACAACCCAATAACATCCCAGCAATGGAGCATGAGAAGCCCCAGAAGATTCCTAGTCAAAGTCTCCTTGCTTTCTGGCAAATTCTTTTTTTCCACATTAATGGGTGTGCAACATCTCAAAGTCAGTCTCCCTTTAACAGCCATACTCAAGATATCATCCCCATGTCATACCATGTGGTCTGAGGGTATAAAAGTTCACATACTCCATCTTACCCTGGGGTCATTTGAAGCATGATATGCTACCAAAAGCATGCTCCTCATTTGTAATGTAACCGTTTAGTATTATCCCAAATACCACTGTGTCTGTGAATGTAATGTTTTTACATAAAAGTCAGTTGGAACAAATATCTGTTAGATTCTTCAATACCACAGTATCCATGCCTTGTTTATGGTACAAGGGATAACGTAGGCAGTGCCACATCAGGTAAAATACCTTGCTGCAGGCAAACTCACATCATTTCGTTTCCCTCTTTTAAACATAGACCAGTGCACAAAAAAAAACAGTTAATACTTAGAAATCAAAAGACTCTTCAAACTTGGAACAAAAACAGAAGTTGCTGGTAAAGCTCAGCAGGTCTGGCAGTATTTGTGAGGAAAAACAATAGTTAACTTTTCGGGTCCAGTGACCCTTCCTCCGAACCGCTCTGTTCTTCCTTAGTTCTGAGGAAGGGTCACCGGACCTGAAACATTAACTCTGAGTTTTTTTTTCACAGATGCTGCCAGACCTGCTGAGCTTTTCCAGCAACTTCTGTTTTTGTTCCTGATTTACAGCGTCCACAGTTCTTTCGGTTTTTCTTTAAACTTGTACCTGTTTAGGGATCTGCCCAAAGTTACTGACAAAACCCATGATGGTCGTCTTTTTCAAAGGGTCTTTGATGCTCTGGAGATCAACCTGGTCATCGTAGAAGTAAGGATGGAAAACATTAATAGCTTCAACTGCTGCTGAACCCTGCTGCTTGTAGCCGAATATTAAGTCTATCCAGTGATGGAGATGAGCAGAGACATAATCACTTTCCAAAGCCTACAGGGAAAGAAGAGACAAGAAAGTATCCATTTAGCCCTTAAACATCACTCTATTTCAGCCTGGCTTTCATTTTCACTTTATTAACGTCAATGATATAATTTCAAAACTGCCTTCTATTTGTTTGTTCATTTCTGAAGAGCCATTTTTAAAGGTACTGTTGTGTTATCCTGAAGGGATCACACTTATTCCAAAATTAGATGTTTCTAACATTACATAAGCAGTGTTTTATATGGCTTTGGGTGAAGTCGGCGTTATAGAGCCATTAATTCAGCTCTTTCCCAAGTACTTAGTCAGTTATTTGGTAGTTTGAAAGATGGAATGTTGCATTTGCAAATTATAATTATCATGAAATTTTAGACATACGCCCAATCTGCCTATTCAGATGAAAGTAAAGTCAAAGAGTTATGCAGCACGAAAACAGGCCCTTCAGTCCCACCAGTCCATGCCGATCTCAATCATAAACTAAACTAGTCCCATCTGCCTGCGCTTGGCCCATATCCCTCCAAACATTTCTTTTCCACGTACTTACCCAAATGTGTTTTAAATGTTGTAACTGTACTCACATCTACCACTTCCTCTGGAAGTTCATTCCACACACGAACAACTCTCTATGTGAAAAGAACTGCCTCACATGTCTTTTTTAAATCTTTCTCCTCTTACCTTAAAAATATGCCCCCCCCAGTCTTGAAATCCCCCACCCTAGGGAAAAGACACCTGACATTCACCTTATCCATATCCCTGAAGATTTTGTAAACCTCTGTATGATCATCCCTCAACCTCCTGCACTCCAGTGTAAAGAGTCCCAGACTATTCAGCCTGTCCTTATAACTCAAACATTCCATTTCTAGCAACATCCTGGCAATTCTCTTTTGAACCCTCTCCAGTTTAATAATATCCTTCCTACTATTCTATCTGAGGAAAAGCAGGAGAGTTCTCCTGGTTTTCTAGCCAATGCTTATATCTCAACTGACGTCTTTAAAACAAATAGCCTAATTTCCTGTTAGTCAACCAAAAGTGTCTGCCACGTTTCTTTGTGACTATGATTGCAAAATAATTTACCAGTTTCAATTAAATACATGTTCTTTACTTCCTTCTTAAATATGATGTGCCAGGAACAGACCTAGTAGTGGAACATTACTGTCTATGAATGTAAAGCTGTGTCTGAATAATAGCTTCATTGTGACTGTGGACCACCTAACCACTGCATTCAGGAGCTGCTGTCAATATCTGGTCAACTAAATATTGCAGTGAAAAGTCCTTAGTAAAACTAAAAGGAAGGTGGAAGAGCTATCACACTGCATTATTACCGATGCATCTACCCTAACGCAACCCAAAATTGTTGTGCATGAAAGTCTACTTCCCAACACCATATTGCCTGATGCCCTTAACGTAACTAAACAGGCAAAGGGATAGTGGGAAAAATTGGTCACAAAAGTAAGTTTTAGGAAGTTCCTAAAACAAGGTTGATGGGTGGAGAGGTTTAGGAAGGAAAGTAAGGCTTCATTAGCTAAAAACAAGTTGGGGCAATCAAAATCAGGAACCTACTTAGCCCAGAATTAGAGACGCACTGATCTCCTGCAGGGGTATAACTGCTTGGAAAAACTTGGTTAGGTGGCAGAATGTTGACACACCAGACATTAAATCTCTTTAACATGGAACCTACAGTTACAGTAATTTCAGATGCAAATAAATGCAGGCACCTTGTTTCTATGGTCCACAACAAACAAAAGATCAAAGGTTCTTTGGAGTAGAGGGATCAAGTAGCTTCCATGATGTTAATTTTGCACAATTAATATTGATTGATGGGTGAATGACTGACTTTGTGTAGCCTATCTGAAAAGAACACAGGAAATTCCAGTTTGCAGGCTAAGGTTAGACAACACCAGCTGAGATGCTAAGATAATAAAATGTGAGGCTGGATGAACACAGCAGGCCAAGCAGCATCTCAGGAGCACAAAAGCTGACGTTTCGGGCCTAGACCCTTCATCAGAGAGGGGGATGGGGTGAGGGTACTGGAATAAATAGGGAGAGAGGGGGAGGCGGACCGAAGATGGAGAGAAAAGAAGGTAGGTGGAGAGGAGAGTATAGGTGGGGAGGTAGGGAGGGGATAGGTCAGTCCAGGGAAGACGGACAGGTCAAGGAGGTGGGATGAGGTTAGTAGGTAGGAGATGGGGGTGCGGCTTGGGGTGGGAGGAAGGGATGGGTGAGAGGAAGAACAGGTTAGGGAGGCAGAGACAGGTTGGACTGGTTTTGGGATGCAGTGGGTGGAGGGGAAGAGCTGGGCTGGTTGTGTGGTGCAGTGGGGGGAGGGGACGAACTGGGCTGGTTTTGGGATGCGGTGGGGGAAGGGGAGATTTTAAAGCTGGTGAAGCCCACACTGATACCATTAGGCTGCAGGGTTCCCAAGCGGAATATGAGTTGCTGTTCCTGCAACCTTCGGGTGGCATCATTGTGGCACTGCAGGAGGCCCATGATGGACATGTCATCTAAAGAATGGGAGGGGGAGTGGAAATGGTTTGCGACTGGGAGGTGCAGTTGTTTGTTGCGAACCGAGCGGAGGTGTTCTGCAAAGCGGTCCCCAAGCCTCCGCTTGGTTTCCCCAATGTGGAGGCAGCCACACCGGGTACAGTGGATGCAGTATACCACATTGGCAGATGTGCAGGTGAACCTCTGCTTAATGTGGAATGTCATCTTGGGGCCTGGGATAGGGGTGAGGGAGGAGGTGTGGGGGCAAGTGTAGCATTTCCTGCGGTTGCAGGGTAAGGTGCCGGGTGTGGTGGGGTTGGAGGGCAGTGTGGAGCGAACAAGGGAGTCACGGAGAGAGTGGTCTCTCCGGAAAGCAGACAGGGGTGAGGATGGAAAAATGTCTTGGGTGGTGGGGTCGGATTGTAGATGGCGGAAGTGACGGAGGATGATGCGTTGTATCCGGAGACCACTCTCTCCGTGACTCCCTTGTTCACTCCACACTGCCCTCCAACCCCACCACACCCGGCACCTTCCCCTGCAACCGCAGGAAATGCTACACTTGCCCCCACACCTCCTCCCTCACCCCTATCTCAGGCCCCAAGATGACATTCCACATTAAGCAGAGGTTCACCTGCACATCTGCCAATGTGGTATACTGCATCCACTGTACCCGGTGTGGCTTCTTCTACATTGGGGAAACCAAGCGGAGGCTTGGGGACCGCTTTGCAGAACACCTCCGCTCGGTTCGCAACAAACAACTGCACCTCCCAGTCGCAAACCATTTCCACTCCCCCTCCCATTCTTTAGATGGCATGTCCATCATGGGCCTCCTGCAGTGCCACAATGATGCCACCCGAAGGTTGCAGGAACAGCAACTCATATTCCGCTTGGGAACCCTGCAGCCTAATGGTATCAATGTGGACGTTACCAGCTTCAAAATCTCCCCTTCCCCCACCGCATCCCAAAACCAGCCCAGTTCGTCCCCTCCCCCCACTGCACCACACAACCAGCCCAGCTCTTCCCCTCCACCCACTGCATCCCAAAACCAGTCCAACCTGTCTCTGCCTCCCTAACCTGTTCTTCCTCTCACCCATCTCTTCCTCCCACCCCAAGCCGCACCCCCATCTCCTACCTACTAACCTCATCCCACCTCCTTGACCTGTCCGTCTTCCCTGGACTGACCTATCCCCTCCCTACCTCCCCACCTATACTCTCCTCTCCACCTACCTTCTTTTCTCTCCATCTTCGGTCCGCCTCCCCCTCTCTCCCTATTTATTCCAGTTCCCTCACCCCATCCCCCTCTCTGATGAAGGGTCTAGGCCCGAAACGTCAGCTTTTGTGCTCCTGAGATGCTGCTTGGCCTGCTGTGTTCATCCAGCCTCACATTTTATTATCTTGGATTCTCCAGCATCTGCAGTTCCCATTATCTCTGATACCAGCTGAGATGCTGCTTGGCCTGCTATGTTCATCCAGCTACCCCCTTTGTTATCTTGGATTCTCCAGCATCTGCAGTTCCCATTATCTCTGACCAGCATTCTACCAATGGCTTGAGCCTAGATCTCTGATATGTCCACGTAATGATAGTAAATTGACCAATTTCATCATGGAATGCTGTTACTTGAGTTTTCTCTTCCATTTGATTACATATTTCTTTCCTGTCTACAGTAATCCCCAATGACATTTTGTGTAATTTCCCTTCACAAAGTGAGCACCCATATTCTTTTCCTTCGAAATGCTAGACTGCCCTCAGTTTTGCACCCGTCAGGGTCAAGGTAGGCTTCAGTTCCAAAATTGCTCAAGCAGTAGCCATCAATGGGCCAGTTGAGCCATGAGCTCTTCACATTCGTAGTGCTGATTTGTGCTAGATTATCGCACAGATGATCTCAATGTAAGCCCTGAGGATGACACAAACATGATATAAAAAGAATAGTCAGGTTAAATAAAAAGCTAAGAACAAGGCAGATGGAGTATTGTGTGGGGATATGCTACGTTATTTACCAAATTGGAGAAGCAGCTGAGAGATTTGAACCACCTCCAAGCTGGTTAGTTGAAAAATCATGATTATAGCTAATGGTAAAACTGTATTTGGGGGGAGATTTGCATTTCATTTATCATATTTTTTAACAAGAATAACAGGGCAGATTATTATTTAAAAGGCACAAAATTTGTAACTATCAAAATTTGGAGAAAATTAGACGCGGAGCACGGAAAGTTGGCATATCGGTACAGCATGCAATTAGAAAGGCAAATGATATATTGGCCTTTATTGCTAGGGGAATGGAAGAATAAGGAATTGTTGCTACAATTTTACAGAACTTTTTGAGACCATACGTGAAGTAATGCATATGGTTTGGTCTTCATGTCTGAAGAAGGATATAGTTGCACTCGAAGTGATGGAGAAAATTTACTAGATTGGTTCCTGAGATAAGTGGGCTGGCTGCTAACAGAAAAACGGGATCGATATTCTCATTGAAAGATACAAGATCCTGAAGGGCCTCAACAGGTTAGACACAGAAAAGTAGCTTCCCCCTAGCTGTGAAATCCGGAACACAAGGGCTGAGTCTCATTAAGGAGTGAAATTAGGGAAAAATCGCTTCTCTGAAATGATTATAATCCTTCAGAATTCCCTACTCCAATGGGTTGCAGATGCTCCATTTTAAGAATGTCTGGGGGAGACAATGGCCGAATGGTATTATCCCTGGACTGTTAATCCAGAGACCCAGATACTGTTCCGGGGATGCGGGTTCAGATCCCATCATAGCAGATGGTAGAATTTGAATTCGATAAAAAGAAACAAAGTCTGGAATTAAGAGCCTGATGGTGAATCTATTGTCAATTGTCAGAAAAAAAACAATCTGGTTCACTAAAGTCCTTCAGGGAAGGAAACTGCGATCCATACCTGGTCTGGCTTACATGTGACAGTAATGTGGTTGACTCTTAACTGCCCTCTGGGCAATTAGCAATTAGCAATGGACAATAAATGCTGGCCTACGCAGTCACGCTGTCATCTCATGAATGAATAAAAAGCATTTAAGTATGTGAGGTAGACAGATTTTTTATTTCTTAGGCTCTCAAGTGATATAGGGAACAGGCATGAAGGTGAAATTGAGGCCAAAGGCCATCTATGATTGCATTAGATGGTGGACATGACTCGATGGGCGGAGTCACCTACTTCTGCTCTTACATCTTATGACCAAGGACGATCGGATCAGTTGCTGGTGCAGGTTTATGAGGTTTTATGATCAACTCCAGCAGCTCTCTTGTTCTTATCTGCTCCTTGTTCTTAGGTTACCATCAAATTAGAAAGGCAATGGGCCCATTTGAACTATAACCAAGTTGAACAGTTGAAAAATCATGTTAATAAAGCTAATGCTACAGTTGTATTTGAATGAAGACTTGCATTTCAAATACACCTTTCATGAACTCAGGACCTCAAAGCGTTTTAGCCAATGATGCCTGTTTTCTTTTAAAAAAGTATATTCACTGTCATCGTGCAGGAAACAATTTATGCTAACCAAAAGAACGGTTGTATAATTGAGGCATTGGAAAGTTGCCAGCACCCATGGAAACAGATTGCAGAGTGAGACATTGTCTTTTAGAGTTGAAAACAAATTAGAGAAATCAGACGGGTAAAAATAACATGCCAAAAAGGCTGTAGTTTTGGCCACGACAAGCTGGATGTTTTGAATTGAACACGCATCAAACAAAGAAGTACAATTAACAGTCATAATGAGGCCACCAGGAGAAGGGATACCATGTAGGAATGGTACTGCACAGCAACTGAAGTATTGTGTTAATTTCAAAAGTGTAAGTTCTGAGTTACCTTTACTTCTCTAACCCTACCAGTTGCACCTTTCTTCGACATTAGACATGCTTCATATCTGTTAAATATTTAGTTTCTTTATTTATTAATGAATTCTGCTCATTGTCAACATGGACACCATTTATTGCCCGTCTCTATTTGCCCTTGAACTGAGTGACCAGCTGGGGCCATTTCAGAGGGCAGTGCTGTGGGTCTGGAGTCACACATGGGCCAGACCAGGTCAGGATGGCAGAATTCTATTCCTAAAAGCCATTGGTAAACCAGGTAGATTTTTACAGCAATTAATGTCTCACTTCACCATTGCCGAGACTAGCTTTTTAAGGGCAGGCAATGGCCTAGTGGTGTTATCGCTGACTGTTAATGCAGCAACCCAGCTAATGTTCTGGGGATCTGTGTTCAAATCCTGCTATGGCAGATGGTAGAATCTGAATTCAATAATCTTTTTTAAAAAACTGGAATTAGGAGTCTAATGATGACCTAACTCCATTGTCAATTGTCAGGAAAAATCCATCTGGTTCACTCACGTCCTTTAGTGAAGGAAACTGTTGTCCTTACTAGGTCTGGCCTACATGTGACTCCAGACCCACAGCAATGTGGTTGATTCTTAACTGCCCTGTGGGCAATTAGGGGTGGGCAATAAATGCGGGCCTAGCCAGGGAAGACTACATTCTGTGAATGAATAAGGAAGAAAAGAAAAACAACTTTAAATCCTGGGGTTTTCCTTTCAAGAGTTTGAGGGAGAGAGAGAGAGAGAGAGAGACAGTCAGACAGAATATATGGAGATATTTGAATTAAATTTCACAATTGAATTTAAATTCAACACACTTCCATGGTGGGATTTAAACAAGAATCACTCAGATCCTAGGCCAATAGATTACTAAAAGCCCATAAGATGCTGAAGCAGAAGGAAGCTATTTGGCCCATTCAGTCTGCTCTGGAATTTGATAAGATTATGCCTGATCAGATAATCCCCATAACACTTGATTCCCTGACAGATTAAAAATCAGAATCTCTCAGCCTTGAATATTCTTAATAATGCAGCCTCAACAGCCACTTCTGGTAAAGAATTCCATAGATTCATTACTCTCTGAAAGAAAAAATTCCTCTTTTTTGGGTGACCCCTTACTCTGAGATTATGCCTTCTAGTCCCAGACTCTCCCACAGGGGCAACAAATCTCTCTACATCCATCCAGTCAAGCTCCCTAAAAATCTTATAGATTTCAATAAGGACCTCTCATTCTTCCAAACTGTGATGAGTACAGGCCCAACCTACTCAACTGTTCTTAAAAGGAAATCTTTCCATATCCAGTATCAAATGAGTGAACTTCTCTTGACTGCCTCCAGTGCTGATATATCTTTCCTTACAAAAGCCAAAACCATTCAGAGTAATCTAGATGGGGTCTAACTACTGCCTTATACAATTCCCTATTTCCATATTCTATTTCCTTTTAAATAAAGTCCAATATTCCATTTGCCTTCCCCATCACCTGCTGAACTTGCTAGTTTTTATTGTGATTCATGCATGAGGAATCCCAAGTTCCTCTGTGTTGCAGCTTTCTGTAGTCTCTCTCTACTTAAATACCAAGCTCTTCCATTCTTCCTGCCAAAGAGCACAACACACGTTTTCCAATATTATCTTTCCTCCACCAAGCTTTTACCCAGTCAGATAACCTGTCTTATCCCTTTGCCAAGATAATAAAGTGTGAAGCTGGATGAACACATCACGCCAAGCAGCATCTCAGGAGCACAAAAGCTGACGTTTCGGGCCTAGACCCTTCATCAGAGAGGGGGATGGGGTGAGGGTTCTGGAATAAATAGGGAGAGAGGGGGAGGCGGACCGAAGATGGAGAGAAAAGAAAATAGGTGGAGAGGAGAGTATAGGTGGGGAGGTAGGGAGGGGATAGGTCAGTCCAGGGAAGACGGACAGGTCAAGGAGGTGGGATGAGGTTAGTAGGTAGGAAATGGAGGTGCGGCTTGGGGTGGGAGGAAGGGATGGGTGAGAGGAAGAACAGGTTAGGGTGGCGGAGACAGGCTGGGCTGGTTTTGGGATGCAGTGGGGGGAGGGGACAAGCTGGGCTGGTTTTGGGATGTGGTGGGGGAAGGGGAGATTATCCCTTTGCCAAGTCTTTGCGTCATCTCAGCATTTGCCTTCCTATCTATTTTTATGTCATCCACAAACTTGGCAAAAGCACATTCACTTTCTTCATTCAAGTCCTACATAGAACATAGAACATAGAACAGTACAGCACAGAACAGGCCCTTCAGCCCACAATGTTGTGCCGACCATTGATCCTCATGTATGCACCCTCAAATTTCTGTGACCATATGCATGTCCAGCAGTCTCTTAAATGACCCCAATGACCTTGCTTCCACAACTGCTGCTGGCAATGCATTCCATGCTCTCACAACTCTCTGTGTAAAGAACCCGCCTCTGACATCCCCTCTATACTTTCCACCAACCAGCTTAAAACTATGACCCCTCGTGCTAGCCATTTCTACCCTGGGAAATAGTCTCTGGCTATCAACTCTATCTATGCCTCTCATTATCTTGTATACCTCAATTAGGTCCCCTCTCCTCCTCCTTTTCTCCAATGAAAAGAGACCAAGCTCAGTCAACCTCTCTTCATAAGATAAGCCCTCCAGTCCAGGCAGCATCCTGGTAAACCTCCTCTGAACCCTCTCCAAAGCATCCACGTCTTTCCTATAATAGGGCGACCAGAACTGGACGCAGTATTCCAAGTGCGGTCTAACCAAAGTTTTATAGAGCTGCAACAAGATCTCACGATTCTTAAACTCAATCCCCCTGTTAATGAAAGCCAAAACACCATATGCTTTCTTAACAACCCTGTCCACTTGCGTGGCCATTTTAAGGGATCTATGTATCTGCACACCAAGATCCCTCTGTTCCTCCACACTGCCAAGAATCCTATCCTTAATCCTGTACTCAACTTTCAAATTTGACCTTCCAAAATGCAGCACCTCACATTTATCCAGGTTGAACTCCATCTGCCACCTCTCAGCCCATCTCTGCATCCTGTCAATGTCCCGCTGCAGCCTACAACAGCCCTCTATACTGTCAACGACACCTCCGACCTTTGTGTCGTCTGCAAACTTGCTGACCCATCCTTCAATCCCCTCATCCAAGTCATTAATAAAAATTACAAACAGTAGAGGCCCAAGGACAGAGCCCTGTGGAACCCCACTCACCACTGACTTCCAGGCAGAATATTTTACTTCTACTACCACTCGTTGTCTTCTGTTGGCCAGCCAATTCTGTATCCAAGCAGCTAAGTTCCTCTGTATCCCATTCCTCCTGACCTTCTGAATGAGCCTACCATGGGAAACCTTATCAAATGCCTTACTGAAGTCCACTTACACCACATCCACAGCTCGACCCTCATCAACTTTTCTAGTCACATCCTCAAAAAACTCGATAAGGTTTGTGAGGCATGACCTACCCCTCACAAAGCCGTGTTGACTGTATTTGATCAAGCCATGCTCCTCCAGATGGTCATAAATCCTATCCCTCAGAATCCTTTCTAACACCTTGCAGACGACAGACGTGAGACTTACTGGTCTGTAATTGCCGGGGATTTCCCTATGTCCTTTCTTGAAGAGAGGAATTACATTTGCCTCTCTCCAGTCCTCAGGTACGACTCCAGTGGAGAGCGAGGATGCAAAGATCTTCACAAGTGGCGACGCAATTTCATTTCTCGCTTCCCAAAGCAGCCGAGGACAAATCTGGTCCGGGCCTGGCGACTTGTCAATGTTAATGTTTGACAAAATTTTCAGCACATCAGCTTCCTCTATCTCTATCCATTCCAGCATGCACACCTGCTCTTCAAAGGTTTCATTCACTACAAAGTTCGTTTCTTTCGTAAAGACAGAAGCAAAAAACTCATTAAGGGCTTCACCTACCTCCTCAGACTCCACACACAAGTTCCCTATGGTATCCCTGATCGGCCCTACTCTTTCTTTGACCATTCTCTTATTCCTCACATAAGCGTAAAATGCCTTTGTGTTTTCCCTGATTCCTTCTGCCAAGCCTTTCTCCTGCCCCCTCCTGGCTCTCCTCAGACCTTTTCTGAGCTCCTTCCTTGCCTGCGAGTAATCCTCTCTAGCTGAACTTGATCCTAGCTTCCTCCACCTTATGTAAGCTACCTTCTTCCTTTTCACAAGAAGCTCCACCGCTCTCGTCATCCAAGGTTCCTTTATCTTACCCCTTCTTGCCTGTCTCAGAGGGACATATTTACTCATCACTCACAACAACTGTTCCTTAAACAGTCTCCACATGTCTATAGTTCCCTTACGATGGAACAATTGCTCCCAGTCCATGCTTCCTAACTCGTGTCTAATCGCGTCATAGTTTCCTCTTCCCCAATTAAATATCCTCCCATTTTGCCTAATCCTCTCCTTCTCCATAGCTATGTAGAATGTGAGGCAGTTATGGTCACTATCACCAAAATGCTCTCCCACCACAAGATCTGATACCTGCCCCGGCTCGTTTCCGAGCACCAAGTCTAGAATGGCCTCTCCCCTCATCGGCCTGTCAACGTACTGCGTTAGGAAACCCTCCTGAACACACCTTACAAATACAGCTCCATTCAAATCTTCTGCTCGAAGCAGGTTCCAATCAATATTAGGAAAGTTAAAGTCACCCATTACAACAACCCTACTGCGACCACACTTTTCCAAAATCTGTCAACCTATGCTTTCTTCAATCTCCCTGCTGCTATTGGGGGGCCTGTAGTAAACCCCTAACGAGGTGACTACTCCCTTGCTGTTCCTAATTTCCACCCATACTGACTCAGTAGGCAGATCTTCCTCGACAATGGAAGCTTCTGTAGCTGTGATACCCTCTCTGATTAGTAGTGCTACACCCCCTCCTCTTTTTCCCCCCTCCCTATTCTTTTTAAATGTTCTAAACCCTGGAACATCCAGCAACCATTCCTGCCCATGAGAAACCCATGTCTCTGTTATGGCCACAACATCAAAGCACCAGGTGTCCTGCGCATATTTTTGAAAAAACTGTGATCCCAGTACTGTTCGCTGTGACACTCCAATAATTTTGGGTTGCTATGCTGAAAATGCCCCCTTGTCACAACACGGTCTTCTAACAGTTAGCTAGTCCTCTATCCATGCTAATGTACTGCACCCAAAATCATGGACTCCTATCTTATTAAGTGGCCTAATGTGCATCCTTTTGAAAATCCAAACTGGTTATCAGTAATCCATCCTAATTATTATCTCATAAAAGAATGTTTGTCAAATTGTCAGACATGGCTTTCCCTTACTGAAGCCATGCTGCCTCTGCTTGATTATATTTTATATTTCTAAATGCTCCACTATAACATCTTTTAGAATCGGCTCCAACTTTTTCCCACTAATCGACATCAAACTAACCGGCCTATAGTTCACTGTTTTTGTCTTTAATATCCTAGGATGCAACCCATCAGGTCCAGGGGACTTACTGGCCTTCAGTAGTAATGCTGGTTATTCTATGTGTCCTGCTATCCCAAGACATCTTCCCTCCAGTCCCTTGATTATTTATTACTTTTGCAAGTCTATTAGTGTCTTCTACCATGAAGAACGATGCTAAGTATTTATTCAGCTGGTCTGCCATTTCCTGGCTCCTCACTATTATTTCCCTAGCCTCATTCTGTAAGGGGGCTATGTACCTATATCCTACTTTACATGTATTTCAAGATGTTTTTACCATCTTTGTCAAAGTTTATTTTCTCTCTCTTTGTTTTGGTCATCTTTGCTAGTTTTTAGAGCTTTCCCAATCCTTTGGCTCACCACTAACTTTTGACACAGACTATGTTTTATTTTCAATTTGATACTATCACTAGCTTCCTTGGTTAACCATGATTGGTTTATCCCCTTCCTACAGTCTTCCCTAGGATTATAACTTTGTTGTGAGTCATGACTGTTTTGTTAAATACCTCCCCTCAATTCTCAAACATCTTTTCAGCTTAAAACCCTCTCCTTAGTCCACAGCCACCTCTACCCTCATCTGAATGTAATTATAGGGGGTTACCAATTTATGAAGGCTCGTACTTACGAATACCGTCCTAAATAGGGCATAATTTTAAATATCTGACATAAGAATATCTCCTGTCCTTACCAACAGCTGCTTTATATTGTCCTCCATTATGTTTCGTCTTGCGCACAAATCCATCAAGAACCCAGGGACTGCCTGTACCCTTATTTAAATTTGATGCAGTTGTTTCCAACCCAAGTTTTTCACTCTCAATGTCAACTTTGTAATTCTAAATTCTCCTTTGTATTGGCTGTTTTCAAGGAGATCTTTTACTCTGAGGTAATTTATTAAATCTGCCTTATTACGCATTACCAGATCAAAGATGGCCTGATCCGCAATTCAATCCACAACATGATGATTTAGGAAACCACACCAAATACACTCTATGAATTCTTCCTCATGTTTATCTTTGCAAATTTGATTTTCCCAATCTACATGAAGACTAAAGTCACTCATGATGAATGTGCTGCCTTTTGTACATGTCATCATTTGCCTTCTGATTGATTCTCTGTCTGACAGTACAGCTACTAGCAAGGGCCTATTGACTATTCCCACAAGTGTCTGCTTCCTCTTATTATTTCTTGCCTCCATCCTTGTGGATTCTACATCTTGTGATCCAAATCAGTTTTTTGCTGAGTTACGTATTCCATCTCATGCTAAAAATGTGCCCTATTACCCTTCCTTCCTGTCCAAGAAGTCACATACGCCTGAATATTTAGTTCCCAACTATGGTCTCCTTGTATCCATGCTTCAATAATGGCTTTAAGATCATATCCATTCACTTCTGTTTGTGCTATTCTTTTGTTTGTTTTGCTCCAAATACTGTGTGTTTTGTCTTTTTACAATTTTCTTTCCATTTGAGCCAGTTTGCAGCTTTTATGTACACTCTGTCCTTACTTGTCCCAAACTGCGTACTAAAGCAGTTGCTCTATAATGCCACCATACCCTATGCTTTGTAAACTCATATAGCTCTACTGGACCCCAAAGATTACTGCACTTTCTTCCAACAGATGCTACCAGACATGCTGAGTTTCTCCAGCAATTTACATTTTTCTTTCAGATTTCCAGCATCTGTAGTCCTTTGCTTTATCAGTATTGGTGCCAGGAGCTCATGAACTGAAACTGATTCCTCCCACATCAATCATTGAGCACTAGCCAAACAGTCCAGTGACATTATCACTAGAATCATAGAATTCCTACAGCCATTCGGCCCACTGAGTCCACACCAACCCTCTGAAGAGTATCCTACCCAGACCCACCCCTATTCCTGTAACCCTGCATCTTCCATGTCTAATTCAGCCAGGCTGCAAATCGCTAGACACTACAGGCAATTTAGCATGGCCAGTCCACCTAAACTGCACATCTTTGGACTGTGGGAGGAAACCAGAGAATCCGGAGGAAACCCAAGCAGTCACAGGGGGAATATGCAAACTCAACATAGACAGTTGCGCAAGGGTGGAATCAAACCCAGGTCCCTGGTACAGTGAGGCAGCAGTGCTAACCACTGAGCCACTGTACCTCCCCCAATATTGTTTTGCATGAGGGGTGACATGGTGGCTCAGTGGTTAGCACTGCTGCCTCACTGTACCAGGGACCTGGGTTCAATTCCACCCTCAGGCAACTGTCTGTGTGGAGTTAGCACGTTCTCCACATGTCTGTGTGGGTTTGTTCTGGTTTCCTTGCACAGTCCAAAGCTATGCAGGTTAGGTGGGTTTGTTGTACTAAATTGCCCCTAGTGTTCAGGGGTGTATAGATTAGGCAGGTGGGACGGTCAGAGGGTCGATGTAGATTCGTTGGGCTAAAGGGCCTGTTTACACACTGTAGGGATTCTATGATTCTACATCTGTAAAAGATAGAACAATGCCTTGTTCTGTCCTCTGTTTAGCTTTTGTTTTCTTCAGTCACTCCTAAACCAGTCAGGAGACCTTTTGTTTGTTATAGTCAGGAAAACACCCTATTTCCAGCACTCTTCATTTTGGTTAAAGGCACAGGAAACCTTGGGAAAGGTTCCAATTATGGTGAATGCCACATTTTCAGACGCCAGCCCATTATATTTCAGGGAGTGGCGCACACCAGGGATGTTGTGTGTTGGGTGAAAATGGTACGTCACCATTGCCAACTAATGGGATTTGGAAAAACATTTTTTTAAAACAATGCATGTCAAAATTCAAAACCATTTGATCGAGTACATAAGAAGGAACTGGTTCTGCTGGAAGGAAAATGAATAGCAGTCAAAAGGCCAATGGCAAAAGAACCAAGACAAGAAGCATATTTCGAATTTACCAAATGAGTTATTGTAATCTGGAATGCGCTGCCCTAACAAGTGGTAAAAGAGTAGCTTTCAAAACAAACAATAGATAAATACTTCACAGGGGAAAGAAATCGCCAGGATTATGGGAAGGAACAAGGGGTTGGACCTGTGGCATGGTGGCACAGTGGTTTGCACTGCTGCCTCACGGCACCAGGGACCCAGGTTTGATTCCCGCCTCGGGTGACTGTGTGGAGTTTGCACATTCTCCCCGTGTCTGCGTGGGTTTCCTCTGGGTGCCCCGGTTTCCTCCCACAGTCCAAAGATGTGCACGTTAGGTGGATTGGCCATGCTAAATTGCTTGTAGTGTTCAGGGATGTGTAGATTAGGTGGGTCATAGGGGGATGGTTCTGGGTGGGATGCTCTGAGGTTTGGTGTGGACTTCTGGGCCAAAGGGCCTGTTTCCATACTGTAGGGATTCTATTCTGTGATTCTATGACTCATCTGACAGCTCTTTCAGAAAGCCAGCATGGGCTCAATGGGCCAAACAGCCTCTGTTGCTTGTGCTGTAAAATTTCCCAAAGCAATATGTGGTGGCTATTTACTAACTCACACCCACCACACAAGCCATGATGTCGAGCTTACTGTGCAAGCGTGCAGAAAGTATAAGCCAAATGCAAAAATAAATTCATCCTCAAAAAAAAGCAACCTCTCAACACTAAACTGTATCAGATGTGTAAGTGGATCAGTCAGCACAATCCAATTGGCTGTTGTTCCTGAGTGATTTATAATTACAATAATAAGACAAATTAGGACTAGTTTATAGCGCATAAGTTTGACACTTATACAGGCCAAGCTGGTAGTTAGTAAATAATGAGACATTAAATTGATCCATTTAGACAAACAATTAACAGATTAGCATTTGCAAAGGTGAGAGTGGAGGTTATTAATCACCACTTAAAACTGCATTATATTCATGGACCAGACCAGGCCCATTTAACCCTGGCATTACCAAACACTCTAGGGAATTCTGTGCTCTCTGGCCCAACCAAATCCTCTTTCCATTTTCCCGCTGTGACAATGAGAAACTGCAATAATTCGACTGAGGCTGTCTAAAGCAATTGTTGCATTATTAGGATGAAAGTAGTCACTTTAAACATTTCTAAATTACAAAATAGTTACATAGAATGTGCACCAATAACAGACACTTCAACCTAATGTGTTAATATTGGTGTTCATCCTCCGCCTGAGCTTCCTTCACCCTCTCTTCACCTAAATCCATCTGCATAACATTCTCATTATCAGTGATTTGAAAAGTTGCCGCACTTTGTTTTCTCGTCACTGCATTTCTTGTTTTTTATTATATTTCAGAGTCCCAGCAAACCCTCTGATCCTTTCTCCTTCACATGTTTATCTACTGTCCCCTTGAAATGCCTTTACACGCACCACCTCAACTAATCTGTAAGGTTACAAGTTCTACACACGAACACATCTCCCAGTTCTACAGCCCGTTGTTTTGCCCCATTCCATTTCACATATGTTTTAACCATTGTAAATTTAATCTAATCCCAGAGTGCAGCCTTTGGTTATGGTCTAACTGTTAGACACAGGGAAATGTAGCCTCAGTCTGGCCTGGTGAGGACAGGTGGGCCTAGGGAAGGAACATAGCCAATAAAAGGGGGCAATAAACAGCTTGTTAATGAGTACTCACCATCCGATGCAGCCGGATAAATTCTTGAGCATCACCTTTAGCCCAAGGAGGAAGGATCACGTCACCAAGGGTAGTCCCATCCTGCATGGAGCCTGCAAATACATTGGGCACACAGATGAAGTCCTGACTCTTCACTTATTAATATGGGCAACTGCACACACATTTTTTATCTAAATGGACCAGGCTTCTTAACAAATAGTTAAATATTAGAAACAGCTCTAAACAGATTTGGAGGTCGAGACGTTTTTTTAATTCATTCACATGAAGAGGGTGTTGAGCCACCATTTATTGCCCATCCAGACGGCAGCTAAGAGTCCACCATGTTGCTGTGAGTCTGGAGTCTCATGTAGGCCAGACCAGGCAAGGATGGCAGTTTCCTTCCCTAAAGGACTTCAGTGACCCAGATGGGTTTTCCTGACAATCAACCATGGATTCGTGGTCATCATTAGACTCTTAATTCCAGATACTTATTGAATTCAATTCCACCATCTGCTGCAGTGGGATTCAAACCTGGGTCTCCCAGAACATCACTTGGGTCTCTGGATTAACAAGATAATAAAATGTGAGGCTGGACGAACACAGCAGGCCAAGCAGCATCTCAGGAGCACAAAAGCTGACGTTTCGGGCCTAGACCCTTCATCAGAGAGGGGGATGGGGGGAGGGAACTGGAATAAATAGGGAGAGAGGGGGAGGCGGACCGAAGATGGAGAGTAAAGAAGATAGGTGGAGAGAGTGTAGGTGGGGAGGTAGGGAGGGGATAGGTCAGTCCAGGGAAGACGGACAGGTCAAGGAGGTGGGATGAGGTTAGTAGGTAGCGGGGGGTGCGGCTTGGGGTGGGAGGAAGGGATGGGTGAGAGGAAGAACCGGTTAGGGAGGCAGAGACAGGTTGGACTGGTTTTGGGATGCAATGGGTGGGGGGGAAGAGCTGGGCTGGTTGTGTGGTGCAGTGGGGGGAGGGGACGAACTGGGCTGGTTGAGGGATGCAGTCGGGGAAGGGGAGATTTTGAAACTGGTGAAGTCCACATTGATACCATATGGCTGCAGGGTTCCCAGGCGGAATATGAGTTGCTGTTCCTGCAACCTTCGGGTGGCATCATTGTGGCAGTGCAGGAGGCCCATGATGGACATGTCATCTAGAGAATGGGAGGGGGAGTGGAAATGGTTTGCGACTGGGAGGTGCAGTTGTTTTTTGCGAACTGAGCGGAGGTGTTCTGCAAAGCGGTCCCCAAGCCTCCGCTTGGTTTCCCCAATGTAGAGGAAGCCGCACCGGGTACAGTGGATGCAGTACACCACATTGGCAGATGTGCAGGTGAACCTCTGCTTGATGTGGAATGTCATCTTGGGGCCTGGGATGGGGGTGAGGGAGGAGGTGTGGGGACAAGTGTAGCATTTCCTGCGGTTGCAGGGGAAGGTGCCGGGTGTGGTGGGGTTGGACGGCAGTGTGGAGCGAACACCTTTGTCCCCCTACAACCACACATCAACGAATACCAGTCACGGTCGGACATAGAGCAGTTTTTCCGCCGTCTTCGCCTCCATGCCTACTTCTTCAACCGGGAACCTAACCCTCCTTCCACTGACCCCTTCACCCGCTTCCAACACAAGTCCTCCTCCTGGACACCACCCCCAGGCCTCCTACCCTCCCTCGACCTCTTCATCTCCAACTGCCGTCGAGACATCAACCGCCTCAACCTCTCCACCCCTCTCACCCACTCCAACCTCTCCCCCGCAGAACGGGCAGCCCTCCGCTCCCTCCGCTCCAACCCCAACCTCACCATCAAACCCGCAGACAAGGGTGGCGCAGTGGTAGTATGGCGCACTGACCTCTACATCGCCGAGGCCAGACGCCAACTCTCCGACACCACCTCCTACCGCCTCCTCGATCATGACCCCACACCCGAGCACCAAACCATCATCTCCAACACCATTCACGACCTCATCACCTCAGGGGACCTCCCACCCACAGCCTCCAACCTCATTGTTCCCCAACCCCGCACGGCCCGTTTCTATCTCCTTCCCAAAATCCACAAACCTGCCTGCCCTGGTCGACCCATCGTCTCAGCCTGCTCCTGCCCCACCGAACTCATCTCCACCTATCTGGACTCCATTTTCTCCCCTTTGGTCCAGGAACTCCCCACCTACGTCCGTGACACCACCCACGCCCTCCACCTCCTCCAGGACTTCCAATTCCCTGGCCCCCAACACCTCATATTCACCATGGACGTCCAGTCCCTGTACACCTGCATTCCGCATGGAGATGGCCTCAAGGCCCTCCGCTTCTTCCTGTCCCGCAGGCCCGACCAGTCCCCCTCCACCGACACTCTCATCCGCCTAGCTGAACTCGTCCTCACACTCAACAACTTCTCTTTTGACTCCTCCCACTTCCTACCGACTAACGGGGTGGCCATGGGCACCCGCATGGGCCCCAGCTATGCCTGCCTCTTTGTAGGTTACGTGGAACAGTCCCTCTTCCGCACCTACACAGGCCACAAACCCCACCTCTTCCTCCGGTACATTGATGACTGTATCGGCGCCGCCTCTTGCTCCCCAGAGGAGCTCGAACAGTTCATCCACTTCACCAACACCTTCCACCCCAACCTTCAGTTCACCTGGGCCATCTCCAGCACATCCCTCACCTTCCTGGACCTCTCAGTCTCCATCTCAGGCAACCAGCTTGTAACTGATGTCCATTTCAAGCCCACCGACTCCCACAGCTACCTAGAATACACCTCCTCCCACCCACCCTCCTGCAAAAATTCCATCCCCTATTCCCAATTCCTTCGCCTCCGCCGCATCTGCTCCCACGACAAGACATTCCACTCCCGCACATCCCAGATGTCCAAGTTCTTTAAGGACCGCAACTTTCCCCCCACGGTGATCGAGAACGCCCTTGACCGCGTCTCCCGCATTTCCCGCGACACATCCCTCACACCCCGCCCCCGCCACAACCGCCCCAAGAGGATCCCCCTCATTCTCACACACCACCCTACCAACCTCCGGATAAAACGCATTATCCTCCGACACTTCCGCCATTTACAATCCGACCCCACCACCCAAGACATTTTTCCATCCCCTCCCCTGTCTGCTTTCCGGAGAGACCACTCTCTCCGTGACTCCCTTGTTCGCTCCACACTGCCCTCCAACCCCACCACACCCGGCACCTTCCCCTGCAACCGCAGGAAATGCTACACTTGTCCCCACACCTCCTCCCTCACCCCCATCCCAGGCCCCAAGATGACATTCCACATCAAGCAGAGGTTCACCTGCACATCTGCCAATGTGGTATACTGCATCCACTGTACCCGGTGCGGCTTCCTCTACATTGGGGAAACCAAGCGGAGGCTTGGGGACCGCTTTGCAGAACACCTCCGCTCAGTTCGCAAAAAACAACTGCACCTCCCAGTCGCAAACCATTTCCACTCCCCCTCCCATTCTCTTGATGACATGTTCATCATGGGCCTCCTGCACTGCCACAATGATGCCACCCGAAGGTTGCAGGAACAGCAACTCATATTCCGCCTGGGAACCCTGCAGCCATATGGTATCAATGTGGACTTCACCAGTTTCAAAATCTCCCCTTCCCCGACTGCATCCCTCAACCAGCCCAGTTCGTCCCCTCCCCCCACTGCACCACACAACCAGCCCAGCTCTTCCCCCCCACCCATTGCATCCCAAAACCAGTCCAACCTGTCTCTGCCTCCCTAACCGGTTCTTCCTCTCACCCATCCCTTCCTCCCACCCCAAGCCGCACCCCCCGCTACCTACTAACCTCATCCCACCTCCTTGACCTGTCCGTCTTCCCTGGACTGACCTATCCCCTCCCTACCTCCCCACCTACACTCTCTCCACCTATCTTCTTTACTCTCCATCTTCGGTCCGCCTCCCCCTCTCTCCCTATTTATTCCAGTTCCCTCCCCCCATCCCCCTCTCTGATGAAGGGTCTAGGCCCGAAACGTCAGCTTTTGTGCTCCTGAGATGCTGCTTGGCCTGCTGTGTTCGTCCAGCCTCACATTTTATTATCTTGGAATCTCCAGCATCTGCAGTTCCCATCCTCTCTGGATTAACAGTTTGGCGATAATACCACGAGGCCGTTACCTCCCCTATGTACACGTCTATATATATTAATCATTAAAATGTTATAGGTAGGTACAGAAAATGATCAAAAATGTTGATGTTAATGTCTAGAGGGCTGGAACACTATGGTGTGGAAGATCTGCCACTGCTATACAAAGCCCTGTGCAGACCACATCTATAGGTACTGCAGGCAGGTCTTGATAAGGATACGTTGACCTTGAGGGAGTGTCGCTTACATTTATCAGGATGTGACTTGGACTTTCAGGGTTAATCTCTGAAGAGACATTATACTAACGAGCTTTGTATTCCCTGAAACTTCAGAGGTGACGTAAAAACTGAAAGAACTGCGGACGCTGTATACTAGAAACAAAAACAGTTTGCGGAAAAGCTCTGCAAGTCTGGCAGGTCCATGAAGAGAAATCAGAGTGAACGTTTCAGGTCCGGTGACCCTTCGTCAGAATTGATGGTGGTTAGTGTTTGTTGGAAGGGTACGAAAAATTAACAGCATTGACAGCAATGCTCCCTCTAGGCTGAGGTTCTCCAAGGCTCCATGCACACTGATCGGTGTGCTAACGTATTGACTTCTGGTTTTAAATGTCGGTGCCACACACAGAATTTGAAAGTCCTTGCACCAAAATAAACAATAAAGAGTGAGTGCTGTCAATAAGATAGATAGCATATAGGAAGATGGTTGTGGCTATTGGAGGTCAGTCAGTCAGCTCCAGGACATCGCTGCAGGAGTTCCTCACGGTAATGTCCCTGGCACAACCATTTTCAGCTGCTTCATCAATGACTTTCCCTCCATCATAAAGGTCACAAGTGGGGATGTTCATCAATGGTTGTACAAATGTTCAGCATTATGGGCAAATCCTCAGATATCACAGCAGGCCGTGTCCAAATATTTCAAGACCTGGAAAACGTTTAGGCTTGGGCTGATGAGCAGAAAGTAATATTCAAACCACACAAATGCCAGGTAGAGATTGTTTCTAACGAAAGGATCCAACTATCACATTCTATCGCTGAATCCCAAATTAACATGCTGGGGTTATCATTGACCAGAAACTGAACTGACTGGCCACATAAATATTCTGGCTAATGGAGTAAATCATATGTTATAAATCCTGCAGTGAATAATTCATCTGCTGACTCCCCAAAGCTTGTCCTCCACCTACAAGGAACAAGTCAGGCATGTAATGGATTACTCCCCATTTGCCTAATCAGTGCGACTGCAACAACACGCAAGAAACTCAACATCATCCAGGTCCAAGCAGCTTGATCAAATGGTACTTTATTCACCACCTTTAATGCTCAGTCCTTTCAGCACCAACACACAATGGCAGCTGTGTGTGCCATCTACAAGATACACTGGAATACCATGGCAAGGCTCCTCTGAAAGCACCTTCCAAACCATGACTTCTACCATCTGGAAAGACAAGGGTACAGACATATGGGAACACTGCCACCCATAAGTGACCCTCTGAACAACACACCATCCTCACTAGGAAATGTATCACTGTTCCTTTGTAGCTGCTGGGTCAAAATCCTGGAACTCTCTCTGAAACAGCATGCCAAGGATGGCAGTGGTTCAAGAAGGCAGCTCACTATCACCTTCACAAGGAGTGAACAAGCAATGCTAGCCTAGTCAGTGGTGTCAACATCCCATCAATGAATTTAAAAAAACTACCTCCTCCAGTGTGGAAATGTAAGAATAGGGGGTGTAGCTGATAATGGAGCTAAGCTTTTCAGCGATGAAGCTAGGAAACTCTTCTGCACACTAAAGATTGCAAAAATGGAGCTCATCTGCAAACAGTAAGTGACCTTAATTTTATTCCTAATATTAAGCCCGAGATTCATAGATTTTTGTTCCAAGAAGTCCTTAAGAATTACAGGTAAAGGTAGGGGTTTATGGCACTAGGTCAAAGGTTAAACACATCTCTCTGAAGAATGGATATAAGTTGAGATGCTGAATAGCCTCTTATGCCCGTCTATCAATCTACTCAAGATTGTCTTTCATAGCAG
Source organism: Stegostoma tigrinum (assembly GCF_030684315.1). Classification (NCBI taxonomy): domain Eukaryota; kingdom Metazoa; phylum Chordata; class Chondrichthyes; order Orectolobiformes; family Stegostomatidae; genus Stegostoma; species Stegostoma tigrinum. Next base: position 10,337,021 of record NC_081390.1, on the reverse strand, counting down.
GAAGCCACAGTGCTTGCCAACAAATGGTCCAGGTGAGAGGATGTTAAGCTTACTGGGGCCTGTATGAACCAACCATCCTCCTTGTTCTAACGGCAGCTTTCTCATGGGTTTTGTAAACAGTCACAGATGCACGAGCGCTGCTTCAGATCCACTGAAAGGCAGAAATACTAATTTGATTCCAAAACTTAGTATTTTTAAGGAAAGTAGCTTCTAATACAATAAGCACATCAAGTTGGTGTTTCTGAAGCAGATCCTTTCAAGATAGGAATTCATTTGTAGGAGGTTGAGGGTGACCTTACAGAGGTTTATAAAATCATTGGGGGCCATGGATAATGTGAATAGTCAAAGTCTTTTTCCAAGGGTGGATTCCAAAACTAGGCAGCATAGGTTTAAGGTAAGAGGGGAAAGATTTATATGGGACCTGAGGGGTAATGAGCATCCATGGAACAAGCTACCAGAGTAGGTAGTGGAGGCTTGCACAATTACAACATTTAAAAGACATTTGGATGGGTACATGGATAGGAAAGGTTTAGTGTGATGTGGGCCAAAAGCAGGCACATGGGACTAGTTCAGTTGAGGAAACCTGGTCAGCATGGACAAGTTGTGCCAAAGGGTCTGTTTCTGAGCTGTATGCCTCTACAAATTGGTGGTCAAAGTGATCGAACATCCATGAAAAATTAACCATTCAAATCAAATCAGGCTCTGAAATCTCAGCACTCCTATTCCCAGTTAATGTTTTTCAATAAGTGCTAACTCATAATGTGGAACCTTCGATATAAAGCAGATTCAGTGTCAACATTGAAACATGGCATGAAATATGCACAACCAATATTGAAACCTACATATTTTGTTTAAAAATTTTCATGGATAACAAAATGCTTTTTGGACCCCAATTCTGAGTGTTAACTTTGTGGATAACTATTGCAAAGCCTATTCACTACAATTGGTTTTAGTTCTCAGATATCTGGCACACTAGGCATTGCACTGCTCTTCCTCACATTGTGTCCACTCTGAAATATCACACGTACAATGTGGTAAATGTCCCTGGGACTGAGCAAAGGTCCAAACTTGCTCCTTGTGGATTTCATGGAAAAACAGGTTGGCACTCAATAATGCTGGGCGGCAAATGCAGGATATTACACTGTTAATCCCTCTTCACTCTGCAACTGTCCAAATATCTACCCGACACCACACAAGGGATTCTCAACTAACTGCAGTTATCCAAATGTACCTTGAGTTCAGGTCTTCCGAAAATGCTGTGTGTGCCCTTTGGGATTGTCTAGTTAATAAAGCACACATTAAATACTACATCGGACATGAAAAAAGAGCAGGGATTCCCAGACAACATCTGTCCGTCAATGGTGCCAAATGAAGGGAGTGCAAGTGCATAGTTCTTTGAAAGTGGTGTCGCAGGTAGACAGGGCAGTGAAGAAAGCACTTGGTGCACTTACCTTCATTGGTCAAAATATTGAGTATAGGAACTGGGATGTCAAGTAGCAGCTGTGCAGAACACTGGAGAGGCCACTTTTAGAGTACTACTACAGTTCTGGTTGCCCTTCGATAGGAAGGATGTTATGAAACTTGAGAGAGTTCAGAAAAGATTAACAAGGATGTTGCTGGGACTGGAGGGTTTGAGTTAGAGGGAGAGAATGAATAGGCTGGGGATTTTCCCCCTGGAGTGTCAGAGGCTGAGGGATGACCATACAGCAGTTTATAAAATCATGTGGGGCACTGATAGGGTAAATAGCCAAGTTGGGGGAGTCCAAAACTACATGTCATAGGTTAACGGTGAGCAGGGAAGGATTGAAAAGGGACCAAAGGGGGTGACATTTTCAAGCAGAGGGTGGTGTGTGTATGGAATGAGCTGCCAGATGATAAGTGGTGGAGGCTGGTACAATTACAACATTTAAAAAGCATCTGGATGAATGGGAAGGGTTTAGAGGGATTAGGGCCAAATGTTGGAAAATATGAATGGGTCAGATTGGGACAGTTGGTCGGCGTGGACGGGTTGGACCAATGGCTCTGTTTCTATGCGGTATGACTCTATGACAACAGTAACAAAGTAACCAGTCATCCATCCCATGGGCTGTGTTGACTGCTTCACTTACAATGATTATACTCAAAATAACTTGTTGACTGTCAAGTACTAAGATGCTGTAAAGGGTTGTTGGACTGGTTCCTCAATACAGCTGATTGACATGCATACGTACCAAATTCGAGGCTGTTATGGTTAAGCAGAAAATCGGGCAGGTAGAAGAAGTCTGGGATCAGCTCTCTGACATCACTCATGTTGTCTCTGGAGGATGACTCCCACTCTTTCTTGATGCTGAAGAACATCCTGTCCGCCACGTCGAAACATCCCCCCTGCAAACGTTCAACATCCATAATGAGACATTAAACTACTCCCCATTCACCGGACATTCAAAATCCCTTCATTTTTTGCAACCCCTCCCCGACCCTATTCTCATTTGTGTCCATTACTGAAGAAATATGCAATTATCAATCATCTTCGCAGAATCTTCCACTGAATTGACAGACTCCCTTTTTGTTGGCAGTTGCCAACTCTGTTGGATTGCATTGATGTTTCATCACTTGCTTCCAACTGTTCTTTGGTAAAGCTGCTTTTCTTGTGCTTTGTTTTAGTGTGTGCAAGGAAAACAATATCAGAAGGGACTTCTTAGAGATGAGTTTTCCTCCATGTTGCTTACAGCAGAGTTCCGGAAGTCAGTTGCAGCACAAAGCACATCACAAAGCTATCTGCAGTGCCAGCCCAACTGTTCTGTTCCACTTGCACAGCTTCCAGTGCCTTTTCTCAAGGGCCACAGGAAACCAGGGTCTTGTTTGATCTGCAGGCATGCCAACACCCAGTCAAATTCATCTCGGCCTATCGGTATCACCTTGCCCGTCGTGCACCAGTACAGGTTCATCTTAAGAGACCCCCAACCCCATACAACTCTGTATATGGTCTCAGCCCATCTGCTGATGAACCGTTTGTTACCTCCAGGCTTGAATATTTCAGTCCACTCCTGACAATCTATCCTCCGTGAACTTGGGGCAACTTTTCTGCCCAATCAAGAGTTATTCACCCACCACCCCTGTCTTTGTTGATCCATAAATGATTGGCTCCTGGTTAAGAGACACTTTGAAATTAAAATCCTTGTCCTGGTTTTCAAATCATTGTCTCACCTTATCACTGCAATCTCCTCCAGCTTTTAACAAGTCTACTCATCTGATTCTGGCTTCTTAAGCCTCTTCAGTGTTCTTTTATTCATTCACAAAATGATGGCATTGGGAGCCAGGCAGCATTTATCGCCCATCCCTAGTCTCCTAGAGGGAATTAAGAGTCAACCACGTTGTTGTGGGTCTGCAGTCACATGTAAGCCAAACTACGTAGGGATGACAGTTTCCTTCCCTAAAGGACTTAGTGAACTAGATAGGAATTTCCAACAATTGACAATGGAGTCACGGCCATCATTAGACTCTTAATTCCAGACATTTTCCCCTTATTACTGAATCCAAATTCCACCATCTGCTGTGGGAGGATTTGAGCCCAGGTCCCCAAAACATTATCAGGGTCTCTGTATTAACAGTGCAGCAATAACATCACTAGGCCATTACCTCCCCTTGAATCACTCCACCATGGGTGGCTGTGTCTTCAGCTGCTGAGGGCCTAAGCCCCAAACATTCCTGACTCGTCATTGCTACCTTTCCTTAAAATCTATCTCTTGAACAAGTTTTTGATCATCCCCCTCAACATCTGTTAAGGGATTGTTTCATTTTTATTGAGAATACTCCTGTGATGCACTGTCGAATTTTTAATTTATTCATTCACGAGATGTGGGCATGTTCGGCTGACCAGCATTTAATTGCCCATCCCTAATGGCCCCATAATGGCATTAGGGAGGCAAGTCCAGGATTTTGACCCAGCGACAGTGAAGGAACGACGATATATTTCCATGTCAGGATGATAAGTGGCTTGGAGAGGAACTTACAGATGGTGGTGTTCCCTGTATCTGCTCCCCTTGTTCTTCTAGATGGAAGTGGTCATGGATTTGGAAGTTGCTTTCTGAGGATCTTTGGTGCAATGCATCTTGTTGATAGTACACATTGCTGCTATTGAGCATCAGTGGTGGAGGGAGCAGCTGTTTATAAACATAATGCTGATCAAGCAGGCTGCTTTGGCCTGGATGGTGTCAAGGTTTTTCAGTGTTGGGGCTGTGCACATCAAGGCAAGGGGATAGTATTCCATCACACTCCTGATCATTATATTAAAGGTGCTACATAAACAGAAGTCATTCAATTTGCTTCAATAACATCTTGTGGCACAATGTTCCACATTTTTATGTTTATCGGGTAGAGGTATTTCTCTCAAATCCCTCTTTCGGGCTTCCCTTCAAGTGGATAGTTTTTTTTTCTATGAATGTCCAACAAAACTCTTCCTTTATCTTAAAAGATCCCATTCAGTTATCTCTTCAGCCTTCGGCCTGTTCAGCACTCCTGAATATACGCATAATCTTAAGTTCAGATATGATTTTCTGGAGAAATATTTTGCTGCTATTCTGCCAAAAAACGAACAGAAATGTGAAACAAGTTACATTCTCACTCATAGTTTCCACTTAGTAAAATACTGGTTCTGCTTTCAGTCTTGATGTTTTGCTGGTGGGATTGAGGTCCACCTGGATACCCACTCAACCATGTTTGTTTTGTGTTTCTTGAAACTAAATTGCACTCTCCAAAATGTGTGCATTATCAAAAAATTTGGACCCTAAAGTCCTGTGCAAGCAGTTACCAGGGCAGATGACCAGAAGCTTGTTTAAAGGGGTAACACAATGCCTTAGAGAAGGAGAGTGGAGGTCGAGAGATGGGAAGTTTGGTGGTGGGGGGTTGGGGGTTGGGGTGGAGTGGGAGTTTCAGTGCTCGTGACAATGAGTTGAAGGCCCAGTTTCCCATGGTGGAAGGGTTAAACTTGAGGATGCACAGGAGGCCAGAATTTGACCATGCAGAGATCTCAGAGGATTGTAGATTAGATTAAAGTGTACAGAAGAGATTTGAAAACAGTGATGAGGCCACAGAAGGATAGGCATTAAGATACATTCTTGTTGAGATTTCAAATCTAACTTGAAAGTGGAGTCACTACATAGACTCTCAGATGATCAGATCCATTCAAATCTGTCCTCCATTAGTTTAGTTCCTGCAAGTTGAGATAAGTCACCATGGAATCCCTTCAGCATGGAAGCAGGGCAATCAGTCCATGCTGACCCTCTGAACAGCACCCAAACCAAGATCCACCCCCTTATCCCATAACCTGCGTTTCCCACAGCTAATTTGCCCAACCTGTACATCCCTGAACACTATGGGCTATTCAGCATGGCCAATCCACTTAACCTGCCCATCTTCGGACTGTGGGAGGAAACTGGAGCACCACGGATATGGGGTGAATGTGCAAACTCCACACAGACAGTCACCCGAGGATGGGATCAAACCCAGGTATCGGGCACTGTGAGGCAGCAGTGCTAACCACTGAGCCACCGTGCCACTGCAATCCTGTGTGCTATTTGGCACTGTTACCTTGGTGAGTGGGGCCTTCTGTCCTGGTATTGGCTAACAGTGGATTGTCTAATCACAGAGGCTTTTATTGTATGTTGTGCTAACAAGTGCTCAGGTGGCTATTATTGAACCAACTTTATTTACATCTCCCCACCAGAGAGGCAACGTAGCAAGATGCTTCAAATTTGCAATATACTGCAGCTTCCATTATTTGATGTTGGTCTAATTTTGCTACCAAAAATTATAATTGTACGTTGTTATAAGAGCACGGAGGACAGCTCTGGTGACTGCGTTTTGATAAACCCCACTAAAATCACCTGGAAAGGAGAGGATTTACTGTCCTGCCAGTCCAATTACTCTGTAGCCATGGAGATTTGGAGTCCCAACAGCACTAGGATCCCAGGTTTGATGCTACCCTCAGGGGATTGTCTGTGTGGAGTTTGCACGCTCTGCCCATGTGTACACGGGGTTTCATCCCATAGTCCAAAGATGTACAGGGTACGTGGATTAGCCATGGGAAACACAGGGATAGGGTAGGGAGATGGATCTGGGTAGGATGCTCTTCGGAGGTTTCGTGTAGACTCGATGGGCCAAATGACCTGCTTCCGTACTGTAGGGTTTTCGTTCCAGTGGCAGCTCTAAACCTGTGTGGGCTCTTCGAATCCAGTCTGTATCAGAACTCCCAGGAGATATGGGTTTCCAGAAAGTAAGTATGAGAGTTAGAAGCATGGTGGGGTTTGGTGGGGGGGGGGTGGTAATGGGTTCGAAATAGGAGCAGAGGTAGTTGACCTTTTCAGCCTGCTCTGTCATTCAATATGACCATGGCTGATCATCTGTCTCCACGCCATATTCCCATTTTCTCCCCACAACTGATGCTTTTAAAATCTAAAAACATACCAATCCTTTTCTTGGCCTGGCCTCCGCAATCTTCTGTGATGGTGAACTCTACAGGCTGACCACCCTCAGAGGAAAAAAAGTGTCCTCATGTCGATTCAAAACGGCCTACCCCCTGCCCTGAGACTGTGATCCCTGGTTCTTGCCTCATAGGCCCCTGAGAAACATCCTGAACGCAGGCAGAGCGGAGATGGCAAGGGTCACAGCTTACAGGGTTCAGACGAAAACTGGGGACAGGTGACGCAAGAGGATTATGGGATGCTGCGCTTGTGAGATACTGCTCATTGGGTAGGAAAGGCTGGAACTCACAGATGGTGGCACTGTTAGTCGATGTTTTGCACTCAATAAACACAATAGTGCTGCGCTATTGTACAGTTTAACAGCTATAAACCCACCATCTGTTAAACAAAATAAAATAATTAGACAACAGTGTCTGCTTTGTGACCGCAACTAGGTCAATGTCACGAGAAGTGATTACTCCATTCCTCCTTCACCATTAATCTTCCCAATGCTACTGTTAAGATGTGAATATCAAATTCCATTCTAATCTATTGCTAATACTCTTCCAGGTCTTTTCTCTGTTTGCTGCTGATGGTAGATTGTAACTTTCCCATTCGCTTTTTATTATATTGGAGCCTCTCTCTAACACCTCCGGGCCATTTATATTAAATTTTACCAGCTACATTCAGCTCCTCCTAAGCCAAGTTTTATTACATTTTATTGTCTCCCTGCAGTTCCTCCAGGCAGTCTTTGCTTTTTCCTATTTCTCTTTAATTTTCCATGCCCACTGTTCAGCAAGGCCTGGAAAGCTCACTCTACAATGATTTTACAAGCTTCTTAGGCTTATAGCTGTCTCATTGGAAGGAACATATTGCCAACTTAAAATCCCACGTTGTACATTGCTCCTCTTTGGATTATAGCTTTTTATTCCATGCCATTTAGCATCGTTGATAAAAAGAAAATATATAGTGAGGCTTCCCCAAGCAGAGGGGGTCAAGGGCCCAGCTGGGATTCCAAGCTAACGCTTTTGGGGTTGCAAGCTCATGGGCAGGAAAGGATTGCTCCCATTCTACAGGTTCCCACACTCTCTCACACCCATTCAGAATCCGCTCCCCCCACCCATTCTACAGGCCACCACGCCCTCTCACACCCCTTCACAATTCCCTCTCCCCACCCATTCTACCGGTCACCACGCCCTCTCACACCCCTTCACAATTCCCTCCCCCCCACCCATTTGAAAGGTCCCCACGCCCTCTCACACCCCTTCACTATCCCCTCCCCCCACCCATTTGAAAGATCCCCACGCCCTCTCACACCCATTCACAATTCCCTACCCCCACCCATTCTACAGGTCCCCATGCCCTCTCACACCTCTTCACAATCCCCTACCCCCTCCCGCCTCCCATTCTACAGGTCCCCACGCACTATCACACCCCTTCACAATCCCCTACTCCTCCCATTTTACAGGTCCCCCACGCCCTCTCACACGCCTTCACAATCCCCTCCCCCCTCCCATTTTACAGGTCCCCCACGCCCTCTCACACCCCTTCACAATCCCTTACCCCCTCCCATTCTACAGTTCCCCGCGCTCTCTCACACCCCTTCACATCCCCTCTCTGCACCCATTCTACAGGCCCCCATGCTCTCTCACACCCCTTCACAATCCCCTCTCCCCTCCCATTCTACAAGTCCCCACGCTCTCTCACACCCCTTCACAATCCCCTCTCCCCTCCCATTCTACAGGTCCCCACGCTCTCTCACACCCCTTCACAATCCCCTCTCCCCTCGCATTCTACAGGTCCCCACGCCCTCTCACACCCCTTCATAATCCCCTCCCCTCTCCCATTCTACAGGTCCCCACGCCTCCTCACACCCCTTCACAATTCCCTCCCCCCCACCCATTTGAAAGGTCCCCACGCCCTCTCACGCCCCTTCACAATCCCCTCCCCTCCAATTCTACACGTCCCCATACTCTCTCACACCCCTTCGCAATCCCCTCCCCTCTTGTCTTTTCCCCCCTCCCCTCACCCCCCCCCCCCCCATTCTACAGGTCCCCATGCTCAGTCACACCCTTTCACAATCCCTTCCCCGCCATTCTACAGGTCCCCACACACATTCAAAATGACTTCCCCTCCCAATCAACAGGTCCCTACACACTCTCACACCCCTTCAAAATGACTTCCCCTCCCATTCTACAGGTCCCCACACAATCTCACAACCCTTCAAAATGACCTCCCCTCCCAGCTCTCTGATGAAGGGTCTAGGCCCGAAATGTCGACTTTTGTGCTCCTGGGATGCTGCTTGGCCTGCTGTGTTCATCCAGCTTCACACTTTGTCATCCCCTCCCAATATACAGGTCCCCACGCTCTCTTACACCCCTTTGCAATGACCTCCCCTCCCATTCTACAGGTCCCCACACAATCTCACACCCATTCACAATCCCCTCCTCCCCCCCGACATTCTACAGGTCCCCATGCTCTCTCACACCCCTTCACAATCCCCTCCCATTCTACACGTCCCCACACACTCTCACACCCCTTCACAATGACCTCCCCTACCATTCTACAGGTCCACCTCTCCTGCCCCACTCGCACAGCTCCTGTTTGAGGGGTCACAGCAATCCTCAACCTAGGGGTGAGGTCACAGGTGGATCATGTTTGGGGGGCACTGTTTAAACGAAAATAAGTTACCAATCCTACAGACCCTTTGTCTTCTGGTTTGCAGTTTGGTTATAATAAATACCAAAAGGAGACAATACATTTGCCATCATGTTATTCCTAGTTAGGGCATAGTAATTTAAACGCCATCATGTTTTATTCCCAACTGGAACTATTTCACAGAATCTCTACAGCTTGGAAGCAGGCCCTTTGGCCCATTATGTCTGCACCATCCATCCAGAGAGCATCCCATCCAGACTCACAAACTACCCTATCCCTGTACCCCTGCATTCCCTACGGCTAACCTACCTAGCGTGCACACTATGGACAATTTTGCATGGCAAATCCCCCCCTAACCTGCCCATCTTTGGACTGTGGGAGGAAACTCAAGCACCTGGTGGAAACCCACAGACATGGGGAGGATGTACAGGCAGCTTCCTGAGGGGGGAATCGAACCTGGGTCCCTGGCACTGTGAGGCAGGGGTGCTAACCACTGAGCCACTGTGGCATGAAAGATACTTTCTCAGACATTTTTGGGGATGCAATTTTACAGAGGGGGCACAGACAAAATTTGGAAACATTTCCAAATGAAATATTTTCAATCCTTTAGAACTAGAGTCACGCTGAAACGTGCCATTTCAGATTGTGACTGCTCTGTCTGTTACACTAGAACCTAGGAAGGCAAAAATCTTAGTGCTCAACATAACTTCAGTGACAAGGGACCAACTGATGAATGCTGTCTGCAAATTCCAGGCACAATGGCTAAACCTGGAACTTGTGGAACTCATCCGAATTTGGATACAAAATGCAGACACCACACTGATAAGGAATTAAAGATGCCATCCCGGGCCTTGTAACACTTTCTGGAGACTTGCTGAAGCGAGCTCTCTTCCTGATCTGCAGTTGTAAACCAGGACGGGTGACTACCCATGTCATGAGGTAGCTTTGTGTCCCTGGTCTTCCTCTACAATCAAACAGCCTGCTGCTCTCCTTAGTTACAGTGCCAGCTATGCTTCGATGCACATCTCTAATTATTCAATGAGCACAGAAAATAATGGCATGGAAGCTCAGAAAATGCAAGCGAAATTTAACTGAGGGGTTCTTCCTCCTTGCTGTTACGCGCACCTTGGTGTAGCTGTTGCGTCCCAATAATCCAACACATTCAGGCACAGGACGATGAAACAATTAGATTGCAGAGCTTCCAATGTGCTCAGACCTTAGAATTTTCCATAGAGGTGGAAATCAGCAGCAGTAGGAGCTGAGGAATCGTCGCTCTCCACTCCCCTCCACCTCAGAATCCTCAGATCGCTCATGCTTAGGCACTTTACTCAGCTCTCTCTATTTGATCTCTCATTGTTAGTGTGCCAGTCTATTTTCTATCTCCTAGTTTATCTGCGTGTGTTCCTTTCTCTCTTTTCAGTCTCGTTTATTTGTCTTTCCTCTGCCTTGTTCCCTCACATTCCCAACCCTTTTCTCATGTTCTCAATTCACTTTATTTTTCAGAAACAGGGACAGAGGAAAACAAGATCTAAGTGATCCATTCTCCGGCGACGTAAAGACTGAACATCTGCCTTGTGCCCCATCTAGTGGGCAAGATGAGGATTAACATGCACGTGGGGGAAAAAATACGCCCAATTCAGACAGGTGGACTCTCTGGCAAAGTAAATACAGATCCTGAGTCAAGGTTCAGCATTGAAGACAAGGGGTCTTTCATTTAAAGAGCCAAATGATTTCAAATTGAACACTTTAGCCTTAAATAAAAATGGAGGATATTTTAAGAGCATAGTGATACCTGATGATAACTCCAAGACTTGACACAATTTCTGACATTTATCCAAACTAACTTTTCAATGCAGATACATCTGCTCCATGATGAATTGATATGCAGCTGACACCAACACTGCACTAGAGATTTGAAATCTAATCATGAAGTGTCAGCAAAGCTGATAGCATGAATTGGCAACCCACACATACACGGTGTGATTAATGGTTTTAATAGCTGGATTTTTTTTAACATCTGTGGATACTTCTTTTTAAGAAGAGATATTTTTATTAAAGTTTAATAATCGCATACCAACCCCATACAAACAATAATGTAAGTTCTCTGAACTTAATACTGTGACAGTGCCTCAGAAGTGCTGCAGGACAATGGAGTTTAATCAATTATGTGCAAACACCAAAAGGGGGATGAGAATGAATAATAAACACAGCTAAAACACATTTATGCCTTTGGTTCATATTTCTAGGCAAAGAAGAACAATTGCTAATACGTAGGAATACTGCACAGAAAAAGTCATGGGAATAAACTTTTTAAAAAAACACTTAAAAATGAAGTTGTATCAGAGATAGCAGGATCTGCAGATGCTGGAGAATCTGAGATAACAAGGTGTGGAGCTGGATGGACACAGCAGGCCCAGCAGCTTCAATGAAGTTGCTTCTCTTTTCTTCCCACAGTTCATTCTCACTTTGCCCTCACATTGTCCAAGAGGTTGGCTTTTGCTGCATTTTGTTTCCACAGGCAGTCCTCCAGCCTGGTGTCAGAGTGACGGCTCTTCTTACGAAAGCCAAACCTGGAGTCACTGTTGGATAATTGACTGTGGGGTGCATCAAAGCTGAGCCCAATTCTACCTTCAATCGAAGCCCAGACACGCGCAGATTTAAAATGGGATATTTTCTTTTATGAGCTGAGGCGAGGAATTTCAAATCTGGGGAGGTATGTTGCTCTGTACACAACCATAAATTATAGGAGCAGAATTGGGCCATTCAGCCCATTGAGTCTGTTTCACCATTCGATCATGCTGATATGTTTCTCAATCCCATTGTCCTGCTTTCTCCCTGGTATACTTGATCCCCGTCCTAATCAAGAACCTATCGACGACTTGGCCTCCTCAGGCCTCTGCAGCAACAAGTTCCACAGATTCACCACCCTCGGGCTGGAGAAATTCCTCCTCATCTCAGTTCCAAAGGATCATCCCTTCACTCTGTGGTTTTCCCCCAGGTCATAGCCTTTCCTACTAGTGGAGACATCATCTCCACGTCCACTCTATCGGCTCCTCAGTATTCTGTAAATTTTAATTAGATCCTCACATCCTTCTAAACTCCACTGAGTACAGACCCAGAGCCCTCAAACACTCCTCGTATGACAAGCCCTTCAGCCCTGGGATCATTTTTGTTAAACCTCCTCTGGACCACCTCCAAGGCTAGAACATCCTTGCACAGATACGGAGCCTAAAACTGATCACAATATTCTAATTGTATCAGTGATAACGGGAACTGCAGATGCTGGAGAATCCAAGATAATGTGAGGCTGGATGAACACAGCAGGCCAAGCAGCATCTCAGGAGCACAAAAGCTGACGTTTCAGGCCTAGGCCCTTCATCAGAGAGGGGGATGGGGAGAGGGTTCTGGAATAAATAGGGAGAGAGGGGGAGGCAGACCGAAGATGGAGAGAAAAGAAGATAGGTGGAGAGGAGAGTATAGGTGGGGAGGTAGGGAGGGGATAGGTCAGTCCAGGGAAGGTGGACAGGTCAAGGAGGTCAACCTCATCCCACCTCCTTGACGTGTCCGTCTTCCCTGGACTGACCTATCCCCTCCCCACCTCCCCACCTATACTCTCCTCTCCACCTACCTTCTTTTCTCTCCATCTTCGGTCCGCCTCCCCCTCTCTCCCTATTTATTCCAGAACCCTCACCCCATCCCCCTCTCTGATGAAGGGTCTAGGCCTGAAACGTCAGAATTTGTGCTCCTGAGATGCTGCTGGGCCTGCTGTGTTCATCCAGCTTCACACTTTATTATCACAATATTCTAAATGTGGTTTGACCAGAGCCTTATACAGCCTCAGCAGTACATCCCTGCCCCAGAATTCTGCCCTCATTAGGCAGGTCAGTTCTGCTCAAAGCATAACAGGAAAGATGTGGCTGTACAGAGGAAATTTACAAGTTTGCTGCCAGAATAAGAGAATCATAGAAATGACGGGAAAGACTTGGCTTAACTTCTTTGAAACAATGGAAATGGAGGGGACTCCCAATGGAAGTGCATTAAATGATGAGGGGACTCCACAGAGACTGAATAGGAAGGGCCTATGAGTTTGAAAGGTCCCCAGGCACTAGGCACAGACTGAGGCATACCAGGGGAGAGTTTTCACCCGTAGGCTGGAATCTGGAAATCACTGCCTGAAATGGAGGTCATGTTAGAAGGTCCCACAAAATCTTAAACATTTTAAACTTTTTTTCACAGGAGTATAGGAGGTTGAGGGGTGGCCTAAAAGAAGTTTATAAAATCATGAGGGCTATAGATAAGGTGAATGGCAGGCATCGTTTTCCTCGGGTGGGGGATTTCAAGACCAGGGGCGATATTTTTAAGGTGAGAGGAGAAAGATTTAAAAAGCACGAGGGGCAAATTCGTTTTTACACAGAGAGAGTGGTTCATGTGTGGAATGCATTTCCTGAGGAAGTGGTGGATGTGGGTACATTTAAGTAAATGAATAAGAAATGTTTGGCGGTATATGGGCCTAGTACAGGCAGGTAGGATTAGTTTAGTTTGGGATTATGGTCGGCATGGACTGGTTGGACCAAAGGGTCTGTTTCTGTGCTGTTTCTATGTTATTTGGATATTCACCCGGACTGCTGTCACCTACAGGGAAAAATCTGGAAAGTGGGATTAAACTGGATGGCTCCAAATCAAACAATGGGCTGAATGGCCTCCTTCCATCCTGAAGAGTGTGATGATTCTAAGCATGGGGCACTCACGGTGCTTAACCAATCATTGTCAAGCAGCTTCCGAGATATGTCAGAGGTCAGTCAAAGTGCATTAGCTCAAGGGTAGCCCAGGGAGCAGGGCATGGGAACATCTCTGTCTGTGCAGCGCCTGCCCTCTGTTTTGATTTAAAGATCATGTTCTGAAGCAGAGCGACTGGCTTCCCATCTGGAAGCACGCAATGATTGATACATTTCATTAATGCAACTTTTGGTTGAGGTAGTGACAGCAGTCTCTTGGGAGAGACAATAATATCTGATAAAAGCATTACTGATATCAAATAAAGAAAAGAAATATACATGCAAAATGTTGTTAGTTCAACAAATTGGGTTACAGATATTACTTGAATAAAAAATAGGATCTGCAGTGGCCTAATGCTTTATGTATCAGCTAATCTCTTTACAGTGAGATTTGGTTTGCAGCCATCAAATATGCATCACATTTCTCTAATAAAATCGACAACAATTTATTATTTTTACATTCTATTGTCTTAGGTCAGAAAACTTCAAATTTTTCTAATCGCTTTACTTTTCTTTGCACTTTACATATCGTTAACTGTTTTAAAAACTTTTCACAAAATATTGAAGTTTCTGATTATTACATTAGGAGAGGTGTCAGATGTAGGCACGATGCTATGCAGAAGTGAGGAATAATTGACTTTGATTCAAGTGTGCTTTTCAGGCTGAGGAGAAACAGATCCCCTTAGCCAGTTAAGAAAAATAAAGTAAACTTTCTGACCATGAGAGCTAAAACCAAATAAAGGCCTTCCATATATAGTTATTTGACGACTTATAATTCACTCTAAGTCAGATCTGTATGACTAAGCTGGATGATTTCGAGATAGCAATCGCATTCGGGAGTTTGAAGGCCTAACATTCAACACCAACCTTGAAGAGTTCAGCATGTTATCTTGGCTGACAAGACAGCACAATGCTCAGGAACACAGGAACAAGCCACTCCTGCTCTGTCATTCACTAAGATCACACCTGAGGGCATTATGATGGCTCAGTGGTTAGTGCCTTGGGTTCCATTCCATGATTTGTTCCAGTCACCTGCCTTTCTTACACTTGCTACTGCAGCCAAGCAAAGATCTATCAATCTCCGCCTCGAGAACTCCCAGTTGAGCCATCATCTCCAGCCTTTTGTGGTAGAGAACTCCGGTTTTACACAGTCCTTTGTATAGTATTTTTTAAAACCATCTCCCTTCAAATTGGCCTAACTTCAAGCCGTGTAGAGATGGTGATACAGTGGAAATATCACTGGGCTAAGTAATCAAGAGTCCCAGGCCAACGTGCTGGGGATACAGGTGAGAATCCCACTGTGGTAGCTGCTGGAATTTAAAACTATGAGTGAAATAATTAATGAAAATATCTGGAACTGAGAACTAACCTTGATAATGGAGAGTGTGAAACGATCAGTAATCATCGCTAAAAACTCATCTGGTTTTTTAACCATCCTACAGGGAGGGAAATCTTTCAGCCTTATCTGGTCTGACCCGACGTGATTCCAGATCCACAGCTCTGGCATTGACTCGGAAACGGCCTGGCAAATCCTTCGGTTCCAGGGCAATTACAGATGGGCAACATGTTCTGGCCTTGCCAGCAATGCCCACGTTGAGCAGGATATAAAACTAAACCTGTTTCCTTTCATTCAATCATGAGATTTGGCATCACTGGTCGGGCCAGCACTAACTGTTCATCCTTTCAAATAACAGTTTTAACAACATGATCATATCACACACTGACTCAATAAACTCAAGGAGAAACAAAGTCAAGGATTAGGGAACCTGTCCTCATGATTTAACCCTTTAGGCTCTCTTATCACCCGATAGGGTCGATTGAGGGATTGGTACATGTTGGACATGCTGTTGTTCAGGTCATTCGACTGAGGTTACACACATGAGGGATGGCTATTTCAGAAATAGGGGTTTCTGAGATAACACCACAAGCTATAGAAATCAGGAACCTCCTTGTTTATATTTCAACATCCCACCAGTTAACTTAGTCATCAGGTACTGTCTGCCTTGATCCTCTAACCAACAGTCTCAGAGAAGGCCCTGAGAAAGTCAACACATTGCGTACTGCGCAGAACAGGTTTAGTACATTAATGTGCACTTTTGATTTTTGCCGCAATCACCTCTCAGAGAGTGACAGGGATTTTATTGTGAATCGTTTGTTTGACATAAATATCACTTTCCACTTTTACCTGTCCAAAGGGCTACCACCCACTTGGCCAGAAACCACCCTCTTTATTTTCAACGATCCCAGCTCTTTTGTTTAGTTACTTTAATAAACCCACCACCAATCAGGACAACCAATTAATCAAATTACAAACACCTTAAAGTTCAGACAGTGAGTTACAGATCAATGCACACCCCAGGCTGGAGGTATGTTTCATCTGCCTGTTCAGATAGGATGGCACCGTGGCTCTGTAGTCAGCACTGCGGCCTCTCAGCGCTAGGGAACCGGGTTTGATTCCAGCCTCAGCTGTATTGAGTTTGCACATTTTCCCCCCTATATCTGTGTGGGTCCCCTCCAGGTGCACTGGTTTCCTCCCACAAGGATGTGCAGGTTAGGTGCAATGGCATAATAAAATTACCCATTGTGTCCAGGGAAGTGCAGGGTTTGGGTAGAGTGTCAGGCCTGGGTAGGATGCTCTTTGGAGGGTCGGTGATGGGCTGAATGGCCTACTTCCACACTGTAGGGATTCTGCAATACGACACAATGTCTGAGACAGGTTGGATTTGAACTGTACCTTCCGACCCAGAGGTAGCAACATAGCACTGCACCACAAGAGACCTACCCAAGAACTCAGGTCTTTTTTCAAATATATTCCCAGGATGTGGAATCACTGGCTAGGCCAGCCCCTGCTGTTCATCCCTTATTTCCCTGATTGGAGTGGCTTGTAGGGTGCCATAAAGGGTCAGTAAGAAGTCCTGTGAGTCTGGAGTCACATGGAGGCCAGACCAGGTAGGGTGGCAGCTTCCTTCCCAAGCAGACAGTGTTGAACTCGATGAAGCCTTAAAGAGACCTGTGTTTCCAAAACTAACAAAACATTGATAGTGTACCTGGAGTGAGCAGAAGGTCTCGGTAAAGGGCTCCATTCGCACAAGATATGAAGCAACAATTATTGCCGAAGAGTAGTGAGTGCAGTAGTGACAACGTGCAGTTAAGTCCCCTGGAAGAAATCAAACAATTTCACTTGGTCAGAAAGATATGGCTAAAGAAAATAAAACTCTACAAACAGAATTGGACCTCTTTGTGGATAGGGTTTGGCTTTGGGAATAGGATACAGGAATGGCACAGCATAGTTCCATGCACCTATTCTATCTTTCAACTTGAACTCTACCTCCCTGCTTTACCTACACTGTTCATAAAACTCATTTATTTATTCATTCTGCACTTTGCTGGTTAAACCTGCATTTATTGCCCATCCCTGATTACTTTCCAAAATGTGCTGGCCAGCTGCCACATTGAACTGCTGCAGTCCTTGTGATGAAGGTGCATCACTGATACAGCTAGGGAGGGAGTGCCAGGGTTTTGATTCAATGACGCAGAAGCAACAGCAACATGGTTCCCAGTCGAGATGCTGTGGGGCTTGGAGGGGAGCTTGCAGGTCAGGATCATACAGCCACTTAGCCTGCACATCCCTGGAAACCACGAGCAATTTAGCATGGCCAATCCACCTAGCCTGCATGTCTTTGGACTGTGACAGGAAACCAGAGCACCCGGAGGAAACCCACACAGACATGGGGAGAATGCGCAAACTCTGCACAGTCATCCAAAAGTAGAATCTAATCCGGGTTCCTGGTGCTGAGAGACTGTAGTAACCACTAAGACACTTGTTATCCTTGAACTTCTGGATGGGTTTGGAAGGTGCTAACTAAGGATGGCTTCGAGAGTTGGAAATATAAACTTGGAAGTGACATCTCTGCCAAGATGTTGTGGACATGAGCTCAACTGAAATATCAAGACTGAGGTTAGGAGGTAAGCCTGAGCAATGAGCACAAACATGAACTCTTCTTCCATCTCCACAGATCTACTGACAAAACATTCATACTGCATCTGGAGTGAGCAGAAAGTCTGGATAAACAGACAGGATACAATGCAACAACTATTGCTGAATTTCTAGCACTTCCTGTTTTATTTCATATTTGCAACATCTGCAGAGTTTCGCTTTTGTATTTGTCAATATAATGTTACTGGGAAAGAGTATCAAACGGCACGGAGCTGAGGTGGACAAACGGGCTGAAACAGAGCTCAATCAGGAGCTCTACCTTCTTGGAATGCTGAGCAGATGGGACAGGAGAGAATGAAGCTTGTGTCACTTTCCTTTCATTGCCACGCGTATTTTACAGTGAAATAAACTGTAAAGTATAGTGATAACAAAGTGTGGAGCTGGATGAACACAGCAGGCCAAGCAACATCTCAGGAGCACAAAAGCTGCAGTGGGGGCATCTCAAAACCAGCCCAGTTCTTCCCCTCCACCCACTGCATCCCAAAGCCAGACCAGCCTGTCTCTGCTTCCCTAACCTGTTCTTCCTCTCACCCATCCCTTCCCCCCACCTCCATTTTCTACCTACCACCTCATCCCGCCTCCTTCACCTGTCCACCTTCCCTGGACTGACCAATCCTCTCCCTACCTCCCCACCTATACTCTCCTCTCTACATATCTTGTTTTCTCTCCATCTTCGGTCCGCCTCCCCCACTCTCCCTATTTATTCCAGTTCCCTCTCCCCATCCCCCTTTTCTGATGAAGGGTCTAGGCCTGAAACATCAGCTTTTGTGCTCCTGAGACGCTGCTTGGCCTGCTGTGTTCATCCAGCTCCACACTTTGTTATCTCGGATTCTCCAGCATCTGCAATTCCCATCATCACTGTAAAATATAGTGAAAAGCTTTTCCACTGTCGCCATGATCAAGCACCATTTTGAATAGCTTTAAGAATAAGGGAGAAAAAAAATCCAAAAGATATAGCGTAACAAGAGTCCGTCAGTCCTGAGCCAGCTCATCATCAACAATGACAGTGTCGCTATCACCACTCCACAGCCTCGCTGTTGTCTACACTGGACCATCCAACTTGAAGTCTCCATTCTTCAGGGGTCATCTTTCACTGCTCAGCTAATTCTCCCCCTGCCACCATTTGCATCAGATCCACCAACAACAGAGGACAACAAAATCACTGGGCCAGTATGCTTAGGAATTTCGGTATTTACTGGATTGTGGAATTGCACTGGAATGCCTAACCCAGAGTGTGAAAAATACTGTCAATATAAATATTTACCTGAAACACACAATGACAAAACATTATAAAGCAGGACGGCAATCCCTATTACTTATCCATTTTCTACCTTTTTGCTGCAAAGAGTACTGCACTAGCATGATGCCAATGATGGTGGATTGAAATTATTTGTTCAAAGCATTTCTGGGCAACTGGTGCTTCCAAACAGCAGATTTGTAGAATGAAGAGGTTACTGTAATAACAAGACTGAGAATAACTCGCTATATCTGGTTGAGAAGAGGACCTATACAACTTGGATAAGATGACAGGAATCGCCGACTAAGGAAATAGGCTACAGGAAAAGTGAAGTGGAATCTCTGATGGGAAATTGAGCAGCATGGTGAGTAGGTGGATTAGTCAACCCAAAATTCAATAAACTGCAGGAATACACCAAGATTAACATGTTTAGCCAAGACAAAATACAAGTCACCATTATTCCATCTGAACATCTCGTACTCCAATCTCAAGTATTAACGTATTTTGACAATCATTCAGTACATATCTGGGAGTCTTGTTGGTGCTCAGTGTTGACCAAGTTAACAGAGAAATAGATCACAGCAGAAATAAAGAGTTTAGAGAATAAATTTCCAGCACAGTCTTCACTAATACCTAGATTATAGATAGCAAGTGAAAAAAAAAACACAACTGCAAACTCATCCAGAATTTCAGTGAGAGTATTATAACACTTTTTTTCCCTCTCTAATTTAATTTGTTGGAACATTGAACGCCTAGGGAAGATATGTGGGAATAAATTCAAACCAATTAAATTTGTTTCATCAAGTTGTAAGGTTATTATTCTCGATATGCCCTTAATGTTGCTATATTCTCTTTTCCTTCATTTGCAACATTCACAATATATGGAAAAATTAAAAAATGGGGTTATGAAAAGCAGGTGAAATGAGCCATGTTAGGTTGCATAAAATAGATTTGCTTACAAAGTCTTCCACAATCTAAGTCATGTCTGTGCACGTTACTCCAGTGGGTCACACACTTGGCCTAGGGTCCCCTAGACTGTTTGACCGACTGCCAGAGACTCAAGCAAAAAACAAATCCAGTGAGGCGCCTTTCGTGACGTTCTGAGTGATCAATGCGCTGTCGGAGGTGTCTTATTTTGAATAGGATGAACATATCTCAAGTGGATGCACAAAGATCCCACAGCAGTGTTTCAAAGATGAGCAAGGCAGGTGTCTTGGATACATTAATCCTTTAACCAACATCATCGGAACAGATTGCCACATTTCTGTTTGACAGGTTTTGCGAGATGCATATTGATGGTCATGTTTTCTGTATTGCAACAATGGTTTCATACTCTTCAGATTCCAGATATTTAGATACAGGGAACATAAAAGTTCACAGTACTCTAGGTCTGACTAGTGCCCTGTATATTTTTGCAAAGCATCCCTCTTTCAGTTGTGTTCCCTGTTATTTGCTGAACATACTAGAGCATTGATTTCCCATCAGGACCAGACATTACAGATGAATGGCTTACAATAAGGACCAAGGATAGGGAAGGGATGATGGGCAGTTGTACGGAATGGGGATGCCTCCTGTTTATTACACAACTCAGAGGAAGTCTCATGCCTTTTACTTCCATCATATTCTGGTTCAAAAGGACAGGCTTCATAAGAGCTTTCATGCTTCCCTTTATTTTCTGTTCTCAGCTACTCTCATGGACACTGGATCTCACATCAAACTTTGTCTCTCCAATTTATCTTATTGTCTTCTAATAATATATAACCAGACAAATATTCTTGCTCCTCTCACTCTTCCCTGACTGTTCTTCAGTTTGAGCTGTCCGCATGCAATAGCTCCCTTTTCTGGTCTGAAGTGTTAGCCCAACTTTGATGTTTGACCTGTTTGGTCCATTCTATTTAATACGTCATTTGGTTTTACAGAACTTGAGCATTGCTGAAAAAAAAATTGTTGAAGCTTGTTGCGTTGCAGTCAGTAGGACAATTTGGAAAACAAAATTACCAATACAATTTCCAACCAATGGGAAGCGAGGAAAATCTCTCCGCTGGTTGGAATGATACCTGACACAAAGGAAGCTGATTGTGATTGTTTCAGGTCAGCTCGATGACATCTCTACAAGAGTTCCTCTCGGGAATGTCCTAGGCCCAATCATTAATGATGGTCCCTCCATCACAAAGTCAGATTTGGGGATGTTTGCTGATGCTCACGCAATGCTCAACACGGTACATGTCTCCTCAGCTAATGAAACAGTCCAATGTCCAATACGCTGGCCTAGTCATCAAATCCCACATCCCATGAATGAATACAAAAAGAAACTTGCATATCAACAGAAATATCAAGAAACAAACATTATGCAAAAAGAAACTACTTCAGCCAGTGACTAGTTGGACCTGGAATGCATTGCCTGCAAGTGCGATACAGGCAGGTTCAACTACATCATTCAAAAGGTTATTAGAAGATTGATGAGAAACATTGTGCAGGGATTTGGAGAAAATGCAGGAAAATGGCACTAAGTCACAACATTCATTTGGAGAGTTATACACGGGAGATGATAGGTCAAATAGCCTTCATCTGCTCAATAACAAATCTGTAATTGGGTTTTGTGATCTGGTGTGGCTCATATTGCTAAACACAGATCACCTACAACCAGTTTACTTCCCAAACAATACCTATTTTGGACAATATTAGGTGGCACTTGTTTGTAATTTGTTGAACTGAATGGTAACAGCTAACAGAGAAGTAGACAGTCCAGTGTAATTGTGGGCTGTACGCAGCAGGATAACCCTATGTTCAATTCACCAAATATGTTGAGCCCACCGATCAAACACAGCAACAACGTGAAACAACAACCAGTAGATTGGAAAGGGATGCATCAACTACAATCTTGCCGCCTGACATTGGATATTAGACATTTGGTTCAGATGACATTATTGCTCCAAATTCTTACTGTTGTAATGATCTGTCAGAGCAGCCAACCCTGGTTAATTACTGGATACACAAACAAATTATAGGTGAACACATCAAACTTGTGAGGGACCCTCTCCCTAAAGGCACTGTGGGTGCATCTACAGCAAATGGACTGGAACAGTTCCAGAGGGCGCTCATCACCAACTTCTCGAGCTCAACTACTGACAGGTATGCTGGCCTAATTGCAAAAGCCTTTCCAAAGCTAAATGAGGATGGACAATAAATGCTGGTCCAGCCAGAGATGCCCAGATCTGTGAAAACACACAACAGAAAATCTCAGCCTGTGAATTATCCTTGCTGAAGGTCATGGAGGAGTGTGAGAGTTGTACCGTCCAACCTATCCATCAAGGGAGGGAGAACAGTCTGAAGCAGTGGTGAGGAACCGAAAGAAAGGTGTGTGGGGTGAGGAATAATGTATTATAGAATGCTAATGACAAGGTGAATAAAATAGATCAAACTCCAAAATACCAGCAAGGTCAGCGTGAACAGATTTACAAACAAAACAGCTGCATTCAAGGCCAAGTTTCCTTCTGTTACTGGGGAGTATTAGAAACAAAGGTAGGCCATTCAGCCCCTCAAGTTTATTCCATCATACACACAGATCACGACTGCAACACACTTTAATTATGCACAGCCACCTCCGCTGCACATTTCCCGACCCTTCCTGAACAGAAATATAATGTTTTAGTTCTCAGTGACCTCCAGGGTACAGGGAGAGAACTCCAGACTTTTGCAATCCTTGGTGTGAAATATGTTCTTATCCCAAAAACATAAGCTCTCAGTTTAAAATCAGATCCCCTTACTCCTGATTCTAATGCCAGATCCATCTACATCTACTTCATCAGATCCCTCTAACAGCCCAATTTCCTGAGAAAATACTAACCATCATTTTCTACTTCAAAATACCGCTGGACAAACTTTTCCTTCCTCTCCTCATTTTGTGCTCCCATGGGCTTCGAGAGATCGCGGAATGCCTTTGCATTATTCAGATCCAACTCCTGGGAGTGCAAAACAAACATGATGATGAAAAGAATGTTAAAAGTGTTTGAACACTCAAGAAAAACAGACCAATGTTGGACAAACTGAAATTCTTGCAATCCACTAACAGCTCATGTGATAATTCATTGACAGAGGTCCAAACATATACACAGACTGGAAAGGTTTCACCTGCTCCCATCTCCAGTATTGGGTAAATAACGTAAAATATGTAATACTTTATACATTGAAGCAGTGTTACTGGGAGTACAGAGACAACAATTAAAGTGTTTATAAAACAAAGAACTGCGGATGCAGGAGACATGAAACAAACCAAAACAGAAATTGCTGGAGAAACTCAGCAGATCTGGCAGCATCTGTGGAGAGAAAGCAGAGTTAACATTTCGAGTCCAGAACTGAAGCATTAACCCTGTTCAGGCACTCGTGTTACAAGAAGGTTTTTTTTTTACACTGAGTTAGAGAGTGTGGTGGAGTGATGACCTTATTAAGCAGTTTAAAATCTTCATGGAGACAGATTAACTGAGCAGGAAGATCAGAAACAAAAGCACATGGCATCAAACGTAGTGCAGGAAAGGTGAACAGCAGTAACACAAGCAGTGAAGAATTCTCACTTACAGTGTAAGTGGAAAAGCAATAGCAGTCTAACATAAACCTCCTAACCTCTTTGCCTACTGAGTGCTGAATATTTTGCACTGTCAGGAGATGGGGTCAGGAGGCAGGGCAGGCGCACAGTCAAAGATTGGTGGATAGATTTACAGCATGGTGTCTGAGGAAAAGCATAGCCTTGGGATTGGACGGATGGATTAAGGAGGTCATTTTCAATCCTGTGGTTCCTAAAGAAATTAGGACAGTTTGCAGACAGAGAAGAAAGTAGTTAAGTAGGTCTGTTAATTCTCAAAGGTCTCCAGACGCTTGCTTTACAGGTGAGTGAGTATTGAGGTAGTGTAGCTTGCAGACTGTGTAAGGTTTTGAATGAACTAAGTTTATGGGGAGTGTAAAGTCAGCCAGGAGTGCATTTAAGGAGCAGTTGAGGTTGAATAATATGCTAGTATAATTTACATTATGAGGATTATCCAAATGTGCTTGTGTAGGTGACACAGTATCTGGAATTTCTGGGTACACAAATGAAATCAGACTAGATTTACATTGAATTAAAATAGGAAGGTACAAACCCTACCCCATGACAAAGCAAGCCTTATATTTGTTTGTGATGTGACAATGTACTTATGGGCAAGGAAGGCCATTGGCCCAACATCCAGCAGGAAATCAACTGATCACCGATACCATTAGATGCTTTTGGGATCTTTCCGTGTCTAAATTGGCTCCTGTGTTTGCCTACGTGATGACAGTGACTTAAATTCCCCTATTAATTCCTGGTGTGGATGCATTATATGCATATGTTTGCACAAAGGACACATAAGTCACTGTATAAATAAATACAAATTCTCTCCTTGCACTATTTATCACTTACCTCAGAGTCGTAATCAGCAAGTATCCAGGGGAACACTGGATATTGCATCAGATCATTATAGGTTCGCCCTGCCAAAGTGTTCAGATACATGAGATACTCAAAGTTGCTGATCTCTCTTTTCTGCCGCAGAGAGAAAAAATCATATCAAAAAACTATTGCAGCTAACACTTCATTGTAGTTGCTAGTATTAATTACAAGGTGGAAAGCAACTGCGAACTTTTGGTGGATGGTAAACTGTATTCTGTAATGGATTTATGGTTTGAGTTTCACCCAAAAGGTGCTGTGTTAATGTTAACTAGTTTTAAATATCTGACTCTCCTGATAATTGTATTATGCAATTCTATAAATGTCAGATAAGGAAGGCACCAGTTTCAACACGAGAGATCGACCCCTGTGGAAATGACCAGCATAGTGGTGACATCATACTGCTGCAGCACTGAACCTGCAGTGCAGCAAAGCAAAATGCATAAAATATATCTGCAGCGAGGCACAAGATCATAAAGCATAAGGAAAAGGAACATGTGCAGACCCTCCAAGCTCGCTCTCCCATTATTTAAGATCACAACTGATTTTCTGCATGAATTTCGCTTTCTCATCCTAACTCCATATCTCAATTCTTTTACTGGTCAATGGTCTTTTTATTCTTTTGTTTAAATTTTATTCATTTCATTCTTGAATCTACTTAATGACTGAACATACACAGTCCTCTGAGATAAAAATTCCGAAGATTCACATCACCTTCAGCAAGGAAATTTCTTCTCATCTCAGCCTTAAAACCACCCAGCTTCTGAACTCGAGATGAGAACCCTTGATTCTTGACTCTCCAGTCAGAGGAATAAGAGTCGTTCAGCCTCTGTCCAGTCAGGCCCTCTCAGAATGTTATACATCTGTTTAGGGTTGGATATCTGACACAAGGTGACCCAGAAGATGCAGTCTTACATCAGTCCAGATCTAATAATCATGTTATCACTCTGACGGACTCTGCTCTATTCACTAAAGTGAAAAATCCACCAGTTTATTTTGAGTTCAACTAAACAGCCCCTTTGCTAGGTTTAAGCCATTGAGTACAGTGCGACTGGTAACACAGTTCAGGAAAACCAGCTTGTAAATCTGAGATAACTGCAAACACAAAACCTCAAAATTTGAGCACGAACTGTGTTGAGGAATGGAATCGGATTATTTTGCAAGCGGTGTCAGGCTCTTTGAGATTACAAGACCAGGATAAAAACATATTTCATTACACACCGTTTGGGATATCAGGTGGAAGTACCTAATCTGTCCATGAGTCAATTTCATCTCCATTGGTGTGACCTATCAACCAACACTGACTGAGGTTATCATCCAGGCCTCTCCTTCTCAACCTCCTCCCCTTGCGTGAGGTACAGTGCCCCTCAGGTTAAATCACCACCAGTCGTCTCTCTAATGACAGCACAGCCCTTTGGTCTGGTGAGATGATGGCAACTTGAATTTAGATATTGATGGGCTGGATTGTACACCAAGTAACTAAAAAACCTAAAGCAAACTCAGGAAATGATCTCAACAACCAGCCCTATGAAGTTAAGGAAAAGTGCATCTTACCTGCCATTTCTGTGTAACTGCTTTCTCGCTCACCATTTTTCTGCATAAGGGGAAAATCAACAGGATGATCAGAATGAATAGAGTGTCTTAAGAAAGAAATCAAACTTAAACACAGCCCTCTTCAAGGGAGTAATTTGTTGGCAAATCAATGGATTACTGTCTGTACATGCATACCACAGCAGGATATCTGGTTCATACATTTCCACATTCAAACAAACAAAAAGAGCCTGCTGTTCAGAATAAGATGCTGTTTGGTAAATGCATTCTTAACGAGAGAATGCTGGGGAAAAGCAGCAGGTCTGGCAGCATCTTGGAGAGAAACAGTTAATGTTTCAACTCTAGTGTGAATCTTCTTCAACAGAAGAGTCATATCGGACTTGAAAAACATCGGCTCTTTCTCATCTCACTGACGTTGCCAAACTTGTTGAGTTTTCCTTGCATTCCCTGCATTTGTTTCATTTTCTAGCATCCACAGTATTTTGCTTTATTTATTTCCTTAACGAGGTTTTTAGGAGATGTCCCTGAGGACTGGCAATTGTTCACAGTGGAAGAAAAACAACTACCATGGATACTCCTGCACGCAAGTACTACGACCTATTACGGTCCTTATTTATTTTTGTATCGACAGATTGCAATGATTGGAACGAGAATCAAGCACATCTCATTGACTACAAGATCCTTGGTTGGGGCTGTTAACCTGGGCCAATCAGGGAGCCCAGGCAGACAGATATAAACAGGAATGTCAGTCGGCCTCCTCAGTCGAGGGACTGGCTTTGAGCTGGCTGGTTACAGCCCATGTAAATAAAGGGTGACTTGGTGATGGGAAAACCAGTCTTTGTGCAGTAAAAGTGTATGGATTTAATATAACTTTACACATGTTAAAACCAACATCATAAAGTCTGCCAGGTACCTTGGCTGCAGACAGACAGACGTAAGATTGACATTTGGTTTAACTTCAAATATGGAAAAAATCTGGTTTCTGTTTACTTAAGAGCAGCTTGCAGCTTGGAATAATAAAATGTGAAAAATTGATCAACCTTTTAGAGTTTAATGTGTCAGGATATAACTTAGCTGCTGGCGAAACACTTGCACTTGAAATCGGGTCTGGAATCCTGGTAATGTGAGGCAGCAGTGCTAACCACTGAGCCTCTGTAATCCTCAAAGATCTTAACTTATTTTAATAAACTGAAAAGCTTTAGGATTGGAAAGAAGTGACAAAATGTACCTGCCTTCCTGTGGAAAAGAAAGAGCAATTTATATA
Source organism: Stegostoma tigrinum (assembly GCF_030684315.1). Taxonomy (NCBI): domain Eukaryota; kingdom Metazoa; phylum Chordata; class Chondrichthyes; order Orectolobiformes; family Stegostomatidae; genus Stegostoma; species Stegostoma tigrinum. The sequence goes on along the minus strand of NC_081390.1, from coordinate 10,309,644 downwards.
TTCTCTCTCAAAGATATTGATAAGCTTTATTTTAACTTCATGTGAACGAATGAGTTTTCAGGGAGTTAAAATCAGGCCCATACTGTATATCCGGCCAGACACAAGAAACAAATTTGCAAAATGCTTATATTTGATTGTAGAATCTAACTGCTAACATTTATACTCAGCTCTATAATATTCAATTATTTAATGTAACTGCAAGTTGAATAATTAGAACTGTTTTCTTCAGAAAAGTGTAAACTATGGGCTGATTGATCAAGATGTTTAAAATTACGAAGTGATAGGATAATGTTGATAGAAACAAGTTATTCTCAGTGATTTCGCTGTCTAGAGTGTTGGGTCATCTCTGCAAGGTGAAATTCAGGCCACATACTCCATATTGGAGCTGAACCCACAGTTTCCCTCTCTGTCAAAGCTCCTCATACAAAGAACAAAGAACAAAGAAAATTACAGCACAGGAACAGGCCCTTTGGCCCTCCAAGCCTGCGCTGATCCTGATCGTCTATCTAAACCTGTCGCCTATTTTCCAAGGATCTGTATCCCTCTGCTCCCTGCCCATTCATGTACCTGTCTAGACACATCTTAAATGATGTTGTCATGCCCACCTCCACCACCTCCGCTGGCAACACGTTACAGGCACCCACCACCCTCTGCTTAAAGAGCTTTCCACACATATCTCCCTTAAACCTTGAAATTATGACCCCTAGTAATTGAGTCCCCCGCTCTGGGAAAAAGCTTCTTGCTATCCACCCTGTCTATACCACTTATGATTTTGTAGACCTCAATCAGGTCCCCCCTCAATCTCCGTCTTTCTAATGTAAATAATCCTAATCTACTCAACCTTTCTTCATAGCTAGTGCCCTCCATACCAGGCAACATCCTGGTGAACCTCCTCTGCACCCTCTCCAAAGCATCCACACCCTTTTGGTAATGTGGCGACCAAAACTGTACACAGTATTCCAAATGTGGTCGAACCAAAGTCCTATACAACTGAAACATGATCTGCCAACTCTTGTACTCAATACCCCGTCCGATGAATGAAAGCATGCCGTATGCCTTCTTGACCACTCTATCAACCTGCTTTCCACTTCAGGGTACAATGGACCTGAACACTCAGATTTCTCTGTGCATCAATTTTCCCCCGGGGCTTTTCCATTTACTATATAGTTTGCTCTTGAATCGGATCTTCCAAAATGCATCATCTCACATTTGCCTGTATTGAACTCCATCTGCCATTTCTCCACCCAACTCTCCAGTCTATCTATATTCTGCTGCATTCTCCGACAGTCCCCTTCACTATCTGCTACTTCACCAACCTTAGTGTCATCTGTAAGCTTGCTAATTAGGCCATCTATACTTTCTTCCAAAACATTTACGTATATCACAAACAACAGTGGTTCCAACACAGATCCCTGTGGAACACCACTGGTCACAGTTCTCCATTTTGAGGAACTCCCTTCCACCACAACTCCCTGTCTCCTGTTGCCCAGCCAGTTCTCTGTCCATCTCACTAGTGCACCCTGGACCCCATGTGACTTCACTTTCTCCATCAGCCTACCGTGGAGAACCTTATCAAATGCCTTACTGATGTCTATGTATATGACATCTACAGCCCTTCACTCATCTATCAACTTTGTCACTTCCTCAAAGAATTCTATCAAGTTGGTAAGACATGACCTTCCCTGCACAAAACCATGCCTCCTGTCACTAATAAGCCCATTTTCTTTCAAATGTAGATTGATTCTATCCCTCAGTATCTTCTCCAGCAGCATCCCCACCACTGACGTCAGGCTCACCAGTCTATAATTACCTGGATTATCTTTGTTACCTTTCTTAAACAAGGGGACAACATTAGCAGTTCTCCAGTCCTCCAGGACCTCACTCGTGCTCAAGGATGCTGCAAAGATGTCTGTTAAGTCCCCGGCTATTTCCTCTTTCACTTGCCTCTATAACCTGGATAGATCCCATCCGGACCTGGGGACTTGTCCACCCTAAAGCCTTTTAGAATACCCAGCACTTCCCCCCTCCTTATGCTGACTTGACCTGGAGTAATCAAACATCTATCCCTAACCTCAACATCCGTCATGTCCCTCTCCTCAGCGAATACCGACACAAAGTACTCATTAAGAATCTCACTCATTTTCTCTGACTCCTCGCATAACTTCCCTCCTTTGTCCTTGAGTGGGCCAACCCTTTTTCTGGTTACCCTCTTGCTCCTTATGTATGAATAAAAGACTTTGGGATTTTCCTTAACCCTGTTTGCTAAAGATATTTCATGACCCCTTTTAGCCCGCTTAATTCCTCATTTCAGATTGGTCCTATTTTCCTGATATTCTTCCAAAGCTTTGTCTGTTTTCAGTCGCCTAGACCTTATGTATGCTTCCTTTTTCCTCTTTGCTAGTCTCACAATTTCACACAGTCTCACAATTCAGGACCACTCACGTCTTTGACAATCAGTATTCTAAAGCTTACAGAATTCTGATTACTATTCCAAAAGTAATCCACTACTGAAACTTCAACCACCTGGCCAGGCTCATTCCCCAACATCAGGTCCAGTATAGCCCCTTCCCGAGTTGGGACTATTTACATATGCTCTAGAAAACCCTCCTGGATGCTCCTTACAAATTCTGCTCCATCTAAACCCCTAATACCGAGAGAATCCCAGTCAATGTTGGGAAAATTAAAATCTCCCATCACCACCACCCTGTTGCTCCTACATCTTTCCGTAATCTGTCTATTTGTACCTCTATCTCACATTCGCTGTTGGGAGTTGTCAGTACAGCCCCAATATTGTGACCGCACCCTTCCTATTTCTGAGCTCTGCCCACATTGCCTCACTGCTCAAGTCCTCCATAGTGCCCTCCTTCAGCACAGCTGTGATATCGTCTTTGGCCAGTAAAGCAAGTCCTCCACCCCTTTTACCTCCCTCTCTATCCCGCCTGAAGCATCTATATCCTGGGATATTTAGTTGCCAATCTTGCCCTTCCCTCAACCAAGTCTCACTAATAGCAATAACATCATACTCCCTTTATATTTTTGAAAATCTTTTTTACGGCACCCCTTTAGCTTCCTTTTCCTAAGGAGAACAATCCTAGCATTTTTTGGTCTCTCCATATGAACTGCCTCAAGCCTGGTCCAACTCAGCTAAGTCTTGCCTTGATCTTCTCTAAGAGCGTGGCTCTCTTCCTAAACTGTGACCTCCAGAAATGGGCATTATTCTCCAATCAGAAGATAATCAAATTGATTTTTTTACCCCATTTTTGTTTTCTTATACACTAGATGTAATGGGACCTCTTTCACTGTACCATGGGAGGTTAAGAGGTGACCTGATGGAAGTTTATAAAATCACGAGGGGTATAGATAGGATTAATGCTAGGTGTCTTTTCTCTAGGGTGGGGGATTTCAAGACTAGGGGTAACATTTTTAAGGTGAGAGATGAGAGATTTAAAAAAGGCATAATGGGCAAATTTTTTACACAGAGGGTGGTTCGTGTCTGGAATGAACTTCCTGAGGAAGTGGTGGATGTGGGTACAATTACAACATTTAATAGATATTTGCATAAGCACATAAATAGGAAACGTTTGGAGAGATGTAGGCCAGAAGTAGGTAGGTCGGACTGGTTTAGTTTGGGATTATGTTAGGCATGGACTGGTTGGATCAAAGCATCTCTTTCCATGCTGTTTGACTCAATGGAGGAAGTAAAGGTATAGGATTGGATTGGGGCAGTTGAAGGCAGGAGATCATGTGCAATCCAGGAACCCAAGCAGGGACAGCAAACTCCCAAGGATGAAGATTTTCTTTTCTTTGTTTAAACATAATGGCTTAAAGAGACAATTTGAAATCTGTTCTTGCTCTTCTCCACTCTGAAATGAATGGGTGATGTACAGCAGACAATGGCTCATTTGTGTAAAGAATGGTAAGCTATCATTAAATAGTTGTGAGGGGAACATACATCATTGGTTCAGGAATTAAGTGGGAGTTATTGTTTAACTAGCAACTATTTCCATCTAAGCCATCTAGGATAAAATACACCATAACAACCAGTTCACAAATGATTCACAGTAACTAATGTCAAGAGGCTATTAACTATACACAAAAGAAAATAATTGTCACTGTTAAAGTCATGAGAACGTGCTCAAGGAAATAAATGCAATACATCCCATGAATGTATTTTTATTAATGGCTTGTGTACATAATTTTATGTGTGTAATGTTTATCTAGATTTTAGTTTTTTTAGAATCCCCAGAGTGTGGAAACAGGCCCTTTGGCCCAACAAGTCCAGACCGACCCTCAGAACATCCCATCCAGACCCATCCCCCTATAACCCACTTAATCTACACCTCCCTGAACACTATGGGCAATTTAGCATGGCTAATCCACCTAGACTGCACATCTTCGGACTATGAGAGGAAATCGGAGCACCCAGAGGAAACCCACGCAGACACGGGGAGAATGTGCAAACTCCGCATAGACAGTCACCCGAGGGTGGAATCGAACCTGGTACTGTGAGGCAGCAGTGCTAACCACTGAGCCACTAAGAAATTGAAGATTTAGTTAATCTGGTTTTCTTTGAGACTTTTATTTGGTTTTCTTCGAGACTTTTATTAAACAGACTAGAATCATAAAATCCCTACCATGTAGAAAGAGGCCATTCAGTCCATCATCTCTGTATTGACCCTCCAAAGAGTATCCCACTTAGACCCACCCTCACCAACCCAATCCCATAACCACACATGGAGTTTTTGATCATGGCTAACCCACATAACCTTCAGGTCCCTGGACACTGCGAGGCAATTTAGCATGGCCAGTCTACCTAACCTGCACAGCTTTGGAGTGTGGGAGGAACCTGGAGCACCTGGAGGAAAGCCACGCAGACCTGGAGAGAATGTGAAAACTCCAGACAGACAGTCGCCCGAGGGTGGAATCGAACCAAGGTCTGTGATGCTCTGCTAACCACTGTGCCACCACTTGCAATCAAGTGTTTTGTTAAGCTGAATGCTCTCACTGTTTCTTGGTACTTCTGGCTACTAACACAACCAGTCTATTCTCAAAAGGAAAGGAGGCTGTCCACCTACCCCTCCATTCAGCCCCAGTTGCGTCTCTGCTCTCTGGAAGAAACTCTCCCTGTGCCTTCTGCAAGACTGGATTATCATTCGACTGCTTTGAAGCCTCACCATTTGATCATTGACCAGCATCTACATCCATACGATTCCCACCACTCCCCCATGAACAACAGCGACAGGACCACTACTGTTTTAGGATATTCAATTGCTAAGTCACATTCACTTAGTCCAACACCCATATTTGAGTTGCTGTAGCACCTGTGCACAAATCAAACCTGACACACGTCCCTGGATCAGATGCATGTAGCCATGACTGTGTATCCTTTTCACTTGTGTTAAAGAAGAAAGTCAGCAATATTTCAGCAGCATGAGCGGATTTCATAATCAGGTGGGTGGTTACATTTGTCATGACAACAACTTCATCTGTATGAGTGCAAAATGAACAATCTCAGTACGAGTGAAAGAGATAATGGGAACTGCAGATGTTGGAGAATCCGAGATAACAAAGTGTGAAGCTGGATGAACACAGCAGGCCAAGCAGCATCTTAGGAGCACAAAAGCTGACATTTCAGGCCTAGGCCCTTCATCAGAAAAGGGGGAGGGGGAGAGGGTTCTGAAATAAATAGGGAGAGAGGGGGAGGCGGATCAAAGTTGTATAGAGGAGAAGATAGGTGGAGAGGAGACAGACAAGTCAAAGGGGCGGGGATGGAGCCTGTAGAGGTGAGTGTAGGTGGGGAGGTAGGGAGGAGGGGATAGGTCAGTCTGGGTTAGTAGGTAAATCTCCCCTCCTTCCACTGCAACTCAAAACCAGCCCAGCTCGTCCCCGCCTCCCTGACCTGTTCTTCCTGTCACCTATACCCTCCTCCCATCTCAAGCCGCACCTCCATTTCCTACCTACTAACCTCATCCCGCCCCCTTGACCTGTCCGTCCTCCCCGGACTGACCTATCCCCTCCCTACCTCCCCACCTACACTCACCTCATCCCCGCCCCTTTAACTTGTTTGTCTCCTCTCCACCAATCTTCTCCTCCATCCATCTTCGATCCGCCCCCTCCCCCTCCCTCCCTATTTATTTCAGAACCCTCTCCCCCTTTCCCTATTCCGATGAAGGGTCTAGGCCTGAAACGGCAGCTTTTGTGCTCCTGAGATGCTGCTTGGCCTGCTGTGTTCATCCAGCTCCACACTTTGTTATCTCGGTACAAGTGCCTTTTTATTCCAACTGAAATGACTGTTAGGGGAACTTCACTTCCATATTACTTTACAACTTAAATACAGCATGCTACAAGCCCCATGTCGGGAGCGTAAATCAAAACAGAGCTCTGTGTTCCCTTTCCATTCATACGGGTGAAAAGAGGATCTCAACCCATTAATCCTCCAGTGGGACCACTTACAAAATTAGCCAACAACAATAACTTTTACTTGTCTCACTCAGTTAACAAAATAAAATATTTCAAGGAGTTTCATAGGAGCATAACAGGTGATATTAGACCAAAAACTTGGTCAAAGATGCAAGTTTGAAGGAACATCTCAGGATAAAGGGAGAGATAAAGAAGCAGAGATGTTTTGGGGAGAAAATTCTCAAGCTAAAGGGTAGCTGAAGGGACAGTTACCAATGAAGTTCAACCAGAATCCGGTCTATAATTTGAAATAATTTCACCAAATAACACAAATAATTTGTTTTATTTTGCCTAAATGATGTACAGACAGTTGTATTGTGTGGAGCCTGGATATCCAGAGCCAGTGGGAGAGGGGCTGTATATGGGCAGCACTCTGGCTCAGTGGTGAGCACTGCTGCCTCACAGCATCAGGGACCCAGGTTCAATTCCAGCCTCAGGCAACTGTCTGTGTGGAGTCTGCACATCCTCCCCATGTCTGTGCAGGTTTCCTCCGGGTGCTCCAGTTTCCTTCCACAGTCCAAGTGCAGGTGAGGTAGATTGGCCATGCTAAGTTGCCCACAGTGTCCAGGGATGTGCAGGCTAGATGGATTAGCTCTGGGAAATGCAGGGATAGGATAGGATAGGGTAGGTGTCTGGGTCTGGTTGAGATATTCTTCAGAGTTGGTATGGCCTGCTTCCACACTGTAGAGATTCTAATCATCAGGGTCTGGGGGACCTGGGTTCTGTGGCCATGTGGCAGCATCAAAGGACACAGGAGCAGAGGCAAATGTTCCCCCGAAACACCAGGGGAAATAGTCAATCACGAGGCCCCAACATCTTGAATGGACAGAATCTAAAGGGGGTGCTGGAGTGGAGGGATCTGGGTGTACATGTACACAGTTTGCAGCGAGAAAATCAAATAAAGCATACAATGTTCTTAGCTTTATTAATGGGTGTGGTGCGCAAGAGAAGGAGGATTTTCTGAACAAGATACGTATTAGACCTCAGCTGGAGGGACGGTTATGGAAAGGTGTGAATGCATTGGAGAGGGAATGAAGAAGCAATTTACAAGAATGGCTCCACGAATGAGAAATTTCAGTGATGAGGATGGTTTGAAGCAGTTGGGATTGTTTTCCTTGGAGAGAAGGCAGCAGAGAGGAAATTTGATCAAGATTTTCAAAATTAAAAATGGGCTGGAATAGAGTGGAATGAGAGAAATTGTTCCCCTTTGCTTAAACAAAAAAGGCATGAGAGAGCCGAGACCTAAAGGGGTGTAAAGACACAGCAAGGATGATATGAGAAAGACATCTTTTCACGTAATGCATAATTAGGGAATGGGATAAACTGCTTAGAACTGTGATGGAGGCAGGTAGATTTGAAGATAGTAGGAACTGCCGATATGGAGTCTGAGATAATGAGGTGTGGAGCTGGATGAACACAGCAGGCCAGACAAATTTGAAGCATTTGAGAGAGCATTGTATAGTTGTTTTGGATGAAAACATTGCGCAATGATATGGAGGTAAATGCCAAGAGATTGGCACTAGGTAATGGAACAGGTACAGTTCTGATGGCCCAAATGGCCTCCTGCTGCTCCATAAGAAGTCGATGCTACTCACTTTGAGGAGTCTCACTCGCAATCACAGTGCTGGTTCTATCCCTGTAGGAAACCCATCAGCAGCCAACACAGTATAAAACTCACTGCTGTGATTGGAGGGTAATGGGAAGGTATGTGTCGATGGGAAGGAGTCACAGGACCTGACAGGTATGAATTGACAGGGGCTGGTGGATCACAGGGAGGCTGCAGGGATCACTGGTTGGAGGGTGTGGGTGTAGAGTTTGGAAGAAAAGGCAGAGAGGGGGAGGGGGAGAGAGAGAGAAATACTGGGCGGCTGTGCAAGTTGTGGGCAGGGGTGGAGAGGGATAGTGATAAGTGAGGCTTTAGGTGAGAAGGAAAGAGAGACACAGAGAGAGGAGAGAAATGCATGAATGGGGCTGGGCAATTACAGAGAAGAGAAAAGCTGCAGGGCTGGGGAAAGAGAGAGCGAGAGACAGAGAGAGAGGGGAACAGGGAGGTAAAACGAGGGAGGGGCGAGACTGTGGAAAAAGGGCAGAAGGGAGAAATGGAGGCAAAGTCCAGGAGGTGGGGGCTTAGAAAGAAAAGAATTTTCAAGGGGTGCGGAGGGGGGAAGACAAAGAGGGAGGTTGCAAGGCTGGGAGACAGAGGAAAGAGTTGGAAGAGGCAAGGTGATTACAATGTGCAGGGGCAAGTGATAGTAAGGTAGAGGGAAGAGAGAAGTTGCTGTGGGGTGGGGGGAGAGAGACCATTTGCAAGGTGAGCATGAGAGAGAGAGAGAGAGAGAGAGAGAGAGAGAGGAAGAGGCTGCAAGGGGATAAAGAGAAGGAGGGAGGTTACAAAAGGCCAAGGGAGAGAGGGTGGTTGCAAGATGGGGTGAGAGGAGAGGGAGGCTACAAAACAGATAGAACTGTGTCAAAGCTTCAACAAAGGAATTTTCAACCACCCGGTAGTCAGAAAAACTGGAAATCACCTTGCAAATCAATGTGGAATCTCAACCTTAAGGCAGCGTTCCAGAAGTATTACATGAGGGAAATAAACATTTTGGGCATTATTGTAATCAATACTGTGACAAGTACTAAGGTCAAATCTGAGGGGGAGATCTGAGATACAATGAAAAGCCTGGTTAAAATTTACCAGTTTTATACATTTGTGATGAGAAAGCATGAGCGATGACCTCTTCAGTCTGTGGAAGGCATAACAGCATGACAAGATAATAAAATGTGAGGCTGGATGAACACAGCAGGCCAAGCAGCATCTCAGGAGCACAAAAGCTGACGTTTCGGGCCTAGACCCTTCATCAGAGAGGGGGATGGGGGGAGGGAACTGGAATAAATAGGGAGAGAGGGGGAGGCGGACCGAAGATGGAGAGTGAAGAAGATAGGTGGAGAGGGTGTAGGTGGGGAGGTAGGGAGGGGATAGGTCAGTCCAGGGAAGACGGACAGGTCAAGGAGGTGGGATGAGGTTAGTAGGTAGCTGGGGGTGCGGCTTGGGGTGGGAGGAAGGGATGGGTGAGAGGAAGAACCGGTTAGGGAGGCAGAGACAGGTTGGACTGGTTTTGGGATGCAGTGGGTGGGGGGGAAGAGCTGGGCTGGTTGTGTGGTGCAGTGGGGGGAGGGGATGCACTGGGCTGGTTTAGGGATGCAGTAGGGGAAGGGGAGATTTTGAAACTGGTGAAGTCCACATTGATACCATATGGCTGCAGGGTTCCCAGGCGGAATATGAGTTGCTGTTCCTGCAACCTTCGGGTGGCATCATTGTGGCAGTGCAGGAGGCCCATGACGGACATGTCATCAAGAGAATGGGAGGGGGAGTGGAAATGGTTTGCGACTGGGAGGTGCAGTTGTTTGTTGCGAACTGAGCGGAGGTGTTCTGCAAAGCGGTCCCCAAGCCTCCGCTTGGTTTCCCCAATGTAGAGGAAGCCGCACCGGGTACAGTGGATGCAGTATACCACATTGGCAGATGTGCAGGTGAACCTCTGCTTAATGTGGAATGTCATCTTGGGGCCTGGGATGGGGGTGAGGGAGGAGGTGTGGGGACAAGTGTAGCATTTCCTGCGGTTGCAGGGGAAGGTGCCGGGTGTGGTGGGGTTGGAGGGCAGTGTGGAGCGAACAAGGGAGTCACGGAGAGAGTGGTCTCTCCAGAAAGCAGACAGGGGAGGGGATGGAAAAATGTCTTGGGTGGTGGGGTCGGATTGTAAATGGCGGAAGTGTCGGAGGATAATGCGTTGTATCCGGAGGTTGGTAGGGTGGTGTGTGAGAACGAGGGGGATCCTCTTGGGGCGGTTGTGGCGGGGGCGGGGTGTGAGGGATGTGTCGCGGGAAATGCGGGAGACGCGGTCAAGGGCGTTCTCAATCACCGTGGGGGGAAAGTTGCGGTCCTTAAAGAACTTGGACATCTGGGATGTGCGGGAGTGGAATGTCTTATCGTGGGAGCAGATGCGGCGGAGGCGGAGGAATTGGGAATAGGGGATGGAATTTTTGCAGGAGGGTGGGTGGGAGGAGGTGTATTCTAGGTAGCTGTGGGAGTCGGTGGGCTTGAAATGGACATCAGTTACAAGCTGGTTGCCTGAGATGGAGATTGAGAGGTCCAGGAAGGTGAGGGATGTGCTGGAGATGGCCCAGGTGAACTGAAGGTTGGGGTGGAAGGTGTTGGTGAAGTGGATGAACTGTTCGAGCTCCTCTGGGGAGCAAGAGGCAGCGCCGATACAGTCATCAATGTACCGGAGGAAGAGGTGGGGTTTGGGGCCTGTGTAGGTGCGGAAGAGGGACTGTTCCACGTACCCTACAAAGAGGCAGGCATAGCTGGGGCCCATGCGGGTGCCCATGGCCACCCCCTTAGTCTGTAGGAAGTGGGAGGAGTCAAAAGAGAAGTTGTTGAGTGTGAGGACGAGTTCAGCTAGGCGGATGAGAGTGTCGGTGGAGGGGGCCTGGTCGGGCCTGCGGGACAGGAAGAAGCGGACGGCCTTGAGGCCATCTCCATGCGGAATGCAGGTGTACAGGGACTGGACGTCCATGGTGAATATGAGGTGTTGGGGGCCAGGGAATTGGAAGTCCTGGAGGAGGTGGAGGGCGTGGGTGGTGTCACGGACGTAGGTGGGGAGTTCCTGGACCAAAGGGGAGAAAATGGAGTCCAGATAGGTGGAGATGAGTTCGGTGGGGCAGGAGCAGGCTGAGACGATGGGTCGACCAGGGCAGGCAGGTTTGTGGATTTTGGGAAGGAGATAGAAACGGGCCGTGCGGGGTTGGGGAACAATGAGGTTGGAGGCTGTGGGTGGGAGGTCTGAAAAATAACTTCTGAGGCTAAATTATACCTGTTGTGCCATTTAACTACTATAGGGTCAAAGAAATGAAAGCTCTAATTGTGTGTTGTGGATTCAAATTTAATGCAGAGTTGCTAATTATTAAAGACACTGACAAATTTTTCCAATTCTGCTTCTTTGAGAGTCCAAATACCCCATGTGTAAACATGAATGTAGAAAATCCTGTTGTAAATTAATCAGTGTGGATTAAACAGTAGCTCGCAAAGATTAAAAGTTGCCCCCAAGGAAGTCTCAATAAGAGACCTTGAGTTTTTAACAATCATTCACAGAATGAGGACGTTGCTGGCTAGATCAGCATTTTATTACCTAATTGCCCAGAGGGCAGTTAAGACTCAACCACATTGCTGCAGGTCTGGAGTCACACGTAGACCAGACCAGGTAAGGATGGCAGTTTTGTTCCCTAAAGGACATAAGTGAACCAGATGGGTTTTTCCAACAATAGATTCACAATCATTAGACTCTTAATTCCAGATATTTCTTGAATTCAAATTGCATCTGCCATGGTGGGATTTGAACCCAGATCCCCAGAAGGTTACCTGGGTCCCTGGATCAACAGTCGGTATCTGGGGAGAGTATTCTGATGCTTGTTCCCAAATCTGAAGAACGTGATGGGGAAGACTAAATGGAGGGTGAGATTGGTTGGGATGAATAACAGCCCAGAAACACGAGAAACATCAGGGCTCATGTTTTGTCTTCCTGGTTCTATCGAGGAACACAATCAAGTTAAATTCTGCCAGGGTCCCAAAAATTTGCATGTTTCAGGATTCTCTCAGAAATGTTTAGATTTAGGCCTTTGTTCTCAAGGGCGTGAGACCAGCCTTTAACAAAACCTCTGGGTTCAAAAGCTTTAAGGAAACAAATGTTGCACACGAAGCTGGACATATCCACTATTGTCTTCAAACTTCAATTATTTGAGAGATGCATTCACCTAGGTTTGTGGCTGAGCGACAGCATCCCTGTAGACTGCACATCGTAGAGGAGTTCGCTAAGTCATACACAGCTGACCCTAACCCTGCATATTAGAAAATTCCCTCTAGCGAAATCTGCAGATAGGACACTGCCAACCACAATTATCAAATCCCAACATCCTCTCTCCCTTCCTCCTTCCCCTTTACAACAGCCAAATCTTTCGATTTTTATTTTCAGGTGCAATCTACAGCTATGGTTAATTGGTGACCTCAGCCAGTAAGACACTTTTTTTGGGCGAGTTAAGAAAACACACAAAAGCTAAAGAATGTAATTATGTTCCTGTAGCAATGCTTTGTGAGAAGAACAAATCCCAGCAAAGGACATCACAGATGATAAGAGTCATAGAGATGTACGACACGGATCTGACCCTTCGGTCCAACTCGTCCAGGCTGACCAGATATCTTAAATTAATCCAGTCCCATTTGCCAGCATTTGGCCCATATCCCTCTCAACCCTTCCTATTCATATACCCATCCAAATGCCTTTTAAATGTTGTAATTGTACCAGCCTCCACCACTTCCTCTGGCAGCTCATTCCATGCACACACCAGCCTCTGTGTGATAAAGTTGCCCATTAGGTCCCTTTTACATCGTTTCCCTCTCATCTTAAATCTATGTCCTTTAGTTTTGGACTCCCCTTCCCTGGGAAAGAGACCATGGCTATTCACCCTATTCATGCCATGCATGATTTTATAAACCTCGGTAAAGGTCACCACCCCTCAGCCTCCAAAGCTCTGGAGAAAAGAGAGGCCGAATAGCCCGGGGCTCCCTACAGCTCAAACTGTCCAACTCTGGCAACATCCTAATGAATCTTTCCTGAACCCTTTCAAGTTTCACAACAACTTTTTGTTCCAATTAAAAACATCCTACATGTAGCTTTATTGTCACAAGGATTCAAATATGTGGCGATCTTAAATTCTTATTTGCTTCCCAACTTTAATTCAAGTACACAGTATGATTGAAAAGTCTAGGCCCTAATTTTACTTTAATGATTATGCTGATCAAGCAATAGCTTAAGATTTACATTCTATAAATAATATATTAGTAACGTTTACATAGTAAACTTGAGGTTCTGTCTTTAAGATTTCAGAGGCAGGCTGAAAGGCAATAGTATCTTCACAAGTTGGTTACATATCTTGAAACTAAGTGTTGTTTGCTACTAAGGTTAAACGCTATGCTAATTATCAACAAGGCTCATAGGCCCATGCTGCTTAGCAACCAAGTTAAACAAGGAGAAGAAGGGAAGCTCAGCTGAGCAGGAAATGCTCTGCTTTGGATTTCACATGCAAATGCTTGACAGCTCTTTCAATTCCAGAGATTTCTCCGGCTGCAGCTTTACACATTCAGAGTTTTACCCTAGCAAGACTGATGGTTAATTCTTTGATCTGTTGTCCACTGGGCTCATCTTACAAACCTCGCTGAAGACGTAATTCATTATTCAAAGCAACAGAGATGGAAGAAGCCTGTACAATAGCAGCAGGCAGTCCTGGGCAGTATAGGTCAGGCTGCTGATGAAAACACTGCAGTGCAGAATTCTCACTGGTTGCTCCTGTATGGCATTTGATTTTCAGAATTAAAGGTGGGTGAGGATAGTTAGAGTCTTGTACTTTTTAAGAGTTTGCTAGAATTTGACAAAGTCTTCTTCAGCCAGACCTTGTGAATTGCACTGAGGATTGCAGTAGGCTTCTGTTATTTGTCAAACTGCCTTTTCATATTATGTAAGTCATACTGATCATAATTCGATTAATTGTCTTTTCCTGTACTTTTGATGGACACGGTGCAGTAGTTTTACGACAAACTCAGATCATGATGCCTTTTTACAGGATTTTGACTTGTGAGCTATTTGAGAAATGTTTCCAAATGTAACGATCAAACATTAAGCCCGGATTGGGTTCTGACCTGACGGTCAACTTGACTTGGCATTCCTTGAGTTGATCTGGCTGAAAATGCGTGAAAGTTGTCTTACTTCAACTAACGTGTAAATTGTTCATTGGTCACTATTATTGACATTACTGCAGCCTTTTCACAAACAATCTCCACAACTGAACTTTCAACACACAACGAGGCTCTCCAGAAAGCTCCTCAACCCACTATGTGTTGACTGACTGTAACTTGACTCAGCCCTCGGGAAAACCGTGATGGTGAATGAGCCGGCCAGAGAAACCCAGAGGCAATTCATTTCAGGCTGGCCTGATTCAAATGGGACGTTCAGGTTTCTGCCCCACTGCTTCCACAGTTACATGCTGAGTTGAACTAAATTATACGGAGACATGCATTAGAGTGAAGTATAATTATAATGAAACATGAGGGAGCAATTGTGCCCCATTGCTGGTAGGGGTGTCCTCCACTTCGTAAATATTTCATTGATTGTAAAATGTGGTCCTGGAGATGTGAAAGGTGTTGAATAAATGCAAGGTCACTTATTAAAAGAAGCCCCCTACGTTCATTATTCTACTAGGGGAAGTTTATTGGACAGAAGACAGACAGTGGGATAAATTATATTCTGCCACATAGCAACCAGTCTGACTTGTTCCCTTGCTGTTGAGATTCCAACCCGTGGAGTGACTGTAAATTTGATGCGGTGCGCCCAAAATTATTTTATAGTGCCATGTCGTAAAACTACTGACACCAAGCCAAAGAGGGGGCAAGTGACCAAACACTTGGCCGATAAAGCAATTCGAAGCAGTATCTTAAGGGAATGAAAACGAGAAAGATAAACAAAGATACTTGGAGATGAAATGCACTGCCTAGGTAGGTAGCTGAGGCAGGACATGACACAACCTTTAAAAAGCAGCTGGACAAGCATTTAAAGTGTCATAACATTCAAGGCTATGGCCCTATTGCAGGAAAATGGAACTCATGCAAACTTAGTGTATCTTCAGCAGTCTAGACTCGATGGACCAAAGGGCTTCTACTGTATTGTATTTATTCCATGAATCCAGGATATGTGCATGGGTGCGGCATCTTTTTCTTGTTTGTAATTTTTTAAAACCGTATGTGAGGATTCACATGGATGTGAGATTGCTCGCTGAGCTGGAAGGTTTGTTTTCAGACGTTTTGTCACCATTCTAGGTAACATCATCAGTGAGCCTCCAACGAAGCACTGGTGTTATGTCCCGCTTTCTATTTATCTGGTTAGGTTTCCTTGGGTTGGTGATGTCATTTCCTGTGTTGGTGATGTCACTTCCTGTTCTTTTTCTCAGGGGATGGTAGATTGGCTCCAAATCAATGTGTTTGTTGATGGAGTTCTGGTTGGAATGCCATGCTTCTAGGAATTCTCCTGCGTGTCTGTTTGGCTTGTCCTAGCATGGATGTGTTGTCCCAATCAAAGTGGTGTCCTTCCTTATCTGTATGTAAGGATACTAGTGATAGTGGGTCCTGTCATTTTGTGGCTAGTTGATGTTCATGTATCCTGGTGGCTAGCTTTCTGCCTGTTTGTCCAATGTAGTGTTTGTCACAGTTCTTGCAAGGTATTTTGTAGATGATGTTCGTTTTATTTATTGTCTGTATAAGGTCTTTTAAGCTCATTAGCTGCTGTTTTAGTGTGTTGGTGGGTTTGTGGGCTACTCTGATGCCAAGGGGTCCGAGTAGTCTGGTGGTCATTTCGGAAATGTCTTTGATGTAGGGGAGAGTGGTTATGGTTTCTGAGCCCGTTTTGTCTGTTTGTTTGGGTTTGTCGCTGAGGAATTCACATATTTGTGATGAGCTGAAGTGTACTTCGAGCTTCACCTTATGCTGAGAAGTGGCTCTTCCCATCTAAATAACCCAGCATAACTCAACTTCTAACTCTGCAAAAAGGTATCTCTCTGCTTGCAGCATTTTCCTAAGTGATGAATCCAGTTTGCTGCGGGTTTACCTCCCACTCCTCCTGAAAGCTGGTCTATGGGACTACACTCAGCAGCAAACTCCCAGTACCTTGCTGCTTTCGCAGAACCAGCCGTGCAATTGTGCAGCCCCTGTCTGGACATCCCATCTATTGAAAGTAACGGGTGGGCGATGGCTGGCAGGAAAATATGATGATAGGCATGGTTAAGATACAGCATCAACAGACAGGGCCCACAACATCAGGCAGCACTGTAACAGCAAAGCGCTCCATCAGTGTCAGCGAGTTTCTCATCCCATGCAGTTTATGGCCACATTTGATGTGACACTTGGCACCCAAAGAGTTATAGGCTCATAGTTGTAGATCAGACAGCAATGGAAACAGACCCATCGGTCCAACTAGATCATGCTGGCCATATTTTCAAACTAAACCAGCACCAGCTGCCTGCATTTGGCCCATTTCCCTCCAAACTTTTCCTATTCATATTCTCATCCACGTCTTTTAAGCATTGTAACTCTGCCCGCATCCACTACTTCCTCTGGTTGTTCAATCCACATACGAACCACTCTGTTAAAAAGCTACCCCTCATGTCCTTTTTTAAACCTTTCTCCTCTCAGCTTAATAACTGCTCCCTAGTCTTGAACTCCTCCATCCCAGGGAAAAGTGTCTTGCTCTGCCCCTCATGATTTTGTAAACATCTTTAAGATCACCCCTCAATCCCTTGCACTCCTGTGAAAAGAATCCCAGCCTATCTTTATAATTCAAACCCTCCATTCCCGGCAACATCCTGGTAAATCCCTTCTGAACTTTTTCTAATTTAATAATATCTTTCCTTTAGCAGGGTGACCAGAAAGTGTACACAGTAGGCTTCTCATCCAAATCATTTATAGAAGTGACAAACAGAACTGGACCCAGCATCAATCCCTGTGGAACACTGTTGGTCACTGGTCTCCAGTCTGAAAAGCAACACTCCACCACTACCCTCTGTCTCCTACCATACAGCCAATTTTGTATCCAAGTGGCAAACATTACCTTAAGCCCATGTTATCTAACATTACTAATCAGTCTGTCATGCGGAATCTTGTCAAAGACTTTACGAAAGTCCACATAAACAATGGGATAGAATTCCGGAACCAAGAGGTTATGGTGAAGCTGTACAAAACTCTGGTGCGGCCGCACTTGGAGTATTGCGTACAGTTCTGGTCACCGCATTATAAGAAGGATGTGGAAGCTTTGGAAAGGGTGCAGAGGAGATTTACTAGGATGTTGCCTGGAATGGAGGGAAGGCCTTACGGGGAAAGGCTGCGGGACTTGAGGCTGTTTTCGTTAGAGAGAAGAAGGTTGAGAGGTGACTTAATTGAAACATATAAAATAATCAGAGGATTAGATAGGGTGGATAGGGAGAGCCTTTTTCCTAGGATGGTGACGGCGAGCACGAGGGGGCATAGCTTTAAATTGAGGGGTGAACGATATAGGACAGATATCAGAGGTGGTTTCTTTACTCAGAGAGTAGTAAGGGAATGGAACGCTTCGCCTGCAACGGTAGTAGATTCGCCAACTTTAGGTACATTTAAGTCGTCATTGGATAAGCATATGGACGTACATGGAATAGTGTAGGTTAGATGGGCTTGAGATGGGTATGACAGGTCGGCACAACATCGAGGGCCGAAGGGCCTGTACTGTGCTGTAATGTTCTATGTTCTATGAAGGGCTGAACGGCCTAGTCCTGTTCCTATTTTCTATGTTTCTGCATGGTCCAGCTGATCCATCCAATGTTTCTGCTCCAATATGAGCCTCCGCTTTACCTTACTATATGTGATCCTATTGACATATCCTTCAACCATAGCTTGGCAAGAATAATGATGGCCTTGGTGAAATCAGTCCTGATGGCAGGATCAATGTGAGAGCAGGAGGCTGGATTGAGGCAGGTATATGCCCATTCCATTGTGAAGGAATGCGAGAAATGTTTTGAATGTTATCAAATTTAACAAAACACACAGAACCAAATTAAGTGGTAAGCTTGCAAAAGGTTTCACCTTGGGGAATTTGCAAGGAAAGGCAGGAGAAAATCTTCTGAATTGTGTCCCTGAACCATATTTAGGAAGAGAGCTCTGACTGCCATTGAAAACAAATAACTTAAATTATCTCACTGGCCCTATTCGCATGATGCTGTCAAATCCGCCTAACCTCTTAGCCCACGCTGAATTAATCCTCTTATCACATTATCTCCCTCAAAACTTCATTTACATGTCATTCCGTATGTCTGCTTTCTCAGATGGATTGTCTCTTGTCAAATTAATGCTGAGCAAGAGCTCCATATGCAGGCCTTAAATCTTTGTCAGCTAAAAACGCCAACAGAGGGAATTACCAGACAATTGTATTCTTTTGCTCCAATTCTAGACATATCTCCACATCAAACTGACGGCTCTTGTTTTGTTTTAATTCTTGTGTTCATCAAATCCAGCAGAACATTACATGTTCACACTGTGCCAGCATCAAGTACTCCTGGGTAAGGTACAGTTGGTTAGTTATAAGAGAACGCTGTCCCTCCCAGGTTGGTGTCAAACTCAAACCTTCATTTCCCTACTCCAATGTGGCATTGAGCAGCTTGGTCCTGAGTGCCTTCCTCCCATCTCACGCTAATGTTGATTTCCGCTAAATCCTGGGAAGGAAGCACCTGGAATGAACTTCACTTGGAAATGCCCCAGAACAGCTTTGCTGCCTGACTGTGAGACAAAGGCGTCAGGTCATCGTTCTGGGATGGGTAGAGGGTTGACAGAATAATGTGTTATCCATCCCCACCACCAGTCTGTTAAAGAGACGGGTGAGCAAGCTGATGCCTGGAATTGTCTTTGACAAAAGTTTCAGCAGGTTGGGCCTATACCCAAAGGAGTTTTGAAGAGTTAATGATGAACTCAAAACTGGTGAGATTCTGAGAGCGCTTAGCCAGGTAGATACTGAGAGGATGTTGCCTCTCATGGAAGTATCTGGAAAAAGTGGTGGAGTTTCAAATTAGGGGTCTTGTGCTCATGACAAGGATAACGAGGAACTTCTTCCCTAGAGGGTCAATAGTATGTGGAATTCTCTTCCTCAGAGAGCAGGAGATGCTGGTTTATTGAATATATTTAACGCCGAGTTTTGACTTTTGACCGATGACAGTCAAGACAGTGGTGAAGTCAAGGCCAGGTCAAATCAGTCATGACTTTACTGAATGGTAGAGCAGGCTTGAAGAGCTGAATGGCCTATTCCTGTTCCTAATGATCTTACGAACAAGAATCACTTACAACACAAGTTACTTTGTGGGATCGGAAGGAGAATTATGTTCGTGTCAGATTAGAGAAAAATACAAATCACTTGGTCAATTTTAAAAAACTGCAGTCGCTAACAGAATAGAAAACTAATTCATTGACCTCAAAATCAAACCGTCTCAGGTCTCTCAGTAATTCGCTGCTCCACAGGCCATTTACCTTCAATTCATTTTAACTAAACAAAATGGACAGTTTAGTCAAATTGAAATGAGAACTAAGACTAGTGCCTGCCTAAATCTTTAACTCTAGTAATTTTAGAAATGGTACTCTACGAATACAAGAACATAACAAAATGTCCTATTGAGGCTGCTCTATCATTCAGTAAGATCATGGTTGATCTATCATTCACTGTTCAACACAATATGGCTGACTGACCTCAATTTTCCTAGCCACTCCCCCAAATTCTTTGATTCTCTCAACAATCAAAAACCAGGCTTTTCTATTTTAGATATAGTCAATATTGGAGGATGCACAGTCCTCTCGATATTCCAAAGATTCACAACCTTATGAAGAAATCAGAAATCAACTCTGTCCTAAATGATTGATCTTTTATCCTGACTATGTTCATGCATGCTCTGGATTTCCCTGGCAGGGTATCATAACCTCTCAGTACATTGCCTGTCTAGCCACTTTGGAATCTTCTTTCTTTCAATGAGATGACCACTTATTGTTCTAAACTCAAGAGTATAGGCTCAATCTGCACAGATCCTCATCTTTGGACAACTCTAAAAATCCCAGTGATCAATCAGGTGAATCTTCTCTGTACTTCTTTCAGTGTAAGCATATCACACCTTGAAGGTGGAGACCAAACTACATTCAGTGCTCAAGCTGTGGTCTCAAAACTGTCTTGCAAACGTAACAATATCTCATCATTTTTATACTCCAATGGCCTTGCAATAAAGGCCAATGTGATCTCTAAAGTGCATTAGACAATAGAAATATTCCTGTATCTACAAAAGATACACCTTACAACAGCTAATGACTAGTTTCCTTCCTGTTATTATGCGTCATTGCACTTTTGTCATAATACCTGATTTTTTCTAATAATGTTCACCAATGTCATTACCCCACAACCATTAAACATTACCCCTTTACCCCTCCATCACTAAACCAGAAAAATTACTTCAAGCTCACACAGTTCAAGAAATCAAGGTATGTTTGTGATGTACATGAAGAGGATTGTGTTTGTCTGTGTAGTGACTCAGAGGAAGTTACAACACAGTCCTGAGTGGAGGGGGCAAAAGATGCTAATAAGCTACCTTCCACCTCATGATTTGTCGCAATTGCTCGAGGGTGTCATTGGTATTTGGTGCTCTGCTCAGTTCTCTGAACTTGTGTGCACAATGGGATCATTGTGATGACACCTGAAAGATTGTTCCAATGTCATGGAGATGACTGCACCAGCCTGGAACTCGCTGTGTTTTAACAATCCAATTATTCACTTACTTCCTCTCCTTTCTCTGAGCTGAACCTCTTCACTCTCTGCTCGGCTAATATTTCCACTGCTGCCTTTGCTTTCCTCATTCACGTCATTACTTACGCAAGCCTTGACAGTGAGAGATGTCAAGTTTTTCAGTCACGGGGTCCTTCACAGACACCCCGTATGTATGCAAACTTCCAGAATCGACTGCTACATTGTCACTTAGTGAAGAACCTGGGCTCGACTCACCCGGGATCCCAAAACCAAATGAAAGACTAATATTGACTGTCAGTTGAGATCAGCAATCTCAGCGCACACTGAGGATTTGAAGGTCAAACTGTAGGGCTCAGTTCCGACACGCCAAGATCTCTCCAGTGTCAGACCACTAGGCAGTGTAAGCACCTAAAATTTGTCTTGTACTTAGGAAGATGTGTCATCTTCAGGCCATGCTGAGTGAGTGATATCTTTCTCAAGTCAGGCACTCTTTACTGTGGAAAATCCAATATATGGCAACTGTAACTTGACTCAGTTTTGTTTCTTGTTTTGGTTTCGGATGCACAGTAAACAATCAAATCATGGGAAAGTCTAATCCTGGAATATTTCTGGGCTGTTGCAGTTTGTAGAGTCAATTTCAACAGTATTTTCTATATCAGGTACCACTGCAGTATACGTATCTTGGTGCAATTGAGACAGTCCATGGCATCATTTGCCGATTATCTCAGTGAAAAAAAATACATGGCTAGATTTTCGCTTTTTGATGTGGAAGTCTGGAATCAGGCCAATTCCCAACACCCTATCTCTTGCGTGGCTGTGTTTTCCCCTGGATTTATTTCCCTGCAGAATCTGGGATTGGGATGGGGGTGGGGGGGCGGTTGGTGGTGGTCAACAGCCCACCACCCAGGCAAAAGTGGATATCAAAGCAGGCAGGTGAAATGGCCTGCCTCCATCCACTAGACCCATTCAAAAGCTAAAGCTTCACCCTGCATACTTCTTCATCCACCAAGCCCACTCACCTATTAACAGCACTTACGGAACTCTTAAGCCCTAAAATAAACACTGGAGATTTTCAAGATGCTCATAAGACTGGCAAGACAAACAGTCATTCCTTAAAAAAAATAAAAGGTAACTGTACCAGCCTGCACTACTTCCTCCAGCAGCTCATTCCATGCACACACTGCCATCTGTGTGAAAATGTTGCCCCTTATGTCTGGTGAAAATCTTTCTCCTCTCACTTCAAACCTATACCCTCTAGTTTTGGACTCCCCTACCCTGAGGGAAAAAACACCTTTGCTATTAATCCTATCCCCTGCCCCTCATGATTTTATAAACCTCTATAAAGGTCCCTCTCAGTCTCCAAAGCTCCAGGGAAAATAGCTCCAGCCTATTCAGCCTCTCCCTATAGCCTAGCGACACAAGGAAATCTAAATATCATTAATGTTCAATGCAGATAGGCATTTTATCCAATGGAAAATGCACTCCAATGCATCTTACTTTAATGATGCTGATTAACCTAGCTGTCATTTACCCTTTTAAGGACAAAGGCTCATCATTGATCACCGCATTAAAAACATAGTTAACTTGCATTATATCATAATGTGAAGTTGGCAAAAGAATTTGAATGTCAGTGCCAAAAGATTTCCAAATTTATACTACAGTTCCACTATTCCAGGCTCCTCTGAACCAGAAAGACTTACATCGTACTCAGAAACTGGACATATCCATCAAAACTATAGGAGGTTGAAAATGTCCAGTTCAGCAACAGAACCCGACAAAGTCTGGAGTGCTGCACGTGGGCTCATGATGCCTCAGTCCCTTTTCGGTGCTGCTAAAAATTACCAGCAACTGGAATTGAGTGGAGTCGGGGTGGAGGGGAGCCTCTGCACTTGTGACCCACCCACCTCTTTTTCCACCTGCCATCACAGATATGGCCCGTGCAGATGGGAAAATGGGGCCCTATAATGCTACTTGTGACATTAAATGGTGCAAGTGTGTGACCAACAAAAACAAGCTGATCTTTCGCAGGTTTTTGCTGGGGTAAAGGTAGCTGAAAAGCCCCAATGCCTTTTACCTTGCTGAAGTTCCCCAGCACAATCTTCCTCCTTTAAAAGGCATTTTATAACTTAGCTCACACCTCTCCCAGTACCTTCTCCCCTGCTGTCCTCCTGTAAAGTTCCTTGCCTTGATAAAGATGCAAATAAATGCCATTAGTTCTTCGAGGAAATCTCAGTGTTGAAGTTAAAATCTAAATCACATTAGGCTTCTCCCATTGGTTTAAGACGCTCCAGCTTGGATTTTCTGATGTTTTGTGCCCAATCAGTAGTTGGAAATAGGCAAGAGTGAAGAGAAATCAGCTACAATGCCAACATTCAGGATCTCTGCCAATCTGGGAGACCTTCGAAGTTTCCATCGATACCTCCTTCACTCAACAGACATGCCCCAATTTGAGCAGTTTGCTTACTAGGATGTTGGTCACATGGAGTGAGTTCACTAGTTTGCATTTCCAGTATCCATAGTCATTGCTTCTGTTAACAACCTTCACTTAATACGACCTCTTAAAATCTCAGAGATAGGTGGATTTTATTTTTTTTTAAAATGCAGGACAATATTGGTCCGGTGGCAAAAACTAGGAAGAGGTTAAAATGGTAGGTTCAAGAAGCAGAATGGGAGGAAAGGTGAGGAGGAGAGAGGAAGGGAGGGAAGGTGAGGAAGAGAGAGGAAGGAAGGGAGGGAGGGAGGAGGGGAGATAGAGAAGGAGAGAGGAAGGGAGAGGAGCAGTAAGGGAGGGATGGGAAGGAGGAGAGGGGGATGGAGGAGGTGGAGGAGAGAAGTGGGTACATATAAAAGCACGTTGCAAAGGAGACTGGTGGTGCGAGGACTGAAGCAGAGAAGAGGAGGGGGTCAGCAGGAGAATGAGAGAGACAAAGGAGGATAAATAATAAAAACACTTTTGTTAAAAAAGGAACAAAACAAAACTCAAAAAAATCTCTAAATAAAGGCAAGAAAGAGAGAAGCAAAAAGAGAAAGAGTCGCTTGGTGCACAAATCTGGGTAACTTATGGGCTAAATACGTGCAGAAATCTGGAATCAAATAGGATAGAGAACTCTTGTCAAGAAAAGCTACATTTTTAAGTGAAAGGGTTCACAGGAAGTACAGCTCCTTAGAAACTGAAACCCTGAGGGAACATAGTGAAAAGGACACAAAAACAGAGATCAAAGCAATTTATTTAAAAATTACTGGTTACTGAGAGTGAGAATGAAGGAATTCGGTATTGTGGAAGAGTAGCTCTGGAGAACACAGGTTACTTTGTATGTGAATACTCTGCCACCTAGTGGACATAATGTTCAAGCCGGTGAGTATCCTGTTAACAGTGTGTCTAGAAATGATGTGTACGTTCTCTTAACATTCGCTGCAGTTTTCTGCACACCCTGACTTAGCTACATTAACCAGGAAACTGAAATCAGTCCTCAAGGAACTTCTTTAGAGCGTCAGAGACTGAGGGAGGATTTTATATAAGTGTATAAAATCATGAGAGTCATGGGTAGGGTGAACGCACTCAAAATCTTTTTTCCAGGGTTGGGGAATCGAGGACTAGAGGGCATCAGTTTAAGTTAAGAGGGGAAACAATACATGGGAACCTGAGGAGCAACTTTTTCAGACAGAGCGCATATGGAATGAGCTGCCAGCGGAAGTGATTGAGGAGGGTAAATTAACAACATTTGAAAGGCATCAGAGATAATGGGAACTGCAGATGCTGGAGATTCCAAGATAATAAAATGTGAGGCTGGATGAACACAGCAGGCCAAGCAGCATCCCAGGAGCACAAAAGCTTTTGTGCTCCTGGGATGCTGCTTGGCCTGCTGTGTTCATCCAGCCTCACATTTTATTAACATTTGAAAGGCATTTGGACAAATACATGGATGGGAACGGTTTAAAAGGATATGGGCCAAATGCAGGGAAATGGGGTTAGTGTGGATGGGCATTTTGGTCGGCACAGGCCAGTTTGGGCTGAACGGCCTATCTCTGCGCTGCAGGACTCTGTGACTCTGCGAGATGAGGTTTTGGCAACACCTTCTTGGACAAAGAAGCTGGTTTTATTTCCTCCAGGAATTTCAAATAGGAGGTTAAACCGTAAAGTGAGGGAAGGGTCATTCTGGGTGATCTCAGCAAGCACTGCTTTGTATAGAGTGGAAATCTGGAACTCTCCGTCCCCAGAACATTTTGAGATTTGGGACATGTCGGGACAGTGATTAAAATATTCAAGATGAAGATGAAGATTGGGCAAATGAAGATGAGGTACAGATGTAATTGAACGGTGGATCCCCACAAGAGGCCAAACAGCCTCTGCCTATTCCCACATTTCTTTTTACAATTGTAGAGTGACGTTAGAAATTGTAAATGGTCAGCTCTGTTCAGCCTGCCTTCTCGAATTGCTGAAGTCTGCATATAGCTATTAGCAATTCAACTGGAAGGAAGGTCTTAGTCAGGTAACATGCATGAAATAAACCCTGTCAGGTAAGAGACAGGAAAGGGACAAGTAAAGTGAAAAATCAAACACTAAACGAAAGAAAAGAAGAAACGGGCAGCCAGTTAGATTTTCATTATTTGCAATTGCAAAAACAAATTATTATTTTGTGTCATGGAAGATACTAAGTTACCATTTTAGGTTGATGCACTATTGAGTTATTATGGCGCTTTAAGTTATCATTTCAGACTTCCAGCACCTGTACTATTCTGCTTTTGGTATGTTAATTTCTACTTTAATTCTTCGCTCACACTGTCCTTGGGTTCATACATTGTTCTAATGATGTTCAAGACAAAATCAAACGCCTCAGCTTTCTACCAATCACATCATAGTTTCCTGGTCTTAGTGATGATGCTGTAATTGCTTTCACTCTTAACCATCATTCCCAATGTCTATAAGACCAAAGGTTCTGGTAACAGAGAATCAGAGTTACTGGAGGTAGAATCTGGTGTTCAGAGTTAGGAGTCCTTTAGAGTTCAGAGTTAGCATGTTAGTCTGCACCTTTGGGGTCTCTGAGTCTTTCCCCCATCACCTACCTGGTTCACGTGAGCACTCTCCCTTTCACCAGATCATTCATACTTCTTTTCCCTCACATAAAACAGTACCTGATAAGGTTACCAATCAGGAGTTTAGAAGAATGAGGGGAGATGTCAGAGAAATCTATACAATTTTAACAGGTTGTAACACAGTACCTTAAATGCAGGGACAATGTTCCTGATGACTGGGAAGTTGGGAATTCTGCTTTCAATTTACTAAAATTCCTGCTGTAGGAAAAATGTTGTGAAACTTGAAAGGGTTCAGGAAAGATTTACAAGGTCGGCGCCAGAGTTGGAGGAATCAAGCTCTACAGCGAGGCTGAATAGGCTGGAGCTATTGTCCCTGGAGCATCAAAGGCTATAGGGTGGCCTCATAGTGGTTTATAAAAACATGAGGGGCATGGATTGGGTGAATTGCCAAGGCCTTTTCCTCAGGATAGGGGAGTCCAAAACTACAAAGCATAGGGTTAAGGTGAGAGGGGATGATTTAAAAAGGACCTGAGGGGCAGCTTTTTCACGCAGAAGTTGGTGTGCGTATAGAGTGAGCTACCAGAGTAGGAGACTGGTACACTGAGAACATTTAAAAGGCATCTGAATGGGTATATGAATAGGAAGGGTTTGGAGGGATATGGGCCAAATGGGACTAGATTAATTTAGAATATTTGGTCAGCATGGATCGAAGGGCCTGTTTCCATGCTGTACATTTCTATGACTCTAAGCGCTGAAGAGGCAATAGGTGAACCAAAAGGGTGTTCCTACCCTTATAACACTGAATTACAATCAATAGCAGAAAAACCAGGCAGGGAGGAAGGATGTTCATGAGGACTGCACAGTAAAACGCCAGGGGTCACAGTCTAAGAATATGAGTCGGCTAATTAGGGCAATGAAGAGAAATTTCTTCACCCAGGGAGTGGTGAGCCTGTGGAATTCCCTGCCACAGAAAGCACTGAACTTTTCAAGAAAGAATCAGATCTAGTTCTTAGGGCCAAAGACTTAAAGGACATGGGGAGAAGGTGGGAATGCAATCAATGGAGTTGAATGATCAGTCATGATCCTATAGAATGGCAGAGCAGGCTTGAAGGGCCGAATGGCCTACTCTTGCTCTTAATTTCTATATTTCTATGTTCACTCACATCACATGATAAGCTCCGACTATCAGGGTAGAAAGGACTCTTCCTACGAAAAGTTAACCAGTTCTACAGGAGCTCATCAGAACATGCATACTGCTTTGGATTTTTTGGTGTTCACTGCATTAGCGAAAGTAGCAATGTGTACTTACTCTTAAGTTAAACCTGCCTGATGTCTCACAAGAGATAACCATATCTCTTATACATAATGTAACTAGCCATGTGGTAATATGCAACAGACCTACATACTGTTCCACGACTGCCCAGCTTCTGCCTGGCACACTGCATGGTATCAGCTGCTTTAGACTAATACCAACCAAATAGATTTACTCCTCTCACCTGTAGGACAGGCCAGAACTTATTGCCCACTCCTCTTGAGGTACTCTTTGTTGAAACAAATCTACCCAAGATATGCCAGATATATTTGATATCAAAGGATAGTGACAGCCGAGAGGACTGGCCAATTAAACAATCTTCTGTTTCCTTGTAACTTTGTACCAATTCATCCCTGGGTCCTCATTGTGCCTTTTCATGAAGGGAAGAGCTTTTCCTGCAGCAGTGTAATGGTACCTGGTGCTACAAAATGTATGTTAGCTCCTATAACATGAGAATTAGATCTGGGTGGAACTGAAAGATACAATTGTTTTTTACAGCTCCTGCTATGTACATGTATTACAGTTCACAAGTACTTCAGCATCTGGGATAACACTAATCTAGCCAGTCACAAACAGGAGCTTGTCAGAAGCAGGTCATGCTTCAATTGGCCCCAGTTAAGATGGAGCCTAAGAACTGTATACCTTCAGGTCACATGCTGTGAGCCAATGTCGATATCATGAGATAATAAAATGTGAGGCTGGATGAACACAGCAGGCCAAGCAGCATCTCAGGAGCACAAAAGCTGACGTTTCGGGCCTAGACCCTTCATCAGTGCTGCTTGGCCTGCTGTGTTCATCCAGCCTCACATTTTATTATCTTGGAATTCTCCAGCATCTACAGTTCCCATTATCTCGATATCATGAGTATGGGTCTCTTAAAGATGTACTGCACATCTACTGTGAGACAGACCAGGCTAGAAATCACTGCTCCTCTCCAGTACTTCCTGACCGTATTCATAGTATCAGAGATAGTAGGAACTGCAGATGCTGGAGAATCTGAGATAACAAGGTGCAGAGTTGGATGAAAACAGCAGGCTGAGCAGCATCAGTGGAGCAGGAAGGCTGACGTTTTCTAACGTCAGCCTTCCTGCTCCTCTGATACTGCTCAGTCTGCTGTGTTCATCCAACTTTACACCTTGTTATCTCTGTATTCATAGTATATTGATTTGGAGCAATTATTACAAAAATATTTTCTTGTCAGAGATGAGAAGTACAATGGCTTTTTGAAATCTAGATGTATGGTTTAAGACTTTCTCTATAACATGATCAGCCCAAGACTAGGAAAAGTCCTGAGCAGGCTGGAAGATACTGGGTGGGAGATCAATGTTACTGCCACTATTTAATTTAGGATTAAATGTTCTTCCCAGAGATACTGTCCACTGTAAAGTCAAACATAGATACATATCAAAGAAAAGGCTCTGGAACCCACTAATCTTTGACAATTCCTAACTTTTGATTCACTACCATAAGCAAGTAACATAAAAAATGGCAGTTACTTATAAATACAAGAAGTTAAAATATTTATTTCAGAGTCCAGTCATCTACTTTACTAGTCAAAGTTTTAGTTATAGCTCACAAACCACAAGCTCCAATACTAGCAATTACATTCTCCAATATATATCCCTTAATCAACCTATTGGGACATGTTGTGATGCACCTCCAGAGGGAAGTGGGATTTGAACTCAAACCTGCTGACTCAGATGGACAGACGCAACCAATGTACCACAAGAGACTGCCCACACCTATATACCAAGTAGGGACTTCCCAATTATTCCTTAATTAACGTACAACCCATTACTCGTTGCTGTGTTCCATTCGGTGCCAGACACCCATGCCAAGCCTCAATAGATGGCACCATTTGCAGGTCAGATCATGGTACCGTTTGCTTCAATGTATTTTTAGGGCAAAGGAACAGACACAGCCATTTCAAAAATGGTCAGGGAGTCCTTGCCAGCGTCCTAACAATTAATACCTCTCAGGCAACATCATGACAAACATCCTGTTTGCAGAAGCTTGCCATGTACATATTGATTGCAGTGTTTCTGATGCTATAATACCAAACAGATGTCAAAAATTACTTCCTGGGCTTGAAAGCACATTGTAACTTTCTAAGGCTGTGAAAGATGCTATGTAAATGCAACTTTGTTCCTTTTCTTTTATCTATCTATAGGGTAACCCCATAGTAGCGGCATAACTTGGCTCTCCTGATTTGAATCATAACAAGTTGTCTTCATTAGTGATACCAGCTTATGTAGCAAGTAATAGTCTGAACAGCATAACTCCAGTCCCCATTTCAAACATATTTTCAGCATCCTGACCTCATAATAAAAGCAGCAAATGTACTTTTGATGGATTTTTATGGATGGATTAAGTGGACTGTATTACACTGTGCTTTTTTTTTGTTCTTTTCTTCTCCCTGTTCCAAGCTAGATAATTGAAATTAGCTGGATGCATTAGTTATTATCTCACATTCTCCTGCACATGGTTGAATATGATTAATGAGTAGCCAAAGTCCCTGAAGGGCTTGTAATGAAGCCTTTTTAATGGAAAGGTGTGTATGAGAGAAACCCATATTGCTTCCCAAACAATCATTCATCACCACTGTGATCTGGCTTAGTACAATTAAGTGCTGTCGTGTGAAAGTCAGCTACAGAGTAACCAGCTGGAAACTTCTCCAGTTCCCAGTGGCTCCCAAATAACTCACGGTCATTTATTTTTGCTAAATCACATTAAATGGTGCCAATCAGGCAACACACGTTAAGCCAGTCCATTTTTTTTGGAGGGGGAGGGGTGCTGAGAATAAAGGCAAACGTAAATCCTGTACATTGCTAAAGGGAAAACGACATTTAATTTCACTTACTGTTCTATGACATTTCCACTTAAATCTGTGACCTTCAAATAAAAGCGGGGAGTTATTGTACGGGTCAGCAGGGAGGCACTGCTATATAGCAAGTGACACTACAGTAGAGACAGTTTTTATCACACATAGCTTGGCTGAGATGAATATTCTTCCTGAAGAAACAATATAAGAACATGGAGAGGGAATGAGATAGAAATGTTGATGCAGTTAAGTGAAGGCAGGCGGGAGGAGGCTTTAGTAGGGAGCAGAGTTCCATTGGGGCCGAATGGCCCTGTTTCCGTCCTGTAAATACTTTACAAGATCTACATTGTCATATTCCAGTGGCCATTTGCAATGATATTGCCCATGGCTGGATGCTGTGAAATATGTTTAAATACTCTATCTATAAGTTGCAATACCTTTTCCCAAATCTGCAACGGCAGAGCGGTATCATTGCTGGAATGTTAATACAGGGACCTGGTTCAAATCCCACTATAGCAGATGGTGGAATTGGATTTCAATAAAAGTCTGGAAATAAGGACCTAACGACCATGAAACCATTGCCAATTGTTGGAAAAACCCATTTGGTTCGCTAATGCCCTGTGGGGAAGGAAACTGCCATCTTTGCTTGGTAATGCGGTTGAGTCATAACTGCCCAGTGGGCAATTAAGGACACACAACGAATGCTGACCGCTCACATCTCATGAGTGATTAAAACAAAATTGTGTGAAAATTGTTTCTTTTGGAAAGCTGCAGAGTTCACAGAATATGGGGACTACAGACTGTTGTGTGTCCTTCAGGCAATGCATTATAAGGTTTGAACAATTGAAATCAATTTCCATAACCTGTGCTGCATGAAGGTAAGGCAAACATGTTCAAAGGCACACAGCAGATTTTCCCAATACCAGATTAAACTGCTGTGTGTGATCTTGGGGATAGAATAGACTTGACTGGAAGCTGAGTAATGGCAGTGAGACTCATAAGACAACCATGAGCTGTAATAATTTCCTCAGGCAGGCAGTTTGTCATTGTAAAATACATTCTTTTTATTCAGTGCAATGAAAACATATGGAAGCAAAAACGTCTTTTTTGCTGTAGAAGGTGGAAGGATACTTGACATGTGGGCAGCGGTGAGCTGCGCACCCTGTAGGCTAACAGGGTGATCTCCCGCCGGTGACAGTGAGAGCGCTCCGTTTCAGCCAGCTCCGACTGTCCCTTGGGAGGAAGTAATAAGCCACTAAGGCAAAAAGTGCCAGCTTCCATCACCAGCCTCTGCTCACAGAGCTGGTGTAAACAGGTCTTCAAACAGACCTCAACAGAGTTGGCGCTGGTTATCCTGATCTTGATTTAGTAAAGCATCCTAGTGTGCATGCCCAGGATTGTTTTCCAATCTCAGAGATAGTAAGAACTGCCAATTCTGGAATCAGAGATAACACAGTGTGGAGCTGGAGGAACACAGCAGACCAGGCGGCATCAGAGGTGTAGAAAAGCTGACGTTGAAGGGTCGCGGCCAGAAACACCAGCTTTGCTACTCCTCTGATGCTGCCTGGCCTGCTGTGTTCCTCTAGCTCCAAACTCTGTTATCTCTTGTTTTCCACTCTTTATCTTTTTCCATGGGGTGTGAGCGTTGACGGTAATGGCAGCATTTATTGCCCGGCCCAGAATGGCCTTGAGCAACACAAGACTGGGGAGCACATCATTCACAAAAACCCATCAACTTCCACAGAGCTACAAAGGTAGCACAGTGGCTAGTACTGTGGCCTCACAGCACCAGGTTCAATTCTGACGCTGGATGGGTCAGTATGGAGTTTGCACATTCTCCCTGTGTCTGTGCGGGTTTCTACTGGGTGCTCCGGTTTCTTCTCACAGTCCAAAGATGTGCAGGCTCATTGGATTGGCCATGCTAAATTGCTCCTGGTGTCCACTTAGGTGGGTTAGCTATGGGAAGTGAAAGAAATAGGGTGGTGGGCTGAATGGCTTGGCTTTTTTCCACACTATAGGATTCTGGGACTATATGAGCTAAAATACACCACTTTGTGATGGGACTAACTACTGTTGTACGTTGCCAGGCAGGAGACTGAGCTGTATCTCACACTAGCAAAATCGGCAGGAGTGGGTGTGGGGTCACTTGCTGTATTGCAATTCCTCCTGGCTTACTTTCACAATCACTCACCTTTGTTTTGAAGGCCAGAGGTTTGAGTAGAATCATCTTGCAGCTACAAGCTAAATGACATGCTGTTTTCCACTTTGACAATGTCCATTTACATTTGATTTGATTTCAAACCCTAGCCTCCACAAGCTGCAACCCTCCCTCAAGGCGCTCGCTACCACACACCCACTCTTCCCCACTTCTCCTCTAAAGCAGACTTGTTTAATGTAGGTGTTGCCTGACTGGCCACTGTTTAATGTCCTTTAGTAAAAAAATGTAGGACCTAGAATTTTTCAGAAGCCATGGATTCAGGCCCTGCCCAACATTTTAAAAGGCCCACTTGATGAACTTTGGCTCTGTATTGGGATGGGAATATCCAGACCATAGTGTTTTTTTACACATCGAAGTGTTTAGTCACTTGGGAAAGTACCGAGGAGAATTAACATTCACTACTGAAAATCTACACAGATCTCAGTTAATATACAAACAATTTAATATATGTTTCTCAGTGCTAATAGTGTCTAGATGACGGGACAGGGTGAAAAGTTCTGTAATAATTCTACAGCAAAGACAAGGCTAGACAAATGCATAAGGTAGAAATAAATGGAAGGATGTGCTGGCAAGGCAAGATAAAGTGAGTGGGAAGTAGCTCATCTGGATCTTAATCATTGGCATAGATGAGTGGGGCTGAATGGCCTGCAGCTGAGTGATAAGCAGAAGAAGTGATGATGTTGTGGTAATGTCACGGGAGTAGTTATTCAGAACACCAAAATAATGTACTGGTGAAGTGGGTTCAAAACCCACATTGATAGCCTAAATCTGAATTCAATAAAAATCTGGAATAAAAAACCATCCCCATGTTGACCATGATAATTAACCGCAGTTGATTGTCTTTAAAGCCCACCTGGTTCACTCAAGTCCTTGCAGGAAGGAAATCAGTCATCCTAACTGAAATAACTCCATAGAGGCTGGTATGCTCTCTAAGGTCACTCCTTTTTTTTTAACATCCATAGTACTTGACACTGGCCTGGCTTCCTCAGAGCCAGCTGTCAGTGAGCAGAACCTCTGGCCCTCCTGTTTATATCAGGGTGCCCTGACTGGACCAGATTAACTGCCCCAATCAGGGGGCTCACATTCTGAGTGTTCCACCTGGCTACGCTTACCGCAATCTGGCTTACATGTGACTCCAGACCAACAGGAATGCGGTTGGCTCTTAGCTGTCCTCTGGGAAACTAAAGGTGAACAATAAATGCTGGCCTGGACAGCGATATCCATAAACAAATTTTTAGAAAATCATAACTCCATGTAATTACTTGTTTCTGTCATTACGGACAACCTTTGATTTTATTTTCATTGCTTTCTTCTTTTTTACATTAAAAGGAGCAAGAACATGCCGAAAAGGAAAGGAGGCCCCCAGGGGAAAAAGGTCACCCTAAAAATGGCAAAAAACTCCATGAAAATCACAGTGGACGGGAAGCGTCGTTTAGACTTGAGCAACATGGGCATTACAACCTTCCCCAAGTGCATTCTGAAGTTGACGGATATCGAGGAAATCGATCTGAGCCGGAACTTGATCAAAAAGATTCCAGACTTCATCAACAAGTTCCCGAAGCTGCGCTACCTAGACTTCCACACAAACAAGATCGAGAGGATTCCAGAAACCCTCTGCCAGCTGGAGCTGCTTTACTATCTTGACCTGTCTAACAACAAGCTCACAACGGACGGCCTACCCACGGACCTGGTGCAGCTGAAAAACCTCCGGGTCCTGAATCTCGGGCTGAATTCCGTGGAAATGATTCCGACCACCATCGGCACGTTAAAGGAGTTGAAGGAACTGGGGCTCTTTGACAACCGGATCACCTACATGCCGGAAAAAATCACCAAGCTGCCGAAACTAAAGAAGCTGAATGTGTTGCGGAACCCGTTCACCACTCCACAGGTACCCGAGGAGCCCATAGAGACCATCGATCGCGTGGAGAACCTCTACCTCGCCAGGAAAGACATGCTGTGCCGTCCCTGTCTGAAGAAATGTCTCCGGGAAAGGGACAAATGGAGCAAGGTGAAGAACATTGCCGAGATGGAGGAAGAACCCGACTTCAGTGGCCTCATAGCACCCAACTCAGTCGCAAAACAGGACGAAGCATCTTGGAGAATTAATGAATAAAGGTTTCTGAGCTGAAGGAGTCTCTGCTGTCAGCCTAGACTACCAGGTTGAACAAAAATAAAGTAAACTCTCTCAATTGTCTTAAGTTTCAAGACTGACTACTCTCTTCTATGCACTTGGTATGAGCGTTGCTTTTATCGCCTTCACACTATTTCCAAAACAAAACGGTCGATGTTGTTCAGCATCAAAGTGACAGGAACTGAAACAGGCTACTCAGCCCCCTCAAGCCTACTGCACCATTCAATGAGATCATAGCTAATCCATGCCTTTACTCCATCCAACAATCCTGTCTCATTATAGGCTAGTACAAGATTTTAAGTCATTGATTATACTGGCATCTTACTGCCTTTTGAGAGTGTTCTACACTTCAATCACCATTCAGTTCTGAAGTAAACTGAGCGGAAGATTGGGTAGGAAGTGGAATGTGAGATGTGATGCAATCAGTTTTATGACCACAACCCCAGGCTGAATCAATCCCATTGTGCCAAATTCTGCTCACTAACCTGAATGAAACCATAGATGGGAATAGGCAATTTCCAAATTAATGTGAACTTTCAATTTATTGAAAAGTACAAAATCTCAGTCCTATAAAATAATAAAATCAGACAGTGCAGAAGGAGGACCTCAGACCCAGTGTGCTGGTGCTAGGTTTAGAAAGAGCTACACAAATCAGTTCCATTGACCTGAGATTTCACTGTACTCCACACACTTCCAAAGTTCACTCTAAATCTGCTTACACATCTACTTCAGGCAATGCATTTCTGATCAGAACAAAAAGACTTCTGAATTTTTTTTCTCTCATGCCAACCTAAGTTATCTTAAACCTCCTGTGATGAACACAATTTTTCTTTACTTACTCCAGCAAAACTCTAAGAATTAGAACATCTTGATTGAATATTCCCTTAATCGTCTCTGCTCTGAGGAAGACAAGCCCAATTTCATTAGTTTCTATATGTCTGAAGTTTCTCCTTCCTGGTATAATTCTTGTAATTCTCCTCTGCATCCTCTTGAAGAGCTTGGCATATTTCCGAAAATGTGGTACCCAGGATTGGACAGAAATAATCTAGTGTTTGTTCTTCTGTGTTTAATGCTTTTGTTTCTTTTTGCTTCTCATGTACCTTTTAAACAATCATCTTAACTCATTCAGCCACTTTGAAAGACTTGCATATACACTCCACTCTACATTTCTACCCCTGCACCCCTTTAAAGTTGTGCCAGTCATGTTGGTTTGCTGCTTCCTGCTAAAATCTATCACTTAACATGTCTCTGCATTATATTTCATTGCATGCCATAGGTCTGCCCATTTCATCAGCCTGTCTGTGCCATCCTGTTACACCACTGATGGTTTTCTGTCTTTCTGAATATCGTCATTTGCAAACGAAAAAAGCATGTCCTGCACAGTAGTAACCTGGTTGATAACAGCTTCACATCAACTGAATACCATCTCGGAATGGTCAATAAATGGTCACGCAAAAGTCAATTCCCTTTTCGACCTTTGCTAATGTCCATTTATCAGGCTTAACACACAACGCAGCACTGAGGGAGTGCCACAGTGAAAGGGATACTAATCTTTAGATGAAGTTGTTGAAACTCCATCTGCTGATTCCAATATTTTGACTGGACACTACAGAGCTCAGAAGACTTTCAAAAGTAAAGGCAGTAAATCTCCTGCTGTCCTGGTCAACATTCATCCCCTAATCAACAATGAGAAAAAAGAACAAAAGCTTAACTGTCCCTTTTGCTTGATGTTGTTTGTGAGACACAAACAAAGACAGAATTGTTGCATTAAAGAAAGACATGTTTCCAGATAACTGAGTATGATGAAGCCATAAAAGGCACTAAGTAGTGTTGAAGTGTATTCATTGTTATGTTTACCTACATAACAACACTAATGAAGAGCTGTGGGATGTTCCTGTTTTAAGAAGTTTTTTTTAACAAAATTGCTACTGGGGATGCAGTTTATTTAAATCCTCAGTCATCTGCTTCTTAACATGAGGAAATTACCTCAACTTCATATTCAGCAAGCTGACAAATAACCAAAAGCCAAGAGCTCCTAGTTCCATTATAAAGGCAAGGCAAATAAAATATAGTGGTTGAAACAAAAATGAGAACAGGTTTGAAAACAAACCAAAGATGACAGCGCCCTTTATTTGTGTAGGACGTGTAGGCTCTTTGCTGTGATAAACCTTACTTAATCTCACTGCTTTGCTCTCCCCATCGTACCACATCTCACACTGTTTCAAGTCTCTATCTATTTTTCTCCTAAAACACTCAAATGGCTCTCTCCAACTTTGATTCCCAAGTGCAAAGTACTTTGACAGTCCATCCATAACAGTCACTCAATTTGAACAAAGTGTAAACTCACCCAACATTTTTAAGACCATCTGTTTTGCTTTTTTTCACAGAGGGTATAGCACGGCAGAAGCTGAGGAATAAACAAAGACAGCGCTGAAGAAAGAAGTTAATATGACATTCCACGGAAATAACCGCACAAAAAGTTGTCGCGACCACACAGCATGTTTAGAGCTACTTACCTTTTAAAGACCCTTTTCCTGTCGTTTTTATGGAAAACAAGTAACTTCGAAAATCCATTCTTTAAAAAGATTTCGAGTGCAATGTCCTACGGGGAAGAGTGGCAATCACATAAAGAACATCAAACCCTTTGTTGCAATTACATATCTTTCTGTAAAACACTCAAATCAAAGTTAAGGGATTCAGTGCCGATTGGTTGCAGCGACTTAACGTCCTGGGAGCACCTGTAACTCTTTTTGATCACCATTTTTTCTCCTGTGGAAAGACTTCTGATGCTAGCAATACTTGTTCAAGATTAGGTCCAGTGAAGTCAAATCCAATTCTCACTGGGATCCACAATTTCCAGAAAATATCATTTGACAGGGATGAAACAGAGCTGAAATTCCAGTCACTTCCTGCCCACTTCATCCTTCAAAAACACCTCCTTAGTTTAGGGGCAATGGGCCAATTTACCATTGAAGTCAGGCAATGCAACAATCAGATGACCTTGCCAAACTTGTGGCAGTGTGCCATATCAGGCAACAGATTTAGCAACTTAACCACAAAGGGGAAGTTTTATTTTCGCCACCTCGTTCCTAGGCCTTACAAATTCTGTTATCCACTGTGGGTTAGAGATGGGCACAAATCTGAGTCCAAACCCAGTTCCCATGCTGTTCTTTGTATAGTAACGAGAGAGAGAGAGAGAGAGAGAGAGATGTGATGCCTACCCTGGAACCAACTTGCCATAAACCAGGACTTTCACAAAACTTTCAGTCAGTTCATCTTCAGATCCTGCCATACCTGTGCTAAATACTGTGCTATGCCCAAGCCTGGATGGGTGAATACATGTCTCTCTTGCAATGCAACTCCCAAGGGGTGGTGTAACAGGGTCGTTAAAGAGGGAGTGCTCTCCAGTTCAACCCTCTGTAAAACTGTGAAATAGCCAGCCAGACAGATGTTTCAAAGCATCAAAATTAAGGAGTTAGTACTATTGTAAATTCACTCAATAAAAAGTCTGAACACTATTTAAAAGATAAACCCCATCCCATTCACCATGATACATATTGCTGCAGGCAAACAAACAGAAGAATGTCAAACGCTGAGGAAAAAAGCATACTTGAAAAGAAAAATTTGTAATTGAAATAACTGTATTCTGGAACACTGATTATGGCATTCCAGTAAGAGCCAAAGCTCTTATTCTCTTGAAAAGCAGTCTTTTAAAATGGAGATCAGTGCCAGAATGTGTGTTGTGGAACCAAAAGTTCATTTTTTTTTAAACACTCAGTGAAGTATTCCAACTTATAACAGAGAGAGGTTCCCAGCTTGAGGATTACATTCTGCAATGACCTTTCTGTCTTGCCTTTATTGATGAGGTTCAATCCATAGAGTTTGGCGGATGGTCTTTATTCTGGCAGTGTCTGTGACTAAGAAATCCTATCCCAAAAGTCATTTGAAGGTCTCACTGTGAGGTATACATTCCAGATCATGAATGTCCTGTTTAACATCTTTGAATAACCTATGCAATGTGTGAGAGATAGTTTTGATGACGTCACCTCGGATATTCCATCTCAAATTTCTGTTGAACTTGGCTATTTTCAGGTCAAGTGACTGTTATAAAAACCAAAATAACTGCAGATACGGTAAACCAGGAACAAAAACAAAGTTGCTGGAAAAGCTCAGCAGCATCTGCGAAGGAGAAAACAGAGTTAACGTTTCAGGTCCATTGACCCTTCCTCAGAACATGTTGACATCTGACATGCTGTACCACCAGGGCAGCTTAGAGGGAACACTGGTGTGGAGGGTACTGGCTAAACATACAGTGGCACTTATCAGAATGACTCATGGTCAGGGAAAAGGCTGCACAACTTCTCGATGGTTCAAATTTGATTTGATTTAGTACTGTCACATGTACTTAGCTACAGTGAAAAGTCTGGTTTTGTGTGCAGTACTCATAGATCATACCTTACAAAGATCATAGGGGTGATCGAACAGAGCGGGGAATACAAAATTACAGCTGCAAGGAAGGTGCACAAAAAGAAAAGACCAATATTAGAGTTGGAATTTGAGAAGGTCCATTTGAAAGTCTAATAACAGTGGAGGAAAAGCTGTTCTTGACTCTGTTGGTATGCGTGTTTAAGATTTGGCATCTTTTGCCACGGTGGAAGAAATTGGATGAGATTATAACCAGGGTACGAAGGGTCTTTGATGATGTTGGTTGCCTTTCTGAGGCAGTGGGAAATACAAATGAAGTCAATGATGGAAGGTCGGCTTGCGTGATGGACTGGGCTGCGTTCACAACTCTGGGCAGAGCAGTTGTTGTACTCAGCCATGAAGCATCCAGACAGAATGCTTTGGAGGGGGTCTAGTTGAGGTGCAACGTCCTGTCCCAACATTACACCATCTCACCTCAAATCCTCTTTTCCTGCTCGAGCTGGTGCTGTTCTGTCCAATCTCAGGTCGGCTGCTCATTACTTCTCACTTCCTTATTCCTGCTCAGGTACTTGAATAATACCTCTGGTGAGATACAGGGACGCAGCACTCACTCTTAATAAGTGAAGTCAAAGAAAATTCCCAGAAAACGTGTTTGGCTTTTGGACAAACCTTAGAGTCATCTTGTGTGTGTGTGATAGTCTGTACATCTTCTGTAATAATTACCACGAAATGGAGAGGATTCCTTAAAGTGGTGAGTATTTCCCTGACTGGCAAACATTTCTTAAAAGGAATGTTTCAATCGAAATTAATATCAAGTTCCCTTGCTTCCAAGTCAATCTGGAGATGCCATTAATTGAAGTTTTGGCCACTGAAAGATAATGCGGCCTATTTAATAAATGCCTGCAGTCAATCACTCTGGCGACCAGCTGTTTAAGATACTTGTTGTCAGCCTTGAGATGGCTTCCCAAGGTGCATCTTGTGTGACATGCAGCATCTCAGTTCAAAGGCCCCATCTTGTCCAACAACCACCTCTTTAGCATGTAAAATGTTCTGGGAAGTATTTCCACATGATTTACCCTCAACAAAAGTTACACCTAAAAAAAACTGGCATTTTCATGTAATTTGAGAATATGATAATAAATGGAACCCCACTGTGGCTTTGGAAAACTCTAGAATGTGTAGGAAGGGGAGAGGAGAGAGCTCTCCTCTATATATTGGAATTCAAACAGAGGATATTATCCTGTTATAGGGAATGAAAGCCCTTTAATCAAAAATGAAACCTGTATACTTGGCTACAGGAAGTACAAAACTACAGAGCAAAT
This sequence comes from Stegostoma tigrinum, assembly GCF_030684315.1. Classification (NCBI taxonomy): domain Eukaryota; kingdom Metazoa; phylum Chordata; class Chondrichthyes; order Orectolobiformes; family Stegostomatidae; genus Stegostoma; species Stegostoma tigrinum. The sequence continues at coordinate 10,269,535 of NC_081390.1, read as the reverse complement.
GTATAACTAATTATTTTTAAAACTCCTGGCTGAGCAGCCATGAGAACAGAGATGGGAAAATTATTTTGCTTCTGGGCAAATTTGAGACTTCTCTGACTGAATCAGTAAATCTCTCTCTCTCTCGTAAATGACAAACAAGCAATGAGCTATTTCAGTTTGACTTTGGGACAAATCAGAATTCTCAGTGCATTTCTGCCATTTGGGTTTTAAAGTGTAACGTGTAAGGCATGAGTGAAAAGATCAGTCAAAACTTTTAACAACAAGAGGGTTACAGTCCAAAAGCAAAGAGGTTGTGATGAACTTCTGTTTATGTCAGTGAGACCACAGCTGGAATAGCGCATGCAATTCTAGCCGGAAAAGTTTGGAAAAGGTGGTCAAAGCTTCTGATAAAAATATTGAACCATTGTAAGAAATATGTATTTTATCATCTGCGCATATAGTTTCTACAATCGACAAAAGTGGGAGCCTTTCGGAACCTTGGCACATGGGCATGTTTGCAGCTTGCAGTCTCTCCTGAAGTTCATACAAGTGCAGGTTAGATGGGTTAGCCATGGGAAGTACGGGATTATGGGGATAGGGTGTGGGGGCTGGGTCTGGCTCGGACAATCTTCAGAAGTTTTGTTCGGACTCAGAGGGTCAAATGGTCTATTTCTGCGCACTGCAAGGATTCCATGATGACTGCTTGTTCTGTTTTCTCTTACTGTCATAAACCCACAATCATTTTATCCATTAACATTACAGAGGTCCTCTCAGGTTCTTTAATGCAGTCTCATGCTTTCTTAACCATGATGTATTAGGTCACTGCTTCAGAATTACTTTCTGACCACTTAAATAAAACTTTAAAAGGAGCTGACAAACCTCTATTTTAAAACTCAACTTCTGCACTATTTATTAAAATGCTTCTCCAGCTGTATTCAACTTTGTTTTTCAAATGCTTTGATTTTTTTTCTTGCTTTGGGAAATTAGGAAGCTTGCCTTTTACCAATGCTGATATTTGTGATCATAGACAAAAAATCATTTTTGCGACATGTGCTTTCAATGTGTCACAATGCGCATGATACATGGATAAATCTCGTCACATAAACAGTCGCCAGGAAATCTAATTCTCCCAACAGCAAGTTATATGCAAGTCAACAGAATTATAATGAGGTTTTATTGTCAAATGTACTCACGTACAGAAATACAGTGAAAAATTTACAATGTCACTATCTTAGGCACAAAGTAGCTTGGAAAAAATAGTCAATACAAAAAGATGGATAAAGAAGAAAAGAAGTTGCATTACATTACAGTGATTCAAAGTAGGAGTTAGAAATAATATTCCCATTACCTGAAGGAGGAATCGAAGGTGATGGATTTCTCGAACATCATTGTATGAATATCTGGAACATTTTGGATGTTTCTCACCAGTCTCCTTGTTGCACATATCGTAAATGTAGGAATCATTGATACTGCAATACAAAAACAGGACAAGATTTATTTGTCAAAAGCTCAACAAACACTTGAATATTTAATTTGAAATAGAGCACTTTGATACATCCCATCCCGAAAGGACCATCCCACACTGGGGGTTTCCATAGCTACCAACTGCTACCTTTCTGAAGGGGGCGGAGGAATTAGAATGGGTCACCAGGCTCATCCACTGAAGGACTGTTAGACTTTACCTGGATTAATTAGCTTTTCAGGTTGCAGAGATTGATTAAAGACGTTGTTACACTCAACTGGTCCAACCGCATAAATACTACAGCTACAAGAACAAGTCAGAGGCTGGAAATCCTGTGTTCAGTAACTCATCTCCTCATTCTTACCTGTTCAACATCAACGAGGCACAAGTTCGGTCTGTGCTGGAATACCTTCCACTTGTATGGGTAAGAAGCTTGTAGAGTAAGGCAGGCTTAATCTGCACTCCATTCACCAGCAGCCTTGTAGCATCTTACCTCAAATGGCTGTAAGAAAAGCCCTTGACTGTAGTCGGGGAAACCCTAACCTGATCCTGCCTCTCTTGCAGTAACTGTACACATGCACACCTTCCATCACAATGCCCAGTGGCAGCAGTGTGTACAATATACAAGCTGCACCACAGCAATTCGCCGAGACTCTTTTGGCAGTCCCTTCCAAAACTGTCACCCTTAACATGGCACATTGGAACACCATCGGGTCATCTCCAAGCCACTCACCATTCCCACATGGAACTGCATTCTCTCACCCTTCTCTGTGGCTGGGTCAAAACCCTGGAACTGCTTTCCTGACAGCAATATAAGTGAGTCTGCATCACTTGAACTGCAGTAGTCTAAGAAGGAGGCTCAACGTCATCTTCTCAAGGGCAAACAGGGGCGGGCAATAAATGCTACCCATGAACAAATAGAAAACAAAACTGGCTCTTTGAGTGCTGGGTAGTCTAACCAAAGGTAAAGCATATTTTCCAGATTTTCTGTAGATAAGGGGGTGTTGAGAGACAGTGAATAGGCACCATCAACACCCTGTTGGTCACATCGGCCTGTCAACTCACAGGAAAGAGATAATGGAAAATAAGCGCAAGGTGATGACTGTCAAAAAAAAATGAATCAGCAAAAGGCACACTTCATGACATCAATCAATGTATGGGCCAGAGCAGCAGCATATTGATGATTTGCCATTTGTCACTCAAAACATTAGCAGAGACTTAATTCACAGGACTCACTAAAGGCAGAAGAATCAATTGCTCTGAGCAATGTTGTACAATGGACTTTACTGCTGTGTGCACCTCGATCTTAGGTGGCACGGTGGCTCAGTGGTTAGCACTGCAGCCTCACAGCACCAGGGAATTGGGTTCAATTCTACCCTCGGGCGACTGTGTGGAGTTTGCACATTCTCCCCGTGTCTGCATGGGTTTCCTTTGGGTGCTCCAGTTTCCTCCCACAGTCCAAAGATGTACAGATTGGGTGGACTGGCCTTGGGAATTGCCCATTGTGTCCAGGGATGAGCAGGTTGTGTGGGTTAGCCATGGGAAATGAGTGGTTACAGGGATAGGGCAGGGGGTGGGTCTGGATAGTGTAACTTTCAGAGGGTCAGTGTGGACTCGATGGACCGAATGACCTGCTTCCCGACTGTAGAGAGTCTGTGATCTGTAAAGCTATGTTCATCATACAATCAGAAACATTTGAAGTCAGACTGCATCTTATCTCTGTCATGTTTAGTCAATCCCCTGCACCGCCACTAGGGGCAGCTTAACCAGATCCCACTCTCATGCACCTATGCGCTCCCCAAGAGATTTCCTGAGGGAATTTTCCCCACCGTACTCAAAAGAGTACTGAGGCCAATTCCAGTGACCTTTTATTCACCTACACTCGGGTCAGATAATCCAAAAAAGAACCTGGGGTAGAGGTTTTCTATGTCAACGCATCAAAATCCTCATGTAGAAAGGTGCCTCATGGATGGTAATGACTTTGGGACTTTGGTTTCAGTGATATAGGCTCTCTTACAAACGGCCTGTAAAATGGTTGTTATATATCAGATCAGTTATTACCTTGAAGGATGGTGATTAACACAGTAAACATCTTCTGAAGCAGACAGTGTGAAATTCTCACACACGTAGAAGTGATTTATCCCAAAAAGCAGAACGCCTTCCATCAGCAAATGACTGTCAGCCACAATGAGGGAGTATTTAATGTTGATCTGTGGAAGAATGCCTCATTAAAATGAGTAGAAATATGAAACTAACACTGTTCATTCCAACTACAGTCCGTGTCTCAATATAAAATCCCTTTACACACGACAGCATTTCTTAATCAGTTTAAAAGATTTAATCCAGACGGGGTCCAGGCTTCAGGAATGCACTGGTTAGGCCTACAGCACTGGAGTCAGGCACTGTCTTAAGCTACAAAGCCCTGTCAGGAGCACTTCAGTCAGACAAGGCCTACCCTCTGGGGACATGGTAGACATGCAAGGCCTACCCTTCAAGAGCACCGCAGTCAGGAAAGGCCTACCTTTCAGAAGCACTGCAGTCAATCATGGCTGACCTTTCAGGAGTATTGCAGTCAGGCAAGGCTTACCCTTCAAACCCACTGTTACCAGCAAAGCCTTCCTTTCTGAAACATTAGAGTCACTCAGCTACGATTCCAGCCTCTGCACGTGCTACTTACACCACCAGCGTTATATTTTCTGGTCCGCTGGTGACTTTGTTCATGTGCCAAATTAATCACAGCTACAGCACATTATCTGAACGATACCCCAGCCGAGTAGCAGTTGAACCAAACTGTAGTGGCTGGTTTCTCTATAAGGTCACCTTCTTCAAGTGCATCGGAACAAGCATGAATTGGCATCCAAGTGGATACACATTGAGTCTTCTCTGGTAGTTACATTAGTCCAGTCCATCAAATCATTCACCAAAGTTTTTGTGCTTTACTGCTTAATCTCTTGACCCAATAACTTTTCCAAACATAGCACCACAAATCCATCATTTCTGTTTCCCAAATGATTTCCCCAAGGTTATTCTTCCAGCCAATTCATAACCGGGTCATTTCCTGTGCTAGTTCAAGGATTCTCTCTGATCACCGTCCAACTAGATTTTGACCACCTGCCTCCTGCCTTCTCTTTTTCAATATTTAAGGAAGCAATTTCACCTCAGTATAAAACACCCACTCCAAGCATGTGGCTTTCACAGCGAGGGTAGCTCATTGGACAGGCAGTCAATATGAGGACAGGGTATAGTCTCAGTGGGTGGTGGTGGGAGTCTCGGGCTGTCTGAGCCCAACACAGAGCTTTCTAAACAGCTCAAGGAAAACCACGAGAATCTAGACTTTTCTGAAGAAGGGTCCTGACCCGAAACGTCAAGCTTTCCTGCTCCTCTGAAGCTGCTTGGCCTGCTGTGTTCATCCAGCTTCACACTGTGTTATCTCAGAGTCTAGACTGTGACAGGAACATGGGAAAGATAAAAGGTTTGTGTCATGTCAGAAGAACGTAACAAAACGGAGCAAGAGCAGATCCATCTCCTAATTACGATGCATGTTCTTTTTCACCCTTTGGGGCATACTCCACCATTTAATACAAACTTGGCTGATCTTAGTTTTTCCTTCCTGCACTATCCATGTATCCCTTAACTGAGGAGGCATTGAGCAGTTTAGGCTTGTACTCACAAGAGTTTAGAAGAATGAGAGGGGCTCTGATTGATTTTTATAAAAATGCTGAAGAGGATTGACAAAGTAGACACAGAGTGAGTGTTTCTCCTTGTGGGATGATGTCGAATGAGAGGTCGTAGTTTTAGGATAAGAAGTGGTAGGTTTAGAACAGAGATGAGGAGAAATTACCTTCTCTTAAAGGGTTAGGAGTCTTTGGACTTCACAATCCCAGAGTGCAGTGGCTGCCTGGACACTGAGCAAATTTGAGGAGGTGACAAACAAATCATTAATTAGTACTGGGTTGAAAGGTTATGGAGAGCGGGTGGGAAACAGGTGCTGAGGCCAAGGTGAGAGCAACCATGATTGTATTAAATGGCAGAGCTCAAGAGGCTGGATTGGCTACTCCCACTTCAAATGTTCTTATGTTAATTCCGCTCATATCCATGGCCTGGTTTAATGACTGAGCATCCACAGTACTTTGGGGAAAAGAATTCCACAGGTCCATAGCTGTGAGTGAAGAAATTTCCCCTCATTTCAGTCCTAACTAGTCAAGCCCTTGTTCAGAGACTGTGGCCCAATGGTCTGAGCTAGTTCAGGAGCTGTGAATGCTTTTGCAAACCTCAACCAGAGCAAGCAAAAGGCCACAAACTTTAACATATTATGGGAAGACGTTATTTTATAAGAGGTAAATAAACCCCTTCTGAAAGCTAAACAAAAGCTGAAACACATATACCAACAGATTCAAGAACAGCTTCTTCTCTGCTGTTCTTAGACGTGAGTGGACCTCTCAAATTTCAAATCTAATGTTGATCTTGTTCTTTGCACACATTCTCTGTAGCCATAACATTGTATTCTTTATTCTGTTCTATTACCAAAATACACTTTGTATGGTATGATCTGCCAGCATTGCACATAAAACAAAACTTTCACTGTACCAAGGTACATGTGACAATAATAAATCAAATCAAATTTGGTCCATTCAAACACTGTAGTTAAAATAAACAAGTTTGTCTCACTTTGTATTCTAGTGTGAAAGGGCTCTACAAGTAACATCACATGTGTGTCATCACAGAATAGAGAGTATTGGGGAGAGGGTAAGTAAAAGGCACTGGTGTGCTCAATCATATTGAATGGTAGAGGCAGGTTTGATGGACTGAATGGCCTGCTCAGTTCCGAAGTTGACTGTAAACACAAGAAAGTTGTCGCAGCTGAAGCACTGCTTAATTCAATATTAAGAAGGTGAAGGTGCACTCCGGAACACAGCAACGCAAGCTTCATTCATGAGACTGGTCTATCATGTTCAACCTGTGACGCATAACTTTTGGAAAAAAGCATCTTTGCAGAAATACTCACAACTGCGACCAAATCAAAAATCACTGCAATGTTGAAAAGTCTCATTGTCTAACCAGGTCTGTAGTATAGCCTCTACTTCATAGATTCTCAAACACGATTTTAGGATTTAAGCACTATTTTAGGATTTTGTCCAGTCAAAAACATGCTGCAAATATTTTAGCTCAATATGACAACAGATACATCAAAATACAATGGCCTGTCACATAATTCATGATATCTGTCGCCTACTCATAACTGGTCAATCCTACCAGTGGAAATATAATTAATAATTAATTCTTAATTGGTTCCCTCGACAGATGCTTTAGTATCCCTACATATCAGCGCCATCTGGTACACAGTTAGAGGGCACAATGTAAAATGAGAACATTAAAAAAAAGGGAGCGGGATTAGGCTCTTTGGCCCCTCAGGTCTGCTCCACTACTCAACAACACCATGGCTGATCTTCCACCTCAGCACAATCTCATCCTATTCCCATGTTCTTTATGAAATGTCACTTTGTATAACACAGCCCCTTCTGCTAGAACAATTTGGTGAATTCAAAAGTTTATGGAAAAAAGACAAACAATAATGTCTCTTCTTGGTATGCTTTATTGTGGGCACCCTATTTATTGTATGCTGTGGTAATACACAGATTTCTGCATATGTGTGCAACCACACAGTTTAAAAGGAACACTGCCCTGTTTCTCAATCTGAATGTTTTCTGAGTCTGTTCCCTGCAGCCAGCTTAAATACATGATTCTATGTCATATATTTATGTATTCATGCAGTTAGAAACTAAACTATTTATCTTAATATTGAAAATGCTGAAATATTATAAAGGTATCTGCTTGGCAATTTGGGGTGTAACAACTTTTCTTTTGAAAAGATAAACAGATTTGCAGTTGGAGTGCAGCACAAGTCACTGCTGTAAATTATATTACCCACTTCACTTGCTCTACCTACTCACACCTGTTTCTTCACAGCTCAAGCATGACAGAAGCAGCAAATCCTCCTGACTTGCAAACAGCGACCATATGTGATACATAAGATGCTGGTAGCAAGGGGCAATGAATATAAATCAGGTCGCAGAGCTTCTGGAAGTACACATTATGTAAGACGAACTGTGGAGGCAGTGTTGGTGGAACTGCTCTGTCAAAGCCACACGCTGCTTTTTATTTTAAAAAAGTTCCTTCCCTCCTCATCTTTTCTGTTCTAACTTAGTTGAATTTCTTCCGCAAAAAATTCTCACCCTCTTCCTACCTGAAGCTGCTGGTTCGTGTCAGAGTGATTTCCAATATCCAAGGTGGGGAGGACATAGAGTCCCTGGGGTTTGGTGACCATTTCCTGTGCACCCTAGGATTTGTCCAATTGCTGCCAGTGGTGGTGAGGACGGGGTGGGGGGAGGCTGGGGTGGGGGTGCCATTTCAAGACTCAGCAAATCTATTCACTACTTTTCATCACATCTAGTTCAATTGAGGGTACAGCATAGAAACAGGCCATTCAGCCCAGCAGGTCTATGCTAGTCAGTATGCTCCACACAAGTCTCCATCCCATCCAACTGCATCTGACCTTAACAACATGTAGCCGTTGTGTACCTGTGTTAAATGCACCCTACACTATTTGCCTCTTTCTGATTGCACTTCATCCAGGGGGCATGGCTAAAATGTTCTCCTGGATTCTCTACTGGATTTAGTGATCACCTCACAAACACAAGAACATAGCATCTAAGGACAGAAGGAGGCAGTCCAGTCCCTCAGGCCTGCTCCACTGTTTAATATGATCATGGCTGAGTTCAACAATCTCACCTCCACTTTCCTGCCTGCTCTCCCTAAACTTTCAGTCTGTTACTAGTTAAAAACCTGTCTATCTTAAACATAGAACATAGAACATAGAACATTACAACACAGTACAGGCCCTTCGGCCCTCGATGTTGTGCCAACCTGTCATACCCATCTCAAGTCCATCTAACCTACACTATTCCATGTACGTCCATATGCTCATCCAATGACGACTTAAATGTACCTAAAGTTGTCGAATCTACTACCATTGCAGGCAAAGCATTCCATTCCCTTACTACTCTCTGCGTAAAGAAACTACCTCTGACATCTGTCCTATATCTTTCACCCCTCAATTTAAAGCTATGCCCCCTCGTGCTCGCCGTCACCATCTAGGAAAAAGGCTCTCCCTATCCACCCTATCTAACCCTCTGATTATTTTATATGTTTCAATTAAGTCACCTCTCAACCTTCTTCTCTCTAATGAAAACAGCCTCAAGTCCCTCAGCCTTTCCTCATAAGACCTTCCCTCCATACCAGGCAACATCCTAGTAAATCTCCTCTGCACCCTTTCCAAAGCTTCCACATCCTTCTTATAATGCGGTGACCAGAACTGTACACAATACTCCAAGTGCGGCCGCACCAGAGTTTTGTACAGCTTCACCATAACCTCTTGGTTCCGGAACTCGATCCCTCTTTTAATAAAAGCTAAAACACTGTATGCCTTCTTAACAGACCTGTCAACCTGGGTGGCAACTTTCAAGGATCTGTGTACATGGACACCGAGATCTCTCTGCTCATCTACACTACTAAGAATCTTACCATTAGCCCTGTACTTTGCCTTCCGGTCACTCCTAGCAAAGTGCTTCACCTCACACTTGTCCGCATTAAACTCCATTTGCCACCTCTCAGCCCAGCTCTGCAGCTTATCTATGTCTCTCTGCAACCTACAGCATCCTTCGTCACTAACCACAACTCCACCGACCTTAGTGTCGTCTGCAAATTTACTAACCCATCCTTCTATGCCCTCATCCAGGTCATTTATAAAAATGACAAACAGCAGTGGACCCAACACCGACCCTTGCGGTACACCACTAGTAACTGGTCTCCAGGATGAACATTTCACATCAGCTACCACCCTCTGTCTTCTTTCAGCAAGCCAATTTCCGATCCAAACTGCTATATCTCCCACAGTTCCATTCCTCCGCATTTTGTACAATAGCCTATTGTGGGGAACCTAATCGAATGCCTTGCTGAAATCCATGTACACCACATCAACCGGTTTACTCTCATCTACCTGTTTGGTCACCTTCTCAAAGAACTCAATAAGGTTTGTGAGGCACGACCTTCCCTTCACAAAACCGTGCTGACTCTCCCTAATCAATTTATTCTTTTCTAGATGATTATAAATCCTATCCCTTATAACCTTTTCTAACACTTTACCAACAACTCAGGTAAGGCTCACTGGTCTATAATTACCAGGGTTGTCTCTACTCCCCTTCTTGAACAGGGGAGCCACATTTGCTATCCTCCAGTCATCTGGCACTATTCCTGTAGACAATGATGAGTTAAAGATCAATGCCAAAGCCTCGGCAATCTCCTCCCTGGCTTCCCAGAGGATCCGAGGATAAATCCTATCCGGCCCAGGGGACTTATCTATCTTCACTTTCTGAAGGATTTCTAATACCTCTTCCATGTGAACCTCAATCCCACCTAGTCTAGTAGCCTGTATCTCAGTAAATTCTCCTTAAATTTAATCAGCGGCCAAGTATCCACTGCAATCTGGAGTAATGAATCTAAAACCCTTTGAAAGAAGTAATTTCCTCTCGTCTATGTTAAATCTGCCACCCATTAGCCTATAACCAAATTTTTCTCATTTCATCTTTCCCCAAAGGGGAAACATCCTCTCTGCATTTCTGATGAACGGTCCTGACTCAAAACATCAGCTTTCCTACTGCTCTGATGCTGCTTGGCCTGCTGTGTTCCTCCAACTCAACATTATTTTATCAACATCCTCTCTGCATGTTTTGTCGATCCCTTTTAGCATCTTTTATACCTATATTAGAGCTCTTCTCATCTCTCTAAACTCCAGTGGGTATTGGTCCTTGTAAGACAAACTTCTCATCTCTGGAATTATTCTAGTGAATCTTCTCTGAACTGCCTCCAATTTAAACATATCCTTCCTAAAGTACGGGGTCCAAATCTATACTTAGTACTCCAGACGCAGACTCACCCTGGGCCTATTACAGTTGCAGCCCAATCTTTATTCTCTCTTGTTTTTGACTCTTCACAGGTGGAAGCTTTTTCTTTACATCCTCCGCCAAAGCTTTTCGTAATGTTAAAGCTGGTCATTAGCTCATCCTGTTTGCCTTCACTTCTCTGGAGAAATATATTTAACCCTCTTTCTCCTTGTTGATCCAGGATAAGATTCCAGCTCGCCACCACCTATTAGCATTCACTTTCCCTCAACAACTATTGGTTTCAATATCTTCAGTCCTGCAGGCCTCAGACTGGGATTTTTACTTTAAACATAGAACATAGAACAGTACAGCACAGGCCCTTCGGCCCACAATGTTGTGCCAACCTATTATCCTACTAAGATCAATCCACCCTGCATACCCTACATTATACTCTCCTCTATATGCCTATCCAAGAGTCACTTAAAAGTCTCTAAAATATCTGCCATCTTCCCTATGCGTTCCTCCAATCACCTTAAAATTATGCCACCTCATAATTGTCATTTCTGCCCTGAGAAAAAGCCTCCGACTATCCACTCTATCTATGCCTCTCATCATCTTGTACACCTCTGTCAAGTCCCCTCTCATCCTTCTTCGCTCCAATGAAAAGAGCCCGAGCTCCCTCAATAAGACCTGCCCTCCAGCTTAGGCAGCATCCTGGTAACTCTTCTCTGCACCGTCTCTAAAGCTTCCACATCTTTCCTATAACAAGGTGACCAGAACTGATCACAATATTCCAAGTGTGGTCTAACCAGAGTTTTATAAAGCTTTAAACTGCAAAAACCTCCCTCTTTACACCATTTTTTTTTAAAGAAACCTCTGGAAACTTCCCTCACAACAGAAACAGAAATTGCTGGACAAACTCAGTAGATCTGGCAGTGTCTGTGGAAAGAAAACAGAGTTAAAATTTTAGATCTGGTGACCCTTCTTGAGAACTAACTGCAGCTAGGAAAAGGTGGTTTATATGCTGAGGATGGGGTGGGGTGAACTGTAGGTGGAGAATGGAGCTGAAAGAGAGAGTTGAGCAACAGAGGGGTGGTTAAAGATCAGCCTGGGGGAAATCAATTGCTGCTAATGGTTACCACTAGTGGCTGACAATGGGCTGTTTATAGTAGTAACCCATGTGATGATAGGGCCTAGTGTGTGCGGTTGGAGGAAGGACATGGGAGAAGGTGCTCAGGCCCTCAAATTATTGAATCCAATATCATGTTCTGAAGGCTGCAGAGTTCCCACATGGAGCATGAATTGCTGATTTTCCAGCTCATGCTCACCTTTGCTGGAGCACTGCAGCAAACTCGAGGTAGAGCTGGCGGCCAGGGAATACAGTGATATGTTGAAGTGGTAAGCAATCGGAAGCTCGGGATCATTTTTACAGATGGAATGTATGTGTTTTGCAAAACAGTTGCCCAGTCTGCATGTTGTCACCCCAATGTAGAGGGGACTACACTGTGAGCAATGAATACAATAGACTAGCTTGAGTGAAGTGCATCTGGAAGGTGTGTTTCTTTCTTTCCTCAGCATCTCTTTCTTCAGGTTAGCATCTACTTCTCTTTTCTAAAAAGAACATTTGGCTTAGACCGGCTAGATTAACGAACTTTCTATGCAGCCATGATTCTGTGACTACCACGGAGGACTCTGGAATGACTTCAACTCTAGAACCGTTTTTAATGGGGAGTTGTTAGGGGTGGTGGGAAGGCGAAGATGGCCCTCAGCACATGAAGTGTGTATCTTGCCCACAATTTCACTGAAGTCAAATTCATAAATCTAAAGGAAACTAATATGTGCTTAAATCATGATGTTTTTGTAGCAACTCAACTTGCTTTGAGGAGCATTTGGCGCAGACTGCACTTTGGCCAAAATTCCTTACCTTCTCTTTTGCATCAAAAACTCGGAGAATGGCCTGCCTCTCCAAACAATCCTCAAAAAATTCTTCCGACTGGATGCTTTCGATCAGAGCTGGGAAGAATGTCAGCTGACTGCAGTCCATGCCTCGTTCATCAACATCTCCCTCAGCCAAGTTCAACGGCAACCCTGCACGGACATTTTCTCGTCAATTCAAAATGAAGAAAGCCACAAAGTGAACTCTCGCACAGCAACAATAACCTGAACTCCTATAGCTCCTTCAGCATGGTGGACTGTCCCATGGCTCTCCACACAAAATAACAGAAAATGCCCAGCATTTTAAGCCCTGAACTGAGTCATTAATGGTTCCCCATAGAAGGTGGATAAAGGGATGCAAAAAGAAATAACTCCAAAGATACTGGTATCCCATCACCGAGTTACCTTTTATGTACATCAAGTGCATCATACTTGACTCTAATCTGGCTTCCTCACAGCCAGCTCTCAAGACGGAACAGAACCTCGGACACAATCTGTCAGCCAGGGCTCCCTGATTGGATTGGGTTCATAGCTCAAATCAGGGAGTTCATGTTGTATTATGAGCTCCTGGCTGACCTTGTTACAATCACTTCAAACACATTTGGATTTGTTCAGGATACGGAATGTTAGGAACAGCAATGTTAAATTTTCACCTGAGTAGGTTTGCTTATTGGTGCTTTCCATAAGTTCATCTGTCGAACATAACTTCATGTAAAACTCTTTATTTCCAAAATTGAGTGCAAGATTCTTGCTGGCCTGAAATGAGAGTAAATGTCAGTTCGAGAATATCAGAAATGTGTACTTTATCTGAAACTCCATAAAACATTCCCATTATTGAAAAATAACAGGAATATGTTTCAAAAGGAAATCATTCAGAGCTGAAACAGTTTGCTGAGGTGCTAAAAATTGAATAGCATCCGGCAAAATGTCAAACCGCCTTTCACACCAAACATTAGGAATGACCAAAGGAAGTTATTTAATGGCATTAACTTCAAAATTAAGCATTTTAATTGCAGAACTGAAAATCCACATTTACCTTTCTTAAAATTCAGAACAAAACTTAGAGTGAAGAAATCATTTTCAAAGAAAACTCATTAATGGTACCTGCATTTATTGCCCATTCCTAATTGCCCAAAGGTCAACTCAGAGTCAACCACATTGCTGTGGGCCTGGAGGCATATATAGGCCAGACCAGGTAAGGATGGTAGTTTTCTTCTCTGAATTACTCAACAATTTTTTTTGACAATTGACAATGGTGACAGGCCAAAATTTTATTCAATTCAACTTTCACAATCCGATGGGATTCAAATGAGAGCATTAGCCTGGGTTTCTCGATTATTAGTCTAGTGGCATTTACCACTACACCACTGTCTCTCCTCAACATTTTATTGGAAAGGCCTCAATCTGAATAAGAATAAACTGAAAGCAATATTGCAAAATAAAAGTGACATAGCACTGGTTAAAATGGGAAAGAGCCCACTTACAACTGATTATATATGATAAATTATTATAAGTTATTAATTATAAGGAGAGGCCGGATAGGCTGGGACATCTTTCACTGGCATAGAGTTTGACAGGTTTATAGAGGCTTATAAGGTCCTGAGTGGTATGGCTAAAGTGAATGACGGGTGTATAGGGTGGGGGATTTCAAGACTAGAGGGCATATTTTTAAGGTGAGAGGAAGAAGATCTAAAAAGACATGCGGGGCAAATTTTTTTAAACACAGTGATTCATGTGTGGAATGGACTTCCAGAGGAATTGGTGGATGTTTAAATATCCAACAAAAATATGGAAATTCAGAGCCAAGCTAGGTTCTCCTTAGCTCCTCCCTTAACGACTCCTTGATCTGGAGATTTTGGTTTTGCTGCATTGGCCACAATCTTTAACCTCTAAAAAATGTGCAAAGAGTAATATGAGTGATGGGGGAAGATGTTTGCGGGAACTCATACCTCATCTGGCATTGCCCAAGCTCAAAAATGCCTTCCTACTTCTTACAGATGTCAGCTTCTTTGCTAAATCGGCCCACGCATCTTTCAAGAAATCTGATGGTCCCCGATTCCAAATGTGAGGGATATTCTGTCTCCATGTGCTGTCTTGACCCCTTACAAGCAGCCTTGAGAAAGCAAGAACTTATGTTCCCTCGCCAAGAAACCAGTCATAGAGTCATGCAGCACAGGCGGAGGCCATTTGGCCAATTATGTCTGTACTAGTTCTTTGTAAGTGCTATATGATTAGCCCCACACATCCTGCTTTGTCTCCCTTGATAAGTGTTCACTTCCAAGTCTTTTACTCTCTTTTGAAAGGTGTTATTAAGTCTGCACTCCACATTGTTGTCTGGCAATTATGTGGGTTGGTCTTTGGTGAAATGGTTGGTATCAGGTCGACTGCCTGTTGTAGTCTACACTTTATATTTTGTTTGAGTAATTATGGGGGCAGGACAAGTTTCATTTTGTGACTATACAGAAAATTCTATTTGGAAATTAATTTTGGATACACTGTTAATTGAAATAAATTATATTCCAGCAGATAATTGCAATGGAAAAGGTGATCCTCACAGATATCTAACATTACTTAAAATATGTACTTTTAAAAATTCCAGCATAATTATAATAATCAGTCAGAGAGTCCAGTCTCAGTGGATTTCCTCCTCCATACATTAGATCCAATTCGTCAAAGAGTTATGCAGCATGGAAACAGACCCTTCGGTCCCACCAGTCCAAACCGACCATAATCCCTAACTAAACTAGTCCCACCTGCTTGCACTCGGTCTATGTCCCTCTGAACCTTTCCTACTGGTGAACACATCCAAATGTCTTTTAAACATAGTAATTGTACCCACAATCCACCACTTCCTCTGGCAGTTCATTCTATACACGAACCACTCTTGTGTGAAATATCATTGCTCCTCAAGTCTTTTTTTTCCAAGATCTTCCTTCTCTCATCTTAGAAATATGCCCCCTGGTCTTGAAAACCCCCACCCTGGGGAAAAGGCACCTGTCATTCACCTTATCCACACCCCTCATGATTTTATAAACATCTATAAGGTCACCCTCAACCTCCAAAACCCCAAAGAAACAAGTCCCAGCCCTTCCAGACGCTCCTCATAACTCGAACCTTCCATTCCATAAACTTTCTTATGAGAAAAGGAATAAATGAGTTCAGGGAGGGCCATGGTGACACGTTGGATATTGTGACAGTCCTCCTCCTTGTCACTCCACAGATACAGCTTTGTCAAGTTGGAGGTGGAGAGTGAGAGAAGGTCTGGCGGTAACAGCTACTGA
The DNA here is from genome assembly GCF_030684315.1 of Stegostoma tigrinum. Classification (NCBI taxonomy): domain Eukaryota; kingdom Metazoa; phylum Chordata; class Chondrichthyes; order Orectolobiformes; family Stegostomatidae; genus Stegostoma; species Stegostoma tigrinum. The sequence continues at coordinate 10,253,939 of NC_081390.1, read as the reverse complement.
GGAGATTTGAAGGGAACGCGTCACCTCCTGCTTCCCTCATCTCAGACCAAACTCTTCTTCTGGCTCAAAACAGGGGTCAAGTCCCTCACTTACATAAATCAATCTGAGAGGTCTTTTTATGATGCTGCCGGGAATGCATAAAATATGGCCCTGATCAAACTTGAGCTCAGAGACTTTTTCAGCTTTAGTTGCATTGCGGGACATTACTTCCTGAAATCAGAGGTCTTGGCATACGCGCTACAAATGAGGAAATAGGTGCAGCCAAGCCCCACTCTTACTCCTGTGTCAGCACACCACTTTTCCCCAAACAAACTGACTTGGCAGCCAATTTGAGCAGAGCAAGCTCCCACAAATAGCAGAGACTGTCCAAGGCAGAGAGATTTCTTTCTTTGCACTGATATTTTCTGTCACTTAAAATTAACTTCTTACATAGATTTGTGATCTTGCTACTAATTAAACCAAGAAGAAAGGCATCTGTCAGACAAAGTGTCACTTTTCAGCTGAGTACAAACGGATACAAACATGCACTTAAACTCAGTTTAATTCTCTGTAGCACCCTCAAAATTATTCTGCAATTTAGTGTTTTCCACTTAAACATCATGGATATTGGAATTATAGTGGGTGGAAGGCCATGTTTACTACACAACTTAATATTGCAGTCACATGGAATTAATTTGCTGCCTTCATTAATAGACTTGCCACTTCACTAGCTTAGACAATGAGGCCTGGGTTTCAGCTTGGAGATTCGATATATTATCCAAAGATATAATCTTACTTCACTTTTGGCGTCTTTCTCTCGACATGCATTATAAGCATAATTGATGCAAATGGTGTTTCGTCGCATCTTCTTCCTCATTCGACAGGGGCCCTCAGCCATGTCCAGTATCCATGCACCCTGCTGTGACCCTGATGAAGGACCCCATAATCCTCTCTCTCGAAGCAGCTGTTGTTCCATCTTCGCCCAGTCTTTCGATGTTTGGTTCAGAATGCACTGCTGCATCTGGGGACAGAAATGAAAAGCCTCAACAGATGGCGCCTACACTGTGTACAGCTGGCCGCCCAATTGTTCCTCTAAACACACGCAGTCTCCTTTTTTATTTGCTGTGTTTATTGTGCTGGTTTACAAAGAGTTCAGGTGAGTAGCTTGCAGCTTCAGACCAATAATCAAGAAGGGTTTATGTCATAAACATTTAACAAATGCTGCAACTTCTAAGAAAAGCCATTGGCCTCTCAAAATTCGCAAAGCTGCTGCATAAGCCCAAAGTTGAAAGTTAAAGAATAAATACAGGACCCTGGGGTTCAGGGGGGTCCCTCAGCACCAGTGAGATATCACCACTGTCATCATATAGGAAGCAAGGCTGCCAATCTGCACACAGCAAGCTCCTACAATTCACTTTGGTTGGATAATCTACTTTCGGGGTGGAGGTTGACGGATAAACATTGGCCAGGGCAGCTGGGAGACAGCTCTTCAATTGTGCCACAGGATTTTTTACATCCACATGAAATGGCAGATGGGTCCTTGGGGAGAAAGACGACCTCCCCACAGTGCAGCACTCCCACAGTACTGCAGCAGACAGTGAGCCCAGATTTTGCGATCATATTTCTGGAGTGGGGCTTGACTATAACCTTCTAACTCTGAGGTCAGAACATGACCAACAAAACTCTAGCTGACACCTAATGTTACTTTTGAATGGCTATTTATTGAAGAATAAGGTAGCTTATGGACTTAAAAAGCAATATGGTCGAACACACTGGAGTCAAGGGTTATGAGAAGCCATGTCAACTACTCCCGTTCTTTTTTCTTATGCTCTGTATTGTAATGCAATAATTAAATGTGGAAAATGCTGCCATGTTAAATGGCCAATTGCACAGTAACCATTTCCTGGTTATTATGGAGCTGTTGACCCATTCCAATTAGATAGGTGATGCCTCTCTATACACTGTTATGAATCCAATTCAGATGCCAGAATTAAACCTGGCTTGATTGAGCAACTTTTTGTTAATGTTGGCTAATGTGGTCTTGGGACTCTAAAACAGATTTGTGAAAGGCTTCAGAAGTTCTTCAACAAAAGAACCCAAGCTGATTACACCAGAAAGAAAGCAAACCAAGCTCTACAGACATAGATGACATCTTAAATTCCAAACTTTGTTTTGTTGTCTACATTTATACTGGTTTCACAACACTGTTAGAGAAACTGCAGTCCAGAGAAATTATATTCCCATCTCAACTCTAGAGGTTTCCACATAAATCAGGGAATGTGATGGCCTGGTGATATTATCACTTGACTGTTAGTCCCAAGATCCAGCTAATGCTCCTGGGGCCTGGGTTCAAATCCAGCTGTGGCAGATGATGGGATTGGAATTCAATTCTTTGAAAAACACCTGGGATTAAGAGTCTAATGCTGACCATAAAGCCACTGTCCATTGTCAGAAAAATCCCAATTTGTTTACTAATGTCCTTTAGAAAAGGAAACTGTTGTCCTTACCTGGTCTGGCCTACATGTGACAGATCTACAGCAATGTGGTCGACTCTCAACCACACATTTGGTAATTAAGGATGGACATAAATGCTGGTCTAACCAACAATGTCTTCGTCCCATGAATGAATAGGAAAAGCTGACTCTTAGCATTTTGCAGAGTCTAGCAGGGATGTCTGAACTTCTGGGTTTTTTTTAAATTCACTTATGGGACATGGGTATCATCAGTATTTATAGCCCATCCCTCATTGCTGTTGAGAAGGTGGTGGTGAGCTGCCTTCTTGAACCGCTGCAGTCCATGAGCTGTAGGGAGACCCACAATGCCCTTATCAAATGGAAGCAGGGAACATGTGGTTGCTGAATGGTAATTGAGTGACAGTTGTACGGGTACTTGATTGTTCTTTAATATTTGAAGAACGATTTTACTATAGCTGTAATCTTATGTTGTGTCAGTTGAAATAAAATTCTGACTTGAAACATATATGCCTGGAATGCGTTTAACTGGCTTCTGACTTCTGGCGTTTAACAATGGTTACTGAGGATGGTTAGCTGTTTGTCTGTCAAACATTGAAAATTGAACATTTTCCTAACCAAAGCGTGATCTGGAGAAAACGTCAGCAAGGTAGTCCTATAGAAGAATATATAATGGAATTCAGTAGATTGAATGCAAGACTGCAGAAGTTCTATTTGAAAATTCCCCATTTAAGTTATTCCACTGTGCTAAAACACTGAGCTAAGATAAACTTCTAGATTTGGACAGTTAATTTTTCAGATAAATAAACACTTAGAACAAATGTCAGAAGCATAAAAAACATTTCTTTCCAACAGTGTTCATTAGTACAAGTGCAGAAATCAGTCCTACGAGAGAAACGGAGAACACAATGTTAATGAATTGTCTACAGGTCATTGGTGACAGTAAATGAGAGAATCTTGGCTAATACAAATGCTTTTGACAACTTTGACTGGCAGAGAGTATTTGAGATTTTCAATAGAAGAATGAGCACTAGAAATGCCCACTGTAGTCAATCAGTGTTTGGGGCATGATTCGAAATATCACAGCACAGAGGTCCCGTAAGGACCTAAAGACAAATCGGTTTCCACTTGAAGCTTGTGAAGACGTTAGTTCCTCAAGGGAGTTTAGTCACCACCGAGTTCATGGCATCATGAGCAGTTTAACTGTCCAGGAGATGAGGCAGAGTAAGTACGAACAATAGGGAGAGAGGATGATTCAGTCGGGGAATAGACAGGCACTTCTGTGGCTATAGATGTGACTCAGGGTGCTAAGTTGTGTCATTGGTGTGAGCGCTGTTACAGAGCAACTGCAGAAGACTGTTGTGGGAGAGGGTGAACAAACAGAAATCATGGTCTACATTGGTACCGGTGGGAAGGGTGGATGTGATCCTACAATCAAAATTTAGGGGAGCTAGGTATAAGATTCACAAGCAGGCCCACAAATGTTGAAATCACAAGATCACTCCTAGTACCATACGGAAGTGAGGACAGAAACAGGAAGATAAGGCAGATGGAAACAGAAATTGCTGGAAAAGCTCAGCAGGTCTGGCAGCACCTGTGGAGAGGAATTAGAGTTAACTTTTTGGGTTGAGTGACCCATCCTTAGAACTGGTGGTGGCTTGGAAAATGTCAGGTTATATGTAGAAAATAGGGTTGGGGGTGTGGGTAAGGAGTAAACCATATGTGGGGATAGAGCCCAAAGAGAGAGAAGAACAGTTGGACAGACAAGGGAGTGGGTAAAGATCTGGCTGGGAGAGTAAATAGCTACAAATGGGGACTGTTGCCAGCTAATGATGGGTCGTGTGTAATAGCAGACTATGTGATAACGAGGCCTGGGTGCGTGGAGGCTGGGGTAAGGATAGGGGAGACCTCAAGCCCTAAAGTTGTTCAGTTTGATATTGAGTCCAGAAGGCTGCAGGGTCCCCAAGCAGAAAATTAGATGCTTAGATGCTGTTCTTCCGGCTTGTGCTGAACTTAAGCTCTGATTTCTCTCCACAGATTCTGCCAGATCAGCTGAACTTTCTCAGCAATTTTTGTTTTTGTTTCTGATTTACAGCCTCCACAGTTATTTTGGTTTTTATAAGGCAGGTGAACGTGTAGCTGGAAGGAAGGTGCAGAAGGGAGGGCTTTCAAATCCGGGGAACTGGGCCTTGCTCTGGAGAACATGTACCATTCAGGTGGGTTGCATCTGACTATAGCTGTGACTGAAACAATTCTAATTTCCAGCGTCCACAGTTCTTTGGTTTTTATTTTGTTTAGAGTTTGGACTGAGTTTCTTGCAGATCGTTTTGCTTGTGCTGTTGGAGAGGGTAACTCAGCAGGGGCATAGAAATCAACAGAGAACATTAGATGGGAACATCAGGGTGCACAAAATAATCGATAATACAGATACCGCAGATATACCGATAGGAAGTCAATATATGAAGTTGGTGTAAGGGAGAAAGGAATGTCTACCTGTCTAATTCAGTTCTGAGGAAGGGTCACCGGACCCGAAACGTTAACTCTTTTTTCCTTCACAGATGCTGCCAGACCTGCTGAGCTTTTCCACCAATTTTGTTTCTGTTTCTAATTCAGGGTTACTGTCTGTCAAAGCACAGGGCATAGCAAAGAAGCCTAGGGAGTTACAAACTAAATAAAAACTGAAAGAAATGCAGATGCTGTAAATCAGGAACAAAAACATAAGGAAACAAGATAACAAAGTGTGGGGCTGGATGAACACAGCAGGCCAAGCAGCATCTTAGGAGCACAAAAGCTGACGTTTTGGGCCTAGACCCTTCATCTGCAGTTCCCATTATCTCTGATCACAAAAAAACATGAGTTCCTGGAAAAGCTCAGCAGGTCTGGTAGCATCTCTGAAGGAAAAAATTAAGATTTAATGTTTCGGGTCCATTGACCCCTCCTGTTCTGGGGAGTTACAAGTGCTGATTGCTGTGTGAAAATACAATGTTCTGATGATAACAGAGATTGAGCTCAAAGAAGGGGTATGGCTGCATGTTAAATATTTCTGGGTGTAAAGGAAAGATACTAAAAGGAACGAACAGGAGATAGGTGATGGTATTGGTTAAGGAATGCTGGAGAATGAAGCAATCCCTGAGGGTTCAGGGTCACAATCAAGCTGGCTGGGGCTAAAGAACAAAAACTGGGTGCAGTTGCATTATTCAGTAAAATCTAAAGATGTTACCTGGCAGTTCTCTTTGTGGAGACTGGCAAACAATTCTTGTCCGGTTTTCCTTTGCCCATCCAAAGCAGCGGTGAAATCCTACAGAGAGAGAGAGGAGTTACAAGCTGTGTCAACCAGCAGGAAAACCGAGGTTTAAAGAATAACTAGACATGAGCGGATGGAAATCTCTTACTGAAAACTAGGAAACAATCAAACAGCCTGGGCCTTCTCTTCAGAGGTCCATGCAAAATTGCATGCCCTATCTCATCAAGCCCTGGTTCAGAGAGTGTCCTAGTTAGTACGCAAACATTTCCGGGGCTTGAACACTATTTCAATGCTGACATTACAGTGCAGCACCAAAGGAGTGCAGCAATATCAGATGCACTGCTTTCTGCCTGCAATACTTATCCAAGGCCACGTTCAGTCTCTCAGGTCAACATGAAAGATCCTCCGGTGATAAAAATTTCAAAATAGAAGTCATAGAGCTCTTCGTGGTGCCCCGACTAATATTTATCCCTCAACCAGCTAAAATATTGGTTTGCCATTATAATGCAGAGGGAATATGTTCAGCTGCTTTCCATTACAACTGCAAAAGAAATTGCAGCAGGAGGAGGAGATGACAGGTCTTCTCAAACCTGCTCTATCATTCAACAAGATCACGGCTGATCTCTGATCATGACATGAACTCCCTCTTCCTTCTATCCCTACACTTCCCTTCATGCTGTGCTCTACAAGCCCTTCCCCAGTCTGGTCCTATTTTCGGGCCTGGGGTGCCATCTGATCCCAGAGGGTGGGGTTTGGGGCAGAGGGCTTCAGCTGCTGAGTGGGAGACCATGATTCTAATTTGTGCCTGTTCAACTAGCCCATTTTACAGCAGTGACATCTCTACTTCATTTCATTGTAGAGCATTTTGAGATATCTCAAAGTCTATCTGTTGTAAATCTTTCTTCTTTTATAACACCCAAGAGACAGGTGGAAATATATCTC